>NC_052636.1:18974391-19292978 GCF_016161935.1 Mauremys reevesii | reverse complement strand
CGGCACCACTGCTGTCTGCTGCCGCAGGGTCCTAGTGCCTGCCCGTCACTCGTGGCAAGGCAGGCTGCCCACCCTGAGCCTCCAATGCCCCAAACCCTCATCCCCCGCACCTAATCCTCAGCCCCAGCCGGAGCCCTCATCCCTCCGCACCTAATCCTCAACACCAGCCCTGAGCCCCCGCATCATGAACCCTTCATCCCCTAGCCCCAGCCAGAACCCTCATCCCCTCGCACCTTAATCCTCTGCCCCAGCCCTGAGCCCCACACAGCATGAACCCCTGCACCCTAATCCTCAGCCCCAGCCCTGAGCGCCCACATCATGATCCCCTCATCACCCTGCACCCTAATCCTCAGCCCCAGCCCTGAGGGCCCCCGCAGCATGAACCCTTCATCCTCAGCCCCAACCTTCATCCCTCTGCACCCTAATCCTCTGCCCCAGTCCCGAGCCTCCCCCTACAGCATGAACCCCTCATCCCCAGCCAGAACCCTCATCCCCTCACACCCTAATCCTCAGCCCCAGCCCTGAGCCCCCCCCCACATCATGAACTCCTCATCCTCAGCCCCACAGCCCTCACCCCACACCCCAAACCTCTGCCCTAGCCCTGAGCCCCCCTGCATCATGAACCCCTCATCCACAGCCCTCACCCCACAGCCCAACCCTCTGCCCTAGCCCCCTCCTGCATCATGAACCCCTCATCCTCAGCCCTACAGCCCTCACCCTGCACTCCCTCCTATCCCCAAACTCCCTCCCCAGAAGGTGCACCCCCTCCCCTTCCCACATACCCCTTCCCATCCCCAAACTCTGTCCCAAAGCCTGCACCCTTCACCGCCTCCAGCACACCCACCCCCAGCCCCAGCCCCGAGCCAGCACCCAGCACCCAAACTCCATCCCAAAGCCTGCACCCCTCCTGCACCCTAATCCCCAGCCCAGGATCTGCACCCCAGACCTCCCCCGCCGAGCCCCCTCCCAGAGCCTTAGGCAGGTGGGGGCGGAGTTTGGGGGGGCGGAGTTGGGGGGCGGGTTCTGGGCACCACCAAAATTTTTACAAACTTGCCACCCATGCTTCCTGCCAGGGGCGGGATCGGGGCTGGGAATGGGGCTGGGGGGGCCGGTTATTACGTGGGGGTCACAAGCCCCTCCCAGCTCTGCCACTCCCCGGGAAAAGGCGGGGGGGCGGGTCTGAGAGGCACCGGCTGGGAGAGGGGCGGGGCTGGGGAAAGGATGAGCGCTGGGGGGAGAGTCTGGCTGGCCCTGGGGACCTCCCTTACCTGGGCTGGAGAGAGCGGAAGCGGCCCCGGTGCAGTCTGGGAGATGTAGTTCCTGACTCGCCCTGGACCGGAAGTGACGTTGGGCGGAGAGACCAATCCGAGCTGCAAACGGGCGCGGGCCCCTGCGGCTCTGCCTGGCTCGCGCGGGGCCATTGGAGCCTCTCCCGGCCGGAGAAGGGTTGGTGCCGTTGGTGAGACCGGGCTGGGGGCGGGCGGGCAGGAAATGTCGGTGCAGCCCGGACATGGCCGGGGGGGGGGCAGGTGACCCCCGAGGAGCGGGGAGAGAAAGGGGGCTGAGATCCTCAGATTTACCGCTGCCCCCTCCCATGGGGACCCCCTCCTCCCCGTCCTGCCCCCTTTCTCCCCAGAGAGCCACGAGCAGCGCCCAGGGTGACCCCCCTCCCCCAGCCCCTGAGAAGTTCCCTGTCCCCCCCCCCCGATTGTGCCCCATTTTCTCTCTCCTTCGCCAATGGCCAGTTCAGATCTCAGGTTTGAGGGTTTCCCCATTTCCACCTGCAGGGATTTGTCCTTGTGCGGGTGGGAAATGGTTCCCCGAGGATTCCTGAGCTGGGCAGAGGTGAATGGGCAGAGGCTGGGGGCCCTGAGACAGGGACACCTCTGGGCTGGGCTGGGGGGGCCACTCTCTGCTGGCAACGGGGCCTGGGAAGGGCCAGGAAGGGGAGGGAGGAGCAAGTGTCCCCCATGGAGACGGCCCAGCCCCAGGTTTCCCAGTCCAGCTACTTCCCCTCCCCCACCCTGCCCAATCCAGCAGCCCCCCCACCCCACCACTTGCTAGTCACATTCCCAGACCCCACTGCCAGCCCCTCCCCACTGATAGTGACTTTGTGACTCCAGCCCCACTCCTGTCCTCTGTGAAAAGACATCACCCAGGGCTCCCTGCCGGCCATGTGAGTGTGGGGCAAGAAGAATCCATCCCATTCTGTTGTTGATTCAATAACCTTGTATAATCCCCTCAAATTTCCCATCTTTTCTCTTGAACTGTTAAATGGTGACACAAACTCTCCCAGAGGTTGGTGCTTCTCTCTTATATTGGCAAATATTTAGTTTGTGCCCCATTTTCTCCTCAGTTCTGAAATACTGATATCAAATGCTCGAAAAATCTTCCTGCTTTTCTCTCCAGGTGTCTGACTGAGATCAGGGCTCTTCTCGTACTGAGCGTGGCCCTGTTCTGCCAGCTGCTGCAGAGACCCCAACTGAGATCTGGGCCCTGTTTTGCCAGGCACTGAAGAGACCTGAGGTGAGATCAGACCCCACTGTTGTGCCAGGTGAAACTGAGACCTGGACCGAGATCACGGCCCCCCTTGTTGCAGGCAGCGAACGACTGCGACCCAAACCACTGCGTCCATTGTGCTGGGCACTTCAGAGACCTCGACTGAGATCCGTGTCCCCGTTGGGTCTGGCCCTGCACTGACCCCGACCCAGATCATGCCCCACCACTGTACCGGGCACTGCACAGACCCTGACAGGGATCCTGGCCCCACAGTTTGCCAGGTGCTGCAAGGGCCCTAAATAAAATCAGGGATCCTGTAATGCCGGGAGTTGCAGAGTCTCCAACTGAGATCAGGCTTCCTGTTGTGCAGGGCTCTGCACAGACACTGACCAAGATCAGGGTCCCCATTGTGACAGGTGCTGCACAGACACCAAGGGTATCTCTACCCTGCCATTAAAACCCCCAGCTGGCCCATGCCAGGTGACTCAGGCTCACAGGGCTCAGGCGAAGGGGCTGTTTAATTGCAGTGTAGATGTCTGGGCTCGGGCTGGGGCCAGGCTGTAGGACCCTGCGAGGTGGGAGGGTGCCAGACCTTGGGCTGCAGCCTCCGCCGGAACATGGACACCACAATTAAACAGCCCCACAGCCTGAGCCGTGTGAGCCCAAGTCAGTGGGCACGGGCCAGCCGCCGGTGTCGAACAAGTTTGCACAGAGAATTTGGGGCAAAACTGGGAACTGAACCCAGATTGTTTGAATTCTTGTCTCTCCCCTTAACCCCAAGCCCAGCGTGTGTGTGTACAGCGTTGTTTTGGTCAGTGTTTGCCTTGCATTGGCTTCCAAGGGAGGCTGGAATTTCCTTCATTGGAGGTTTTAAGACCAGGTTAGAGATACACCAGTCTGGGAATGTCTAGGATACTTGGTCCTGCCTCAGCACAGGGGGCTGGAGTAGACGCCCTCTCAAGATCCCTTCCGGGCCTACACTGAAATAATTCTCTTTTGTGCTGTGTCCTGTTCTACGCTGAGCTGTTTTCCATGGTGCCATTTGGAACTGTGATGGCACCATGTTGTGCAGCAGTTTTATGGTTCATTGTTTTGCCTCAGCATGTTTGGTGCCTGTGCTGTGCTAGTTTTTTTTTTCGTTGTGTAATATTGTCCTAGGGTGTGTTAGTTTGCATCGTGTTTTTCTTTTCCTCTGTATTGTCATTTTATGCTGTGGCTTTTGTTGTTTGTTTTTTCTTTTTTTTTCTTCTGAGTTTCCTGACATTATGTTGTGGTGGGTTTTACTCTGGATGTTGTGTTTTATACGTATATATTTCATGGCATCCTAGAAATGTAGTGCTGGACAGGACCTCAAGATGTCATCAAGTCCAGCTCTCTCTGCCGAGGCAGGACCAAGTATATGTAGATTATCTGTGACAGAGCTTTGTCCTACCTGTTATTAAAAACTTCCAGGGACAGAGACTCCCAGCCCCCTTGTAAGACTATTCCCGAGCTGAACTGCCTTAGCTCTGGGGACACCCACACAGATTGTAGTGGTGAGCAGCTCTGGAGAGAGAGGAGACCCCAGTGAGTGGCAGCTGGGTAAAGAGACTAAAGTTGGGAGGAGAAACATTGACATGTCCAAGATCACCCAGGCTGTCCGTGACCGAGCTAGAAATAGGTTCTAGTGCCACCGTACTGCTGTTTCTGAAGGTCTCTGCCACACTGATGTTTTAGGCACTTGTGCAAACCCTTAGTGTAGACAGAGTTTACACTAGTGCACTCTGATTGGTACTGGTGCACCATGTCCCAGTTTGAAGGTTTGAAGTGGTGGGGTGCGGGAAGTGACCTCACAGAGGCCTGGGGCTGGCTGACCAGTGCAGCTGGTAAGGGAGGGGCAGCAGTGAGTGCTGGAGGTATGAGCCAGGAGCACAGCCCCACAGGGCTGGACACTGACTTCTCCTGACCTAGGGGACACCCCCCAGCGAGGTGGTTTGTCCATGGATGCACAGGCTGTCTTGGCAGGGCAGCTCAGCTGCAGTCCCTGCACACCTCTTCCTGCAGCCTAATACAGTGTGCTCGATGGACCTTTCCAAGCTGCAGGTGATGGGGCTCTGGAGTTAACAGGGTCTGTTCCTGGCTCTGTCACAGACCTGTTCAGTGACCATGGGGAAGTCACAGCCCCTCTCTCTGTAACGCTGTCTTCAGTGACTCGAGAGCACGAGCACCAGCCTCAGGCAGACTGGTAAGAAGCAGGGAACAAACCCCAAATTGGGTGTGAGGTCTGTATGGAGATTTCACCAACCAAGTATCCAGTGTAAACGCTTCAGGCTCTGTAACAGCATTAACATGGATCACAGACAGTCCTCTTGGGTGATCCCATATATCTCACCATGCAGGTGAGCCAATCTTTGTGACAGATGGTCTCTTACTCCAGGGGTTCTCAGCCTTTTTCTTTCTGAGTCCTGCCCCGCTATAAAAACTCCACTGCCCATGTGGGCCACAATAACTGGTTTTCTGCATATAAAAGCCAGGGCTGGTGTTAGGGGGCAGCAAGCAGGGCAACTGCCTGCGGCCCCATCCCACAGGGGCCCCCACAAAGCTACATTGCTTAGGCTTTGGCTTCAGCCCTGGTGGTGGGGCTCAGGGCCCTGGACTTCAGCCCCATGCGCTGGGACTTCAGCTTTCTGCCCTGGGCCTGAGCGAGTCTAATGCCGGCCTTGCTTGGCAGCCCCCTGAAAGCTGCTCACGGCCCCCCAGGGGGCCCCAGACCCCTGGTTGAGAACCCCTGCCTTACCCCACGAATCACAGCAATGTTCAGGTTACTGCCAGTCCCAAAGGACCAGTCACTTCCTTAGGTCAACTGAATCTTAGATCTTCCAACAAAGACAACACTTGTAGCCAGTCCTGTCATAACCTGTATTAAGACTTATTTAAAAGGAAAGGAGAGTTGTTTACGAAGTTAAAGCAGGTAATCCTGTAGATGCAGACGAGTTGCAGTCTTAAATTTCAAAGGTAATAGAAGCTTCTATAATAAGCAAGCTCTGCATATTCTTTAGGACTAACCCCGGCTAGGCAGCTGGGGATCTCTTGCTTCTGCCTAGAAACTTTGCCCCCCAGAGTCCAAGCAGCATACAGATAATCAGTTCCTTCTGTGTGGGGGTTTTCATCCCCTTCCTGCCATGTGCTCTGTCCTGGAAACTCAGCTAATGGGAAGTCAAGAGCACAACAACAGTTTTGTGTCTTCGTTAATGTCCCATAATAGTCTCTCTGGTTTGGATGGACCTTTCCTGCCAGGCAGGGTGTAATGCATTCGGCTGTCAATCAGCAATTCACCTAGGTAAAGTCTCTCTCCTGTGTGGTGATTTACAGAGCCACAGAGGCTCACAATGCAGCTAGTCAGATGTTAACCCAGGCAGCAACTCACAAGCATTCAATGAAGTCTAAACACTAAACACATTCTCATGTTCACAGTCTGTATGAGGAGTATCTACTCATTGGGACTCACTGGGGAGCCACAGAAAGGAACAAGATGTGCTGCGGCAAGAAGGCCCAGTCTCAGAGCCCCCGGAGTCACACTTCCCAAAGGCTAAAACTAGGCCCAGCCCATGAAAGGGGCACTGCCAGGAGAGACTGGATAAAGGCTGGAGCATCAAACAACTTAGTTAACCTGAGAGAGCTGCCTTGGGGACAGTGACAGGGAGAATCCCCAGAGTGACTCCTTTGATTCTGCTCGTCTCTGGCCTTTGGTTCATAGAATCACAGAACTTGAAGGGACCTCGAGAGGTAGCTAGTCCAGTCCCCTGCCCTCAAGGCAGGACGAAGTATTATCTAGACCAGGAGTGGCCAACCTGAGCCTGAGAAGGAGCCAGAGTTTACCAATGTACATTGCCAAAGAATCACAGTAATACGTCAGCAGCCCCCCCATCAGCTCCCACCCATGGGAAGCCATAATAATCAGAACCTCCCCCTCCCTCCCCGCACCTCCCGATCAGCTGTTCACTCTATGCAAGACACTGGGCGGGGGGGGAATGGAGAGAGGGCACTGCAGGCTCAGGAAAGGGGGTGGGAAGGGGTGGACTGGGGGCAGGGCCTGTAGCTGAGTAGTGAGCACACCCAGCACGTTGGAAGGTTGGTGCCTGTAGCTCCAACCCCGGAGTTGGTGCCTATACAAGGAGCCGCATATTAAATTCTAAAGAGCCACATGTTGGCCACCCCTGATCTAGACCATCCCTGAGAGGTGTTTGTCCAGCCTGCTCTTAAAAATCCCCAACGATGGAGATTCCACATTCCAGTGCTTAACCACTCTGCCAGTTAGGGAGTTTTTCCTAACGTTCAACCTAAACCTTCCTTGCTGCAATTTAAGCTTATTGCTTTTTGTCCTGTCCAGAGGTTAAGAAGAACAATGTTTCTCCCTCCTCCTTGAAATGACCTTTTATGTACTTGAAAGCTGATCATATCTTCTCCAGACTAAACAAACGCAGTTTTTTCAGTCTTCCCTCATAGGTCATGTTCTCTAGACCTTTAATCATTTTTGTTGCTCTTCTCTGGACTTTCTCCAATTTGTCCACATCTTTCCTGAAATGTGGCCCCCAGAACTGGACACAATACTCCAGTTGAGACCTAATCAGTGTGGAGTAGAGCGGAAGAATTACTTCTCGTGTCTTGCTTACAATACTGCTGCTAATACAGATCAGAATTATACTTGCTTTTTTTGCAACAGTGTAACACTGTTGACTCATATTTAGCTTGTGATCCACTGTGGCTCCCAGATCCGTTTCTGCAGTGCTCCTTCCTGGGCAGTTATTTCCTGTCTTGTATGTGTGCAACTGATTGTTCCTTCCTAAGTGGAGTACTTTGGATTTGTCCTTATTGAATTTCATCCTGTTTACTTCAGACCATTTCTCCAGTTTGTCCAGATAATTTTGAATTTTAATTCTATCCTCCAAAGCACTTGCAACCCCTCCCAGCTTGGTATCGTCCACAAACTTTATAAGTGTAACAGAGCTACTGGGAGGGTTTCACCATGTGTCAGAGGGTTACAGCCTGGTGGGAGGGAGCTAGGCCTGTACTGGAATAAGGTCACTCTGTGCTTCACAGTGTGGCAGAACCGGGAATGTCCATTAGCAGGGAAAAATGCTGGGGGGAATCGACATGTGGAAAGGACAGAAACCCTGTCTGAATTCTCTCACATTGCCCTTCTCGCCCTGGCAGGCTACAGAATAACGTTCATGTTTGGCCCCAAATCATCCCCTCCTCCCAGGGGGAAGGAAATGGCTGCAATGGAGCTGGCTCGGGTAAGGGATTCGCAGGGATGGGTTCTGCTTGGAGGGAGAGGAGCAGTAAATGTATAGGAGGGTAGGATCTGCTAGAAGTAGTGGGAGGCAGGAACTATCTAGGGTGTGGAATGGGAGGGGACAGGATGTGACAAACCTGCTGAGACTTGTGTACTCTAGGGTGTGATGGGTTGTCACCCCGGGATGCAGTCTGGGGGGCTTCTGGGAACCACTGTGCCCTCTAACCCTCAAGCTGGGCTGGCCCTTCTCACACTGCTTTGCTGGAGATTCAGCCAGCCTCTCCAGGGCCTGTTATCACCCAACACGACAGCAGGTGGCGCCATGCAGCCAACTAAGCTACCTGAGTGCTTTACCTAAGCCACTCAAGGACAGATAGACGACAACAGCCAATTTCCCAGCAATAAGTGTTAGCACACAGATCAAAGCAGATTACTTAGCAAATAACCAGAAACTCAAACTAAGCCTAACATACTATCTGGATAGAATTTGAATTAGCAATTTCTCACCCTGACTGATGATAGAAGCAGTCCACCAAGTTTCCATACACAAGCTAGAAATCTCATGTTCAGATCTGGCCCTGCGGGGGCTTTGGGGACTGGCGCTGGGGAAAGTGGGGGACTGTCTGAAGTTGGCTGCTTGGGATGTGGGTGAGGCCCCGGGGAGCTGGGGGTTGGGCTGCACCCCTGGCACTGCAGCCTGGGGCCCTGCGTTTCCTCTGGAAAAGCTGCTCCCTGTTTCACCAGCTCCTCTCAGTCTGAGTCCCAGGGACCTTGCACAGGCATCTGCAGGGCAGGACGGGCCCTGAAATCTGACAGCTGGGAGGTTTGCAGCAGTTTCTAACCCTCCTTCCTCTGCTTCTTCCAGGAGGCACCACAAAAGCATCTGGCCCCTCTGGGAAAAGAGAGAGAAGCAGCCAAAGCCGAGGAGGAGCGGCAGAGTGAGGAGCTGCTGGTAGGTGCCCAGAGCCCCCCGCCACTTAGGTTTGCCTGGCATAAGAATGACCTGGTGAATGCAGGGCCCACCCTGCCAGCCTCAGCCCGGGACCCATCCCCGCTGGAGCCTAGGGAGTCTGCAGGGTCAGACACGGGGGTAACGTGATGCCCTTAGGACGCAGGAGGCTTCTGGGCAGGAGAGGGTCAGTCTGTGTTAGCCCAGAGCCCCTGCCCACGGGCTGTCTGGATGTCACAGTGACCAGGGATCCTTTCTAGCTCCTGGGGGGATGGGGAGGAAGGAGATGAAATGTGGGCTGCAGAGATGGAGGATTTGGCTCAGTGCACGTTGATGAGGTTTTGGGGAGAAGTGTCCCTCCTGTTGGTGATGTACAGCTCACCCCGGCCCTGATCCCTCCTCCCTTCCCGGGATAAATGAACTTCCCATCCCCCACCACTAGAGATCTTGTGTTCTGGTAAATAACTCTGCCACCCGCTCCCAGGTGCATTTATGATTTTCTCCTGTTATGGAGCAGATGAACTTCAATGTTGATAAATGCAAAATAGTGCACATTGGAAAAGATAATATCAAATGCACATAAAGTGATGAGGTCTAAATTAGCTGTTACCACTCAAGGAAGAGATTTTGGAGTCACTGTGGATAGTTCTCTGGAAACATCCACTCAATCTGCAGCAGCAGTCAAAAAAGCAAACAGAATGTGGGGAATCATTAGGAAAGGGTTAGACAATAAAACAGAAAATATCCTATTGCCTCTATATAAATCCATGGTATGTCCACATCTTGAATACTGTGTGCAGATCTGGTCGCCCCATCTCAAAAAAGATACATTGGAAAAGGAAAAGGTTCAGAGAAGGTCAGCAAAAATGATAAAGGATATGGAACAGCTTCCGTGTGAGGTGAGATTAATAAGACTGAGGCTATGGCTGCACTCCGCAGCTTTTAGCCACATGACTGTGCCGCTACAGCCGTTCTGCTGCCAGGCACGCAGTGTAGCTGCTCTTTGTTGGCAGGAGAGAAGTGCCAGTGTAGACAAAGCCTGAGACTGTTCACCTTGGAGAAGAGACGACTAAGGGGGAATATGGTAGAGGTCTATAAAATCATGACTTGTGTGGCGAAAGTAAATAAGGAAGTGTTATTTCCTCCTCATAACACAAGAACTAGGGGTCATCCAGTGAAATGAATAGCCAGCAGGTTTAAAACAAACAAAAGGAAGTATTTCTTCACACAACGGACAGTCAACCTGTGGAACCCCTTGCCAGGGGATGTTGTGAAAACCAAGACACTAACAGGGCTCTAAAAAGAACTAGAGAAGTGCATGGAGGACAGGTCCCTTAGGGGCTATTAGCCAGGCTGAGCGGGATGGTGTCTCTAGCCTCTGTTTGCCAGAAGCTGGGAATGGGCGACAGGGGATGGGTCACTTGATGATTCCCTGTTCTGTTCATTCCCTCTGGGGCACCTGGCATTGGCCACTGTCAGAAGACAGGATACCGGGCTAGATGGGCCTTTGGTCTGACCCAGTCTGGCTGTTCTTATGTTCTGTGTTCCCCTGTTACTGAGCCGCCCTCTCCCTGTTGCAGAAACAGACGGCAGCCGAGAGACAGAAGCTCGTCTGGGAGTGGCAGGAGCTGCGAGGGTTTCTGGAGGAGCAGGAGCAGCGGCTGCTGTCCCGCCTGGAGGAGCTAGAGAGAGCCATTGTCCAGAGAAGGGATGAGGGCGTCTGCAGCCTGTCCTGGCAGATTTCCCTGCTCAGCGAGAGGGGAGGAGAGAAGGGGCAGCAGCCGCTGAGCCAACCCCTGCAGGTCAGGCTGTCATTGCAATGATCATACGCAGCGTTTCTCTAGGCGCTTCTGAGCCCTAGACCCCAAAGCCCTTTACAGAGTGGGGTCAGGGGCATTATCCCTATGGGACAAATGGGGAAAGTGAGGCAGAGGGAGGGGCAGAGCCCTGCCCAAGGTCACCCAGTGAGTCTGGCAGCGGTGCCAGGGATGGGCCCTGGGAGTCCTGGATGCTGCAGCCCCAAGACCTTCTCTCCTGGAAATGTCTCTCTGCATTTGCACTTGGAGGGTGAAATCCCCTCCCCCACCATGCTGAGGTCCCGAGCCAGGCCCAAGGCCCCTGTCACTGCAGGTTAATGGGTTTAGTGGGGCCAGGGGCCTTCTGGGTCTCTCAGCACTGGGGGGAATTTGATTCTCAATGCAGAGAAATATCTTCTGCCTGTAAAGTGCCCGGGGAGAAGATTTCCACAGTGGGACCTGCCCGCAGGGATTGCTGGGGCTGCGCAGGGAAAAGTCCCTGGTAGGGGGGCAGCAGCTCTGGGAATGTAAACCTGAAATTCCCCTACTGCCCGAGGCCTCAATGGTGACCCCTGCAGAGCAGGAGGCCTCCCTGCCCAGGGACACTCCCCCTGACGGCCTCCTCTTTCTCTCCTTTTTAGGGTGCTGGCAGCACTGGGGGCAGGTAAGTCCTGGGCTCCATTTCTCTCCCCCTCATGGACTGTTAGGTTTTATAACTGCACTGAATAGGAAGCTGCCCCCTGCCCTGGGAGCGTGTGATTCTGTCTCCACTAGTGGCTGACTCAGGTAGGAGAAGAGCTGGTTACTGTCTGGTCGCTCATGAGGTCACAGCAGGGCTGCTAGACCCAGGGCCGATGGGACAGACCAGGCCTGTCTCCTGGACTGACGTGTCTGCGTCACGTACTCAGAGGGCGCAGAATCTCAGCTTTCACATATGTTAAAGTGAGTTGCCGGCCCTCAGCACCTCCCCAGTGTAAACGGAGACAGTGTTGCCTTGCTGGGGCTGCCAGCAGCCTGAAGCCGTAGCTCTGAGAGCGTGAACTCTCCTGTCCCCTGTTAATGTCATCGGGGTGTCAACTGAAATGGCAGGAGTGTTTCCTGGCTGATCACTCGAGCAGATGGAATGGGGAGAGGGCGGGAGTGAAGCCTTTGTGGGGTGGGAATAGGGGGTTGCTGTAGGGAGGGAAGAACAGAGGAGAGACACAAGGACAAGGAAGCGAGAGAGAAATGGAGAAGGGAGGGTGGGAAAGGCAGGGAAGAACCAGCAGGGGCCCTACAGGTTGTCTGGGAAGGGGCTGTTTTCCTCCTGAGTGTGACAGACAAAGACTTGGCAAAATACTAACAACTAAAACTTTATTTCCCATACAAAGGGCAGATTCCCCCCTTGTTCTTCGTATGTGGGTGTCCCATGGAGAGCAGTGGGTGTTCTGCTGTGAATGGAGCAGGGCACAGAGTCCTAACCTGATGCACTGGCCGTAACGGACAGGGCAGTGTGGCCCTCTCTGCCAAATGAGCTGGACGTCCCAGGGTTACTGCTTCAGCTGAAGGGTTCGGGGGTTTTGGCATTAAAGGGCCCACGTTCATTCCCTGCTGGAGCCCTGGGCTCTGTGGCCACTGTCAGCATGTAGGACCTGCCCACTCTTTGGTCTGTGTTTCCTCCCTTTCCACATAATCCCCATGCTGGTGCCCCTTATTCCTGCAGTAAACCAGCGTAGGGGGTGGCTCTGCCCCCCACAGAACCAGAGCGTCCCTGAGAAAGCCCCTGAACAATGTCTCTGTTCCTTGCTCTAGTGTCTCCCCACTTCCCGTCTCTCTGGGGAGCACAGGGCTGGGGTGACTCACCCTGACATCGACTATCTCAGGCTACAAAGCTCAGATCCAGGTTTCGTGAATCCAGGTTTGGGGGTTGCTGGGCTCAGGGTCTGGGGCTCAGGCCTATTTCTCACCCCTCCTTTCCCCAGCAGGGAGGATGGGACGTTTCGGAAGCCAGAGCCGTCGTTTGCGGAGCTGGAGAAGAGACTCAGCGATTTCTCTCTGCAAAGTGCCCTGCTGCAGGAGGTGCTGCTGGGATTCAAAGGTGAGTTGGAGTCTGGGGGTGGCGTCTCCTCTGGTTAGAGCGACCCTGACCCTGGGGAGGAGTCGGGGACTCTAGTGATGTCACTGATCCTGGGCTCCATCTCACAGCCCAGCTCAGCGAGTTGCCCTTCCCCATGGAGCAGCCCCGTGGGGCTGGCTCTGTCTGCAGCGGCTGCGTTATTGGCCTCTGATCTCTGTCACCATCTCGTCGTTAACAGCAGTTCCATTAATAAGCAATGGGGATTTCTCCATTAATGTGAGGGCCTGAATTCTCACCTCTCCCATCTTCTCCTTCCCCTAGAGACGCTGCAACGGGAGCTGGGGAGCGACACAGGTACGTGTCTGTCTCTGACTGGCCGTGGGGAGATTTCAGCCCAATAACCACGTTAACGACAGGGGATTGCAGCCTCCAGCAGCTGGAAGCTGTGTAACAATGGGAAGCGATGTTACTTTGTTCTTGCACCACTATATTTTCAACTGACTTGTCTCAAATACTTTAGCTCAGGGATCAGCAACCTTTGGCACACGGCTCACCAGGGTAAGCACCCTAGCAGGCCGGGCCGGTTTGTTTACCTGCGATGTTGGCAGGTTTGCCCAATCGCGGCTCCCACTAGCCACAGTTTGTCGCTCCAGACCAATGGAGGCAGCGGGATGTGGCAGGCAGCACATCCTTCAGCCTGCGCCGCTTTCTGCATCCCCCATTGGCCTGCGACGGCAGACCGCGGCCAGTGGGAGCTGCAATCGGCCGACCCGTGGACGTGGCAAGTAAAGAAACTGGCCCAGCCCACCAGGGTATGTGGATTGGAGTTTCCCCAAGGTCCTTTAAGTGTTTCTTGATTGGGCACTTGATTTGCCAATTCCTTTCTGAAGAAGCTGACCTAATGCTTTACTAAGGCTACTTCAGAATCAAAATACATCGATGTACAAGAACGTAGCCAATATTCATAACTTTAACTGCAAAAATGATACACCCACACAGGTAGTATCATCATCAGCAGCAAATTATAACCTTTTCATAGGCACCTTACACGACAACTTTTGTACAACATTTACTGCAAATATATAAGTGGTTGCACCAATGAACCAGACAGTCACAGGTTATATTAATAACATCACAGCCAGGACTGGTGTTAGGGGGTAGCAAACAGGGCAACTTCCTGGGTCCCCAGACCCCCACAAAGCTACATTGCTTCGGCTTCAGCCCTGGGTGGTGGGGCTCAGGGGCCCAGACTTCAGCCCCATGCGCTGGGCCTCAGCGAGTCTAATGCTGGCCTTGCTTGGCAGCCCCCGGAAAGCTGCTCACGGCCCCCCAGGGGGCCCCAGACTGCTGGTTGAGAACCCTTGCCTTACCCCACGAGTCACAGCAACGTTCAGGTTACTGCCAGGCCCAAAGGACCAGTCACTTCCTTAGGTCAAATGACTCTTAGATCTCCCAACAAGTTCTGTCACAACCTGTATTAAGATTTATTTGAAAGGAAATGAGAGTTGTTTACAAAGTTAAAGCAGTGTGACAAAGTTCTGTCCTTGTCTCCATGGGCCCTGCATTTCCTGGTGGATTTCGCTAGCCTCAGAGGCTCACTGTGACCCTCCACGTAGCCCTTCTCTCTAGGGACAAGGGTCACAGCCCACTGAGCCATTTTCATCGTAAGCCAGCGAGGGAGGGGAGGCAAAGCTACCCTCCCTTGCACAGTCTCTGTTGTCTCCCAGTCTCAGTGATTAATCAGGGCAGCAAAGGGGGAGCCCAGGACCCCCCTCTATTCTAGGCTCCAGCCCAGGGACCCTAATAGTATCAGCTGTGGTATCTGACCTTTTAGAAACAGGACACATACAATTCCCTGTTCTACTTCCCCACAGCACCCCCACTTCCTCAGGCTCCACTTCACCCTTACCTCAGGGCTTCCTTCCTTGTGTCTGATCTGGTGTGTACTGCTCAGTCGCTCCCACAGCTCCTGTTCTGCACACCCACCTGCCTAACTGGGAGCTCTTTAACTAGTTTCAGCCAGCCCCTGATTGGCTTCAGGGGTCCCAATCAACCTAGCTGTCTCCACGGCTTTCTGGAAGGATGTTAATTGGCCCCAGGTGTCTTGATTAACCTGGAGCAGCTGTCATTTGGTTACCATGGTAACAGGGATTTGTTTAGCCTGGGGCTAACATACCTGTTTCTCACTACTTTCCTATAGCCAGCTGGCCTTGCCCTGTCACAGCAGCTAATCATCCAGATGCAGACAAATTACAGTCTTAAATTTCAAATGTAATAGAAGCTTCTCTAATAAGCAAGCTCTGCATATTCTTTAGGACTAACCCCAGCTAAGCAGCTGGGGATCTCGTGCTTATGCCTAAGAACTTTGCCCCCCAGAGTCCAAGCAGCATACAGATAATCAGTTCCTTCTGCATGGGGTTTTTCATCCCCTTCCTGCCATGTGCTCTGAGCTGGAAACTCAGCTAATGGGAAGTCAAGAGCACAACACCAGCCTTGTGTCTTCTTTAACATCCCATAATAGTCTCTCTGGTGTGGATGGACCTTTCCTGCCAGGCAGGGTGTAATGCATTCGTCTGTCAATCAGCACTTCACCTAGGTAAAGTCTCTCTCCTGTCTGGTGATTTACAGAGCCACAGAGGCTCACAGTGCAGCTAGTCAGATGTTAACCCAGGCAGCAACTCAGCAAAGCATTCAGTAAAGTCTAAACATGTTCTTATAATGCTAATACCTGTTTTAACAATACTAACACAGGTGAGTCAGACTGATTCCACTGTGTGTTTGTCCATGTTCAATTAAGACATAGAGGCTTTTGCAAGAGCTAACACCTCATCTGCCAGTGTCACAGGCAGGCTGGGCAGGGATGGTGTCTCTAGCCTCTGTTTGCCAGAAGCTGGGAATGGGTGACAGGGGATGGATCACTTGATGGTTACCTGTTCTGTTCATTCCCTCTGGGGCACCTGGCATTGGCCACTGAGCTAGAGGGACCATTGGTCTGATGCAGTGGGCCCTTCTTATGTTCACAGTCTGTATGAGGAGTATCTACTCATTTGGACTCACTGGGGAGCCATAGAAAGAAACAAGATGTGCTGAGGCAAGAAGGCCCAGTCTCAGCACCCCCGGGGTCACGCTTCCCAAAGGCTAAAACTAGGCCCTGCTGATGAAAGGGGGCACTGCCAGGAGAGACTGTATAAAGGCTGGAGCATCAAACTGTTACCGAAATATCGGGTGCGTCTAGCTGAGAGCCAATAATAGCCTGACAGGGATAAGGAAAGATTGCTTTATTCTGCAGAAGAAAGGAGAGCCCTGTAAATAGATACAGAAGACTCTGCCTGACACAAGTTTTACAGATCCTTTATACACATTCAGAGAAAGACCAATCCGTGTTAACACTTCATTGGTTGTTGCCAGACCCCGTGAAACCGTTATCCGGTCAGTGAAAACGGTCTTGGAGCAAGATTTCTCTGCTTTGAGGCAGAAGAGAAAAGAGAGTTCAAAAGTTCAGGTTCCTGTGTACGTGAGGCTTCTGCTTCCCCCTACTGGCCGCTTGTAAGCTATTAAGGGGGGCCATCAGTAACTTTCACAGTCCCCCTTCGGGCATGACAATCCAAACGCAACCCAGGTTGTCAGGCCTGATACGTAATTTACGATCAAGCTGAAGAGACAGGTACTGGGTTCTCTTACGGACTGCAGAGCCTTTGGTTACAGTATTACACACACATTTTGCACATTGCATTACTACCCAAACAATACATGGGAAGAACAGGAAGAAAATAATCCATTTGACAGTGGTACGGAAGAGGCCAGTAAACCATGACCCAAGATCTGGGAGGGGGTCCTCAAAACTAAGGGTTTGATCAAGAGATACAGTGTGGAAAACAGCTGCATTTTGTTTATACATAGGTCATCCTGATATCTCGTTTTTCCCACTTCTGAGAGACGCCAGTCTATCTACACATTCTCTACACAAGGTCAAAACAACTTCTCACACAGTTTTTTTCTGCTCACCTCACACAATCCTCCCTTCTACAAATCTCGCGTTATTAGGGTTACAGTTAGCCAGAGTTATGCATTAAGATCCCCTACAAATCCCTGTCAGTTCTTTCTGTGCTTTCACACTCCTCCCTTTTGTACTTCTAGTATAACAAATATTTTCAAACCTCTATTTGTATTAAGCCATGGATTTCAGATTTTACATCAGATGTTTCAACCTTAGGGTTTTGATAGGATGTAATGACAATGCATAATTAGCATGGACATGAAAGGCATTACTTTTAGTACATCCTTTACAACTACAACAACATAATCCTAAGATAACTAATAGCAATACAAGCAATAACATTTCCATAGCAATAATATGATGGGATTGTTATACAGTTTTGGTCACAAAGCACAATACATCATACTTAGTGCATAAAATAGACACTCTATAATGTGTATGAAAGGCATACTTCTCAACTTGATATATATTTTGAAACATGAATTTGCCCTTGTAGTTCAGAGATTCTTTGAACCTCTGGTAACGATGAAAGCAAATCTTGAAACCATTCAGGTACTAAACTAGTCCAATTAAAGAGTATCTGGAACCTAAGGCTACTTACAAAATTCTATCTGCAGGCCAGTAAACAATATGATTGCCTGCAGTGGTAATGAGATTAAAATGTATGTCTTGCAATGTGGTGGTTTTAACATACACACAGCTATCATTAGCTTGAAAAAGTAGGTGTCCTGTCAGGATAGTTCCTTGTCCTCTGTCCTCCCAGCAAATGTTATCATGAACAGTGACGACTTCCCCTGGCTTCAGTTTATGGATACACTGAAGCTGTAGGGGTTCTTACAGCCAAAATGTCCATTGACTCCCTATTCCTATCCAAAATGTCAGGTGTTATTCTAGGGGCACTGACTATAAATCAGTTAGATATCCCAGGTGGTCTAATTTCCCAGATGTCTCGGTGAATAATCCAGTCCCACATTCATCCTCCCATGGACCTGGCAAGATTTGGTATATGGGAGCCCCAACCGATCCATATGCTTGGAAGGAGCACTGAATGTCCACACTTCCACCCAGAAAGTGTCCAAGTGTGTCTCCATGGCCACAGATCAGATGGTACTCCTGATGTGTCTGTAAGGGCAGTGGGCCAAGCCTGGTGCTCAAGATCATTCCGAATGGCCATCAGCTGGTCATTCAGGAAATCCTGAATTTCTGAACATGCTAGATCCCACTGCAATGCCTTCCCAGCCTCAGTGATATTCAATACCATCTCTCTCAGTAACTTTTGGGTCATAGAACGAAGGATGGAAATGACATGTAACTCACCAACTCCAGCCTGTACTTCGGTTAGCTGAGCTCCAGAAATAAGGCTAGTGGCCTTTCTAGTTGGCTCAATCTCTCATCATGTTCTTGGCTCTTAAAAAACATTCCAAATGGCTGCTGCACTATTAGCCCCATCCCATAGGGATCCGGTCAAGTTCCTCTTCTTCCAGAGGAAATAACCCAGGCCCTCTGTTGCGCTAATCTAATGGCAGTCTCTTGTGAGCAATTTGGGTATGTAGAGGTGATCTGGAAACTGGATAAGGGCAATGTAAATTTGGCAGTCCCTAGTGTTGTATTAATCACAGTCCATTGATGTCCTAATACATCTCTCTTTGGTGTAGTGCTACATCACATCTATTATTTAACTATTCTCAGGTACTTTCAAAAGGCATTAACATTAATAGCATAGGAGGGGGTGTATTACAGGGGTAATAGTGTAATGGAGGGGATGGCAAGGGCAACAAGGTGCCTTTGGTACTTATCATTTAAAATCCAATTAGGGAGGGCAAGACCTGCTGAAGGATTTATCCAGAACACAGGGCGCAGCATGTAGAATAAACCCCAAAATCCAATCAATACCACATTCCCAAGCAGGGGTCCCACAAATTTCTTCCTGCCGGTGTATAATTCTTTGTTTCTTCACCAGGATCAGTTCTTAATGTCCTTTCTAGTCAGGAATTCCTGGACTTTGGCAATGGCAGTGGAGTGAGTGTTCCTTCTTCTTTCCCGAAACAGTCGTAGTTCAGCATCCTACAGGGGAGAGGTTACCAGCACATCACCCTGTAATGGTTTTGCTTCTTCTAGAAAAATTCAAAGGCACAGTAGATCTGTCAGTGGACAAGGGAGAGGTTACTAGCACTTCACCTTGTCCTTTTTCCCTGCTGTCCAGAAGGCACAGCAGAGCTAGAAAAAGGAATAGGCTAATCATCAGTAGGAGAATCCTCCCGAGGTGGAGGGGTCTTTTTTTCAGTGAGAATCATGGGTCCAGGCAGTCAATCTTTCGCACTTCACAGCGGTGTTGGTAGTCAGCAGGACTTACTAAGGGCCTTTTCAGCATGAAGCCAAAGCAGTCTTTCATTGGTGGACCTTTACATAGATCCAGTCTCCTGGTTCCAAGGAGTGGCAGGGCTGCTAGGGTCTTTGAGTAGCGCTTCTTTACCTGTGAGAAAAGAAACCTAACACATTTCATTAGTGCCTGACAGTGTTTTGCAGATCTCATAGGTGTTTGGGCACATTCAAGCCCCCCCCCCACTTCTTGGTTGTCAGCCAAGTCTTAGCTGTGAGCAGTGTCCTTGCCTGGGGCCAGTGTCTTATCTTTAGCCTGAGCTTTCTAGCTATTTTTTTCCAGTTAATTCATTCTGTTCTTTTTCCTTCTCCCCTTCCTGGCTTCTTTTAACCTACAAAGGAAACTTCCACTCTTCACTCATACACCTTTTCCCAACCATGAACACATAAACATTGCTGATATACAGTACATTAGTTTTATTATGCAATGTATGCCACATATACCCTTCCACTGAAGTAACTTTATTACAGGGCTTTGGAGCAACAAGCCAGGACAAGCATACCCACTTTGAGGAGTTCACTCAATATAACCTCTAGTCCAATAGCTTCCCACCATCCCCAGCCCTCTGGCTAGAAATCTGAGGTAGCCAGAAGGAGCCCATGTACAATATGGGGAGTGGGTTAACTTTTCATGTCCTTGCTTCCAAAGACTGTTGGTATGCAAATTTTAATATTTTTTTTCAATTAACAATCTGACCAATGAAGTTTCTTTTTCTTACTTAAGCAAATGTGTTAGACTTTAGTATATCACATTTTCCTGATTTATCCAAACACTTTGTATTCCAAGTTGAATAAAACAAGTATCTGCATTTAACCCTTCTGTTTGATTTTAAACTAGACTATCCTATAAAAATATTCAATACAACAATTCTGGCCACGAGACAAACACCGCAAGACAGGACATAGAACACAAAACATAATTCCTATTGTGCCAGTAAATGCATGGTACGTTGAATGCTGTTCAGCTGGCATCAGTTTTCTCTGATTATCTGAAAGACAAAAAACAGAGGTCTACCTTCTTCGGCTTGACAGTAACAGTGGAGAGGGCAGCTCCAGAGTCCAGAAGACAAGAATAAACGGTTCCTCTTTGACATTCCTTTCTGAACACCGGGTAAAGGCCATTTACTTAACATATAATCCAAAGGGGTGATCCTTAGAGGGTTTATCCAGAGACCCACCCATCTGTCTTCTGACACTCAAACAGAGAATTACACAGAGAGCAGAGGGAATTATGGTCTAATCCAGGTTTTCCTACTTCTATTACACTGACCGCTACAGGGGACGGGACAGAAGGATCTCAATTCAAACTCAGAGCTTCATCGCACTCAATGGCTTCCACCCCGAGGAATTATGAATGAGAGGTTCAGTTCCGCCCCCACACCTAACACCCAAATGAACAGAGCAGAAAAACAACAGTTACTGGTTAAACAGAACAGAACCAGAACCAGATAGCGAACCAGAACCAGATGGCATTTCCTTATCCTATTAGGACTCACCTTATCGGAACACGAACCGCAGGGGCCGTGGTGAAGCAGAGAAAGAGGGGCCAAACACCCCGTTGGCACCGTTCCCAGTTCGCTGCAGCTGTCTGGAGTCCAATGTCCGAGCTAGGAGAGTCCCTGTTACCGAAATATCGGGTGCGTCTCGCTGAGAGCCAATAACAGCCTGAGAGGGATAAGGAAAGATGCTTTATTCTGCAGAAGAAAGGAGAGCCCTGTAAATAGATACAGAAGACTCTGCGTGACACAAGTTTTATAGATCCTTTATACACATTCAGACAAAGACCAAGCCGTGTTAACGCTTCATTGGTGGTTGCCAGACCCCGTGAAACCGTTATCTGGTCAGTGAAAACCGGCTTGGAGCAAGATTTCTCTGCTTTGAGGCAGAAGAGAAAAGAGAGTTCAAAAGTTCAGGTTACTGTGTACGTGAGGCTTCTGCTTCCCCCTACTGGCCGCTTGTAAGCTATTAAGGGGGGGCCCCCAGTAACTTTCACAAAACCACTTTGTAAACCTGAGAGAGCTGCCTTGGGGACAATGACAGGGAGAATCCCCAGAGTGACTCCTTGGATTCTGCTCTTCTCTGGCCTTTGGTTCTTAGAATCATAGAACTGGAAGGGACCTCGAGAGGTCATCTAGGCCAGTCCCCTGCCCTCAAGGCAGGACTCAGTATTATCTAGACAATCCCTGACAGGTTTTGTCTAACCCGCTCTTTAAAATCCCCAATGAAGGAGATTCCACAACCTCCTAGGGAATTTATTCAAGTGCTTAACCACCCTGACAGGAGGTTTTTACCTAATCTCCATCCTAAACCACCTTTGCTGCAAGTTAAGCCCATTGCTTCTTGTCCTATCCTCAGAGATTAAGAAGAACAATTTTTCTCCAGCCACTTGAAAACTGTGATCGTGTCCCCTCTGAGTCTTCTCCAGTTTTTTTTCAATCTTCCCTCATAGGTCATGTTTTCTAGATCTTCAATCATTTTTGTTGCTCTTCTCTGGACTTTCTCTAATTTGTCCACATCTTTCTTGAAATGTGGCCCCCAGAACTGGACACACTACTCCAGTTGAGACCTAATCAGTGCGGAGTAGAGTGGAAGAATTTCTTCTCGTGTCTTGCTTACAATACTCCTGCTAATACATCCCAAAATGATACTTGCTTTTTTGCAACACTGTTGACTCCTATTTAGCTTGTGATCCACTATGACCCCCAGATCCCTTTCCACAGCACTCCTTCCTAGGCAGTCATTTCCCATTTTGTATTTGTGCAACTGATTGTTCCTTCCTAAATGAAGTACTTTGGATTTGTCCTTATTGAATTTCATCCTGTTTACTTCAGACCATTTCTCCAGTTTGTCCAGATCATTTTAAATTTCAGTTCTATCCTCCAAAGCACTAGCAACCCTCCCAGCTTGGTATCACCCGCAAACTTGATAAGTGTAAGAGAGAGACTCTGCTGCTGGGAGGGTTTCACCATGTGTCAGAGGGTCACACCCTGGTGGGAGGGCTAGGCCTGTACTGGGATAAGGTCACTCTGTGCTTCACAGTGTGGCAGAACCTAGAGTGTCCATTAGCAGGCGAAAATTCTGGGAGGAATCAACATGTGGAAAGGACAAAAACCCTGTCTGAATTCTCTCACATTGCCCTTCTCGCCTTGGCAGGCTACAGAATAACGTCCACGTTTTGCTCCAGATCATCCCCTCTCCCAGGGGAAGGAAATGGCTGCAATGGAGCTGGCTCAGGTAAGGGATTCTCAGGAGCTGGTGGTGGGTTCTGCTTGGAGGGAGAGAATCAGTAAATGTATAGGAGGGTGGGAGCCATAATGAGCTGCCAAAATATTAACAGGTTCCCTCCTCCTCACCTCACGAGGGGGTCATGCCCCATCCTACCCCCATGCTCCTTGACACCCCGACCCATCCACCCCTTTCCTGTCCCCTGACTGCCCCTGCCACCCCATCAAACCCCTCCTCTCATTCTTGATGCCCCCCCAGAGCCTCTGCCCCATCCAACCACGCCTTCTCTCTGTCCCTGACTGCCCCCCAGCACCTCATCCAACCCCTGCTCCTTCCTGACTGCCCCCCGGGACCCTTGCTCGCAATCAATCCCCTTGTTCCCTGCCCTCTGACCGCCCTGACCCCTATCCACCCCCCCACAACCCACCGAACACCCCCTACCTGCCCCCTTACCACACTGCCTGGGGCCAGGACCAGGTCCGCGACTGGGCCGCAGGACCCGACTCCCCGAGCCGGACTGGAGCCGCTCGGCTGGGACCGGCGCTGCAGGGCCCGAGCTGGACCAGGTCGGAGCCACTCGGCTGGGACCAGCCCGAGCCAGGGGTGCTTGGCCGGGACCCAGCTGGGACGCTTGGCCGGGGCCAGGGGGAACTATTAACTAAGGTTTGTAACCTGTCCTTTAAATCGGCTTCGGTAGCCAGTGACTGGAAGTTAGCTAATGTAACGCCAATATTTAAAAAGGGTTTTAGAGGTGAGCCCGGCAATTACAGACCGGTAAGTCTAACGTCGGTACCGGGCAAATTAGTCGAAACAATAGTTAAGAATAAAATTGTCAGACACATAGAAAAACATAAACTGTTGAGCAATAGTCAATATGGTTTCTGTAAAGGGAAATCATGTCTTACTAATCTATTAGAGTTCTTTGAAGGGGTCAACAAACATGTGGACAAGGGGGATCCAGTGGACATATTGTACTTAGATTTCCAGAAAGCCTTTGACAAGGTCCGTCACCAAAGGCTCTTACGTAAATTAAGCTGTCATGGGATAAAAGGAAAGATCCTTTCATGGACTGAGAACTGGTTAAAGGACAGGGAACAAAGGGTAGGAATTAATGGTAAATTCTCAGAATGGAGAGGGGTAACTAGTGGTGTTCCCCAAGGGTCAGTCCTAGGACCAATCCTATTCAATTTATTCATAACTGATCTGGAGAAAGGGGTAAACAGTGAGGTGGCAAAATTTGCAGATGATACTAAACTACTCAAGATAGTTAAGACCAAAGCAGATTGTGTAGAACTTCAAAAAGATCTCACAAAACTAAGTGATTGGGCAACAAAATGGCAAATAAAATTTAATGTGGATAAATGTAAAGTAATGCACATTGGAAAAAATAACCCCAACTGTACATACAATATGATGGGGGCTAATTTAGCTACAATGTGTCAGGAAAAAGATCTTGGAGTCATCGTGGATAGTTCTCTGAAGATGTCCGCAGCGTGCAGAGGCAGTCAAAAAAGTAAACAGGATGTTAGGAATCATTAAAAAGGGGATAGAGAATAAGACTGAGAGTATATTATTGCCATTATATAAATCCATGGTACGCCCACATCTCGAATACTGTGTACAGATGTGGTCTCCTCACCTCAAAAAGATATTCTAGCACTAGAAAAGGTTCAGAAAAGGGCAACTAAAATGATTAGGAGGTTGGAGAGGGTCCCATATGAGGAGAGATTAAAGAGGCTAGGTCTCTTCAGCTTGGAAAAGAGGAGACTAAGGGGGGATATGATAGAGGTATATAAAATCATGAGTGATGTTGAGAAAGTGGATAAGGAAAAGTTATTTACTTATTCCCATAATACAAGAACTAGGGTCACCAAATGAAATTAATAGGCAGCAGGTTTAAAACAAATAAAAGGAAGTTCTTCTTCACGCAGCGCACAGTCAATTTGTGGAACTCCTTACCTGAGGAGGTTGTGAAGGCTAGGACTATAGCAATGTTTAAAAGGGAACTGGATAACTTCATGGTGGCTAAGTCCATAAATGGCTATTAGCCAGGATGGGTAAGAATGGTGTCCCTAGCCTCTGTTCGTCAGAGGATGGAGATGGATGGCAGGAGAGAGATCACTTGATCATTGTCTGTTAGGTTCACTCCTCTGGGGCACCTGGCATTGGCCACTGTCGGTAGACAGATACTGGGCTGGATGGACCTTTGGTCTGACCCGGTACGGCCGTTCTTATGTTCTAGCCGCTCAGGTGGAACCGGACTGGACCGCGCGCGCCGTCTCCCCCCCGCCCCCCCCCCGGCTTACCTGCCTGCTGCTTGTTTCAGGCTTCCCGTGAACATTTGATTCGTGGGAAGCAGGGGAGAGGAGGAGAAGGAGGGCGGAGCGTTCACGGGAGAGGGGGAGGTGAGCTGGGGCCGGGGGCCGGGTGGACAGCTGCCCGAGCCTTTGTTAAATTTAAAAGTTTTTTAGAACCAGTTGTCCTGGAACAATCGGTTCTAAAAAGGCTTCTAAATTTAACAACCGGTTCATGCGACCCAGCTGGAGCTCACCACTGGTGGGAGCTGCTAGAGGTGGTGGGAGGCAGGAAATATCTTGGGTGGAGAAAGGAAGGGGACAGGATGTGACAAACCTGCTGAGACTTGTGTACTCTAGGGTGCGATGGGTTGTCACCCCACTGTGCCCTCTAACCCTCAAGCCGGGCTGGCCCTTCTCACACTGCTTTGCTGGAGATTCAGCCAGCCTCTCCAGGCCCTGTTATCACCCAACATGACAGCAGGTGGCGGCATGCAGCCAACTAAGCTACCTGAGTGCTTTACCTAAGCCACTCAAGGAGAGAGCAGACAACAGCCAATTTCCCAGCGATAAGTATTAGCAAACAGATCAAAGCAGATTACTTAGCAAACAACCAAAAACTCAAACCAAGCCTAACATACTAGATGGATAGAATTTGAATTAGCAATTTCTCACCCTGACTGATGCTACAAGCAGCCCACCAAGTTTCCATACACAAGCTAGAAATCCCTTTACCCTGGGACAGCACTTCCCCCAGTTCAGTCTTTGTTCCTCAGGTGCTTCCAGGAGTTCTCTTGTCTGGGGAATGAGGCCAAGAGATGATGTCACACCCCACCTTATGTAGCTTTTCCATATGGCAGGAACCCTTTTTTCTAAACTCAGTTCCCAGTCCAGTTTGTGGAAAAATACAGGTACCAAAATGAAGTTCATTGTCATGTGGTCTGGTCACATGCTCTAGCATGTCCTGCTGAGTCATAGCAGCCATAACTCATAGGCTGATTGAAACATTCACAGGAAGGCTAAGCTCTTCCACAGTCCATTGTCTTTGTTGATGAGCCATGAACACTGTCTGGCTTCTTCATTGTTGTACCTGAAAGGCTCGTTGTGGCTGTTACCCAGAGTAAGCACATTTGAAAGACAGATACAGAGTCAATATCCATAACTTCAGATACAAACATGAACCATGCACACAGGTAGGATAATCATATTCAGCAAATCATAACTTTTCCAGTGACACCGCACATGACTCATCTTGTACAAAATGCCTCATGTCCTAATCATATTATAATCCTGCCACTATGCTGAATATGGGCTGTAGTGTCAGATAGCTCCTAATGTCAAGGCTCAAGTGCAGAGAATGAAACTTCCCGTCTTTGTGGAACAGGAAATAACCCTCTAGTCAGGACTGGGAAAACTTCCCAGACTCCCAGTGCTGAAGCCTGAAGCTACTGACACTTCATTAGTTACCCCCACCCCCAGTCTTTGTGGCAACTGCAAACGTTATCGGTGATGATTTTATATTCTCTTCCAGGTCATTGATAAGAATGTTAAATAGCACAGGGCCAAGATCCAATCCTTGTGGGAACCCCCTAGAAAGAAATCCACTCGACCATGGTTCCCCATTTACAATCATAGTTTTTAATCTATTTAATGTATGCCGTGTGTATTTTGTACCTTTCTAGTCAAAATATTGTGCTGAACCAACTCATATGCCTACATATATTACATCAGTACTATTAGCTGCAACCAAACTTTTGATCTCATCCAATAAGGATATCCAGTTAGTTTGACAGGATCTATTGTGTCTAAACCTTTTTAATGGGTACTAATTATATTACTCTCCTTTCTTTATTAATGAAATCCAGTATTGGCTGCTCCATTCTCTTGCCCAGTATCGATTTCAGACTGACACACTTATAATTAGCTGCGTCATATCTTTTATACTTTTTAAATATTGGCACAGCATTAGCTTTATTCCAGTCTTCTGGAATTTCCCAAGTGTTCCAAGTCCTAATTAAAATCAACATTAACAGTCCACCACGCTCCTCCAGCAGGTCTTTCAAAACTCTAGTTATCTGGACCCACTGATTTAAAGACATCTGACTTTAATAGCTGCTGTTTAACATCCTCGTGAGTTACTTTTGGAATGGAAAGACTGTCAGCGTCAACGTCTTATGATATGAGTTACATCATCTGTTTTTCTACAAATCCAGGAGAGAAATATTTATTGAACATTTTACCTCTTCTGCATTATTTTGATGATTCTGCCATTTCCATCTAGTAATTTACCACTACCATTGTTAGGATTAATTTTGTACTTTTAAAAACTTCCTTCTTATTTTCATTGGTTGATCATTGATTTCTGATAGCTTCCCTTGCTAGCTTTCTACAATTCTGACCTTCTAACTTAGATTCTTTACTATTGACTTCCCCTTTCTTCCATATATTTTATGTGGAGAGTGTTGGGATTCCTACCAGGGAGCCACTAGCAGGGTCCAGAGACAGCCCCACCTCCTATATCTATCTCTGGCTAGTAGCTATGTAACAAATGTGAAGACCCTGCTTCCATCTGTCAGCTGGGAGACACAGAGGTTCTCTCTTTCCACCCTCTGATGCCTCCTGGCTGCTCTAAGCAAGGTGAGGTGGGACTCTGTTAACATGTGCCTCCCAGAGTTTCCATTCACCTGATGCTGCTGTTCTGTGAGTAGTGGGGTTGTGAGTGGGGCAGCAGGTCCTGAGTGTTGGACTCTTGCTCTTTCAGGGGCCGGTGACCTTCGAGGAGGTAGCTGTATATTTCACCAAGGAGGAATGGACTCTGCTGGACCCCACTCAGAGAGCCCTCCACAGGGATGTCATGCAGGAGAACTATGAGACGGTGACCTCACTGGGTAAGGAGTCCTGTCCCCTGGGTTATTAAAGCTGTGGGGTCTCTAAAGAACCTGAGCAGTAATAACTTTATTCATCATCCAAGTTTGACAAGTTTCTTTGCCCCCTTTTTTTCCTTATCTTCCATATACAAGCAGGCAGCAGGGAGGGAGGAGGTAATGAGAGATGAGGAGGGAACAGAAGAAGCTCCCAAGGTGTCGGGAGGTGATGCCAGCTGCCAGTAATGGGAAGAAGGAGAGGGGAGTGTGAAGGAAGGGCACCCAGGAAGTGGGCTGGGTGGGTCAGTGGGAGGGAGGAGAGGTTTGGGGATCTAGAGCTGTGGGGGATCCCAGACCTTTAACCCTGAATCCGTACCCAAACCTCAGGTAAATCCCAGACTTCAGCATAACCACTCTCACAAAGCCTCAACTTAATATAAGGCCCTGAACTGTAGCAAGCTTAAGCTACGTTTACTAAATCGAATCACTAAATCGACCAGGCTGGATCGATCTCAGAGTGTCAATCCCGGCTGTAGTGTCGACCTGCCCTTAATAACCCATTTATCTATGTTCACCTCCTTGCCCTTCCACGCATGTTCCAAGCTAATAAGCAATTCTCTGAGAATGACATCTTACCTCTAGTGAGTATGAAATTGCCCACAAGATGTGAGACTAGGTCATAGATCGTAAAATCAGGTCGGGGTCAAGAAGAGTGAGAGTTTGGAGAGTCTTGTCCCCCCTCTCCCCATCTGCAGCAGCCACAAGCTGTCTTCCCTCCCGGCTCCTTGGATCTCTGAGCCTGTCCCTCCTGAGGCTGCGTGGCCCAGTTCTTGTTTCTGACCTTCTCCTTTTCCGGAAGAATGAGAGGCTGTTGCTCCTGAATGTTAGTGTGTAATTCCCCAGCCTTCTCCTCCCACTGGGGAGTTTAATTCTCCTCCCGTTACCCCTGAGTCACTAGATTTCCTAATTACCCAAAATGTGCGTTTGCGATTTCATAGTTCTGGGGTAGCGAAGCCTTTGACCTGCCTCCATGGTCTGCTCACGGAATGGCCCCTCAGGTATCAGGCCTCCAGCCAGCCCCTCTCTGTGGGCAGGGACCCACATGCCTCTCCTTTTTGACCAGGGTTTGAGGATTGCAGCTTGTCCTCCACTGTGTTCGCTGGACTAACGTCCAGTTCCTGTGCTTTGCTTTCTCTCCAGGGTCTGTGAGCAGTGTGTCTGAGATAGAGGTGGGACTTTTGGTGATACTTGTATGATGCCAATGCACACCTCAGTTTCCTGCTGTGATTGGTATTGCTATGATTCTAAAGAGCAGGAGACGTGAGGTGTTTTGTCATGTAGCTGTCATGGGGTGATATGAATGGGTCATTAAGGACTGGCTGGGAGTAACCTACATCAATGGAATACCCGACAGAGACAAGGGAATGATTGTCACCCAGGGCCGCCCAGAGGATTCAGGGGGCCTGGGGTCTTTGGCGGCGTGTCCCCCTTATCCGCTCTGACACCACCGAGCATTTACCCTGTGTCCCCCTTACCAGCTCTGATGCCGCAGAGCATTTATCCTGTGTCCCCTGTTCCTGTTCCCCCTCCTGTTTGACTCAGTTTATATAGTAATATGCTCAGCTATATCTTTGCTTAACCAATCATTGTATTGAAATTTAACTAACCAATCCTAACACATTGAAACATAATTCTCTAACCAATTGTATCCCACTACCCTAATTAACTTACACTTAGCAAAATTAATTGTACAGCAGACAAAACCAGTTAGACAACCAGACTGATTAACATTGTAAAAGTGTCAAGTATCAGAGGGGTAGCCGTGTTCTTGCATCTGAAGAAGTGGGTATTCACCCACGAAAGCTCATGCTGCAGAACGTCTGTTAGTCTATAAGGTGCCACAGGATTCTTTGTTGCTTTTATTGTAAAAGTGGTGGCCATAAAAATAAAACAATACAGAAATGAGGGTTAGACAACCACAAGCATTGAGAAGTGATTTCTTGCCAGACAGGCTGCTGTCAAACTAAGTTTTCTTTAACCATCTTAAGATCTGTTTCTTTATCTGGTGGTGATGGGCACTATCGGGACAGGATCATCTTCCTTACAGCCCAATAGCACCTTATTTCAGTGTGACTGGTTTGGGATGTGAGGGTGTGACCCTTCGCTTCCCAGGTTATGGCTGCCCCTGCTGCTTAGCCAAAGGCCTTAGCCTAAGAACAAGGCCTCAGACGGTCACAGTAAGAGAAGGCCCTTACAAATACAGACAGTGATTTTGATTCTTTGTTTTCGTACTCCTGTAACTAGCTAAGTGATAAAAATGCCCCTAAGTTCTTAAACTATAGGCTTTACAGGCTGGCCTGAATATCTCTATTCTAACAGTGGGGTCTATCCCTTCCCCCATTCTGTGTCTGTCTTGTCTATTCATATTGTAAATTCTTCAGGGCATGGGCCATCTACTATTCTGTGTTTGTACTTCTCCTAGCACAATGGGGACCCACTGTTAGTTGGTCCTTAGGCAAGGTAATGAATATGATTTATAATCATAATAATTCTCCTGCCACTTTGAGCCAAGAAAGCTGGCCTTGGGATGTTACTGCTTAAAAATGAGCTGGGGGTTAAAACCATGGACTATTCTTTGTGACAAGTATCCCACAAATTCCACTGACCTCCCTGGTTTTCTTTGCCTGCAGTAGGGTTTCCAGTTTCCAAACCTGATGTGATCTCGCAGCTGGATCGAGGGGAAGAGCCGTGGGTCCCAGACCTCCAGGGCTCTGAGAAAGAAGTGCTTCCAAGAGCTGCCTGCACAGGTGAGGAATTGGTTAAACCAACTCAACAACTGTGTGGGAATGCAGGAAACATTTGGGATGCCCTACAAAGACCCTGTGAGCTCTCCAAGTTCAGGATTGTTCCCTGCAGATGTGGAATCATTATGGCAGATGTCACTCATGGCTTCCCTCCTATTCTGACTGACAACTGGCAGCAGGTCCCGCCCCGATTTCTCTTTCTCCTGAGTGTTCTCGTGAGATGCAGACCAAAACTGATCCCTTCCTCTCTCCTCTGGGGAAGGTTTTGGGGAAAATCAGTTCCTGATAGGTTTGATCTCTCCCACACACATTTTGGATTGTTCATCCCTTTTTCCATTCCTCTCTCTGAGATTTCCTTTCTCTCAGGTGCAGGTAGTGATCTATGCCTGGATTCTCTGTGTCTCCCATCAGGTGAAGGGATGGTGAGTCAGAATGAGGAGGAGAAACCCCATCAGGAAGATGCTGAGCAAGGAGAACCACATGGAACTTTATCAGGAAGATCCAAAGGGAATATTTCCAGGAGTTATGCACTCCCAGAAAAAACAAAAGCCTGTGAGACTCAGCAGAGGCCAGAGGGAAACTTTAGTAGCCACTCAGACCTTATAACAAGCGACAGAATCAACTTTGAAGAGACACGCTACATGTTCCATGAGTGTGGGAAAAGCTTCAATCGGAGCTCTGCCCTTATCACACATCAGACAATCCACACAGGTGAGAAACCTTATGAATGCTCTGAGTGTGGGAAATGCTTCATCGATAGTTCAGCCCTCATCTCACATCAGCGAATCCACACAGGAGAAGCACCCCACAGATGCTCAGAGTGCGGGAAAATCTTTAGTAGGAGCTCTACCCTGAACACACATCTTAGAATCCACACAGGGGAGAAGCCCTACACATGCTCTGAGTGTGGGAAAAGCTTTAAGCAGAGCTCAAACCTTACCAAACATAGGAAAATCCACACAGGTGAGAAACCTTATGGATGCTCTGAGTGTGGGAAATGGTTCTTTAATCGTTCAGACCACTTCTTACATCACAAAATCTCACAGGTGAGAAGCCCTACACAAGCTCTGAGTGCGGGAAAAGCTTTAGTCAGAACTCACACCGTATCAGACATCAGATAATCCACACAGGGGAGACACTGTACACATGCTCTGAGTGTGGGAAAAGCTTCAAGCACAGCTCACATGTTGTCTCACATAGGAAAATCCACATGGGAGAGAGTGTGGGAAAAGCTCTGAGTGCACGAAAAGCTTCAATCAGAGCTCAAGCCTCATTAGACATCACAAAATCCACATGAGAGAGAATTGTAATAAATCCCTTGACTAGTGTTGGCCAAAAATGTTTTTTAAATAAATCACATTTGCTAATTCCCACATAGTGATTTTTGCACCATCTTCACCGTGGTGTCTCAGCTCCACCAGATCAGTTGCCTGCTTCTGCCTTTTGCAGCTCACCCTTCTTTGGGGTCAGTCCTGTGATCTTTTCTATCAACTCCTTTCCTTTTGAGTCACAGGAGTGTGTGTCCCTCCAGCCAGGAATGTTCATCCCTCCAGGTGGGGGGAGAGAGGTTTGATCCCAACAAGCTACACTGAGGCAAAAACTATCTGTGCCTGACAGCCACTAGGGCTGTACATGGCGTTGGTTGCTCAAGTTAGTGATCTTAATGTAAAAAATTGTAGTGCAGATGCAGCCCACGTGCAGGGGTTGGCATTAGCTTTCCCCTTGACCTGACCTAAACCCCATCACTTTCCCTAGTCTAAACAAACCCTGAGCATCACGGTTATACTGTTCCCCCATTTCACAGCAACTGTTAGTCATCGAGTTCTCCCTTGGGGAACAAATTGTTTCATTCCCAGTTGCTCTGATGTTGCTGCAGGTTGTGCTGGGGAGCAGATATTTTTATTATCAATTTCCGCACTTAAAATATATTGAACTATAACAAAGAGCAGGAACAGGGCAGGGATAGGGAAAAATGTCATTTCACCCGCTGTAACTACAGACGTAGTTCGGGTAAGTCAGAGGGATTCCCTTATTCCCCATCACCATCCTCCTTCCATCCGTGCTAGAACCTAAGAATCCTTTTCCTTTCCCCCGTTGTGGGATAGGAGACTCCCAAAAGTGCTCCCTGGGCTATAGCACATGGCTAAGCTCAGAGAATAAATCCCAAATAGCCCCTGAGCTTTGCTTTTTGAATTCTGTGTTTCCAATTACTTCAAGCCGGGGCATTGTGATTATTTACCAGTTTCTCTAGCACTGTTCCTACCACTGTTTCTGTAACATATTTTGTTTTTTGTGGGACAGGGTTGTTATTCCTTTGCCTAACCCCAACCTCGAAGGCCAGGGGGTCTGTTTTCTCTGGCCCCTCCCCACAGACAAATCTGACAGGGTTGAACCTGCCAGGAGCAAACAAAAAGCCCCATCGGTCACACACACAAAGCAGATAGACACACACAAGACAGAGAAGAAACTGAATTATTTGAGCTATCAACATTTCCACTTTCCCACAGCATGTTAGTTCTGAAGGTTGTTTTAATTTGTTTATTTTCTTGGAACCAGAACTGGGGAAAGAGACATTGGAGTCAGTGGAATTACAGCAGGAAAGGATTAGTCTCATGATTCGTCACTAACCAAAGCCTTTGTGAACAGAGCGATAATGTTACTGAATGGTCTGGCTAACCCTGCAGTTAGAAACAATCAGCTCTATGGGTGTAAATTGACAGAGGCTCTGCTGCTGATCATGAAATAGCAGCTGTTTAAAGGTAATGTGCTTCTATTTCAATGCCTCTGGAAGTACAGAAAACAAAGATCTGTGTTAAAGGAAAGTTGCCATTTCTCAGAGCCCCAATTTCTGTTGTGTGTGTACAGGAAGGTTTGAATGTGTAGCAGGTAGTTTGCTAAAACTTAGCTATTTTATGTGTGTAACAGGCTCCTGCCCACCTCCAGCAGAGGTTTCAATCACATAGACTCATGGACTTTAAGGTCAGAAGGGACCATTATGATCATCTAGTCTGACCTCCTGCACAAAGCAGGCCACAGAATCCCACCCATCCACTTCTATAACAAACCCCTAACCTATGTCTGAGTTATTGAAATCTTCAAATTGTGGTTTGAAGACCTCAAGCTGCAGAGAATCCTCCAGCAAGTGACTCATGCCCCATGCTGCAGAGGAAGGCGAAAAACCTCCAGGGCCTCTGCCAATCTGCCCCGGAGGAAAATTCCTTCCTGACCCCAAATATGGTGATCAGCTAAACCCTGAGCATGTGAGCAAGACTCCCCCGCCAGCACCCAGGAAAGAATTCTCTGCCGTAACTCAGATCCCATCCCATCACAGACCACTGGGCATACTTACCTGCTGATAATCAAAGATCAATTGCTAAAATTAATTGCCAAAATTAGGCTATCCCATCATACCATCCCTTCCATAAACTTATCAAGCTTAGTCTTAAAGCCAGATATGTCTTTTGCCCCCACTACTCCCCTTGGAAGGCTGTTCCAGAACTTCACCCCTCTAATGGTTAGAAACCTTCGTCTAATTTCAAGTCTAAACTTCCTAGTGTCCAGTTTATACCCATTTGTTATTGTGTCCACATTGGTACTAAGCTTAAACAATTCCTCTCCCTCCCTAATATGAATCCCTCTGATATATTTATAAAGAGCAAGCATATCCCCCCTCCACCTTCTTTTGGTTAGGCTAAACAAACCAAGCTCTTTGAGTCTCCTTTCATATGACAGTTTTCCATTCCTCGGATCATCCTAGTAGCCTGTCTCTGAACCTGTTCCAGTTTGAATTCATCCTTCTTAAACATGGGAGACCAGAACTGCACACAGTATTCCAGATGAGGTCTCACCAGTGCCTTATATAATGGTACTAACACTTCCTTATCTTTGCTGGAAATACCTCGCCTGATGCATCCTAAAAATGCATTAGCTTTTTAACCATATCTTATTGGCGGCTCATAGTCATCCTGTGAACAACTAATACGCCGAGGTCCTTCTCCTCTGTTGCTTCCAACTGATGTGTCCCCAATTTATAACTAAAATTCTTATTATTAATCCCTAAATGCATGACCTTGCACTTTTCACTATTTAATTTCATCCTATTACTATTACTCCAGTTTACAAGGTCATCTAGATCTTCCTGTATGATATCCGGTCCTTCTCTGTGTTACTGCCTCCCAGCTTTGTGTCATCTGCAAACTTTATTAGCACATTCCGCTTTTTGTGCCAAGGTCAGTAATAAAAAGGTTAAATAAGATTGGCCCCAAAACAGATCCTCTAGAACTCCACTAGTAACCTCCTTCCAGCCTGACAGTTCACCCTTCAGTACGACCTGTTGTAGTCTCCCCTTTAACCAGTTCCTTATCCACCTTTCAATTTTCATATTGATCCCCATCTTTTCCAATTTAACTAATAATTCCCCATGTGGAACCGTGTCAAATGCCTTACTGAAATTGAGGCAACTTACTGAATGTCACACAAATTAGTCCATCCCTCCCCATATTCAGTCTCTGACCGGAATGTTAGAACAAGGCAGAGAACTGGGAAAGTATCACAGTAGGAATACATTAAAAAGTGGGATTAATCAGAACTGGGATGCAGACAGAGCCTGTTCCAGAGCTGGTGAAGTGACAGGGACACACTCCCGCTAGTGCTGGCTCTGAAATAACAGCAGAAGCAGATCAAAGAGAATGAGCTCATGTGGGAGCTATGGGCAGCTGCCCTGTCAGTGCATCACTCACCTGGCAGGTGTTACACAAAACACAGCACTTCCCCCCACTGCCACCACTTCATTATACTGTCCATGGGGCTGTTTGTCCTGCAGGACTTTGATCTCTCCGGGTGGTCCATGGTAATTCATAAAAGAGCCATTAGGGGAGCAGGAGTCATCCCAATGGAAATCTCTCCACTTCTTTCTCAGTGTTACCTTCTTAGCCCTGGCTTTGGAGATGACATTAGCCTTACTCCTGTCTTGATTTTAGGTAGGATTTTGATCATCTTCTGGGGCTTGGCAGCTTAGAACTTTTGAGGGCTTTTCTCTGCCTTTTTGGTCCCCGCTGCAGTCAGTACATTCTAGACATGGGCATGGTGACCTCCCTGGGGATCTTGACAGCTTTAGCCAGCTTCTTGGTGGCTATTTTCCTGCTCAGAGCCACTGTCTTCTTCTCATGCCTTGTCCTGGGGGCCCAGCTGCTGGTTGAATGGGAAGGAGCCAAAGTGCTGGTGACTTTAGCCCGCACCACGTGGCCTTTGCTCGTCAGACTCCTGAACCCCAACTGGATGTGGTTCTTGTTCTGTACAACATAGCCCTGGAGAGGAGGGATCTGCAAATGTACATTCATATGATCCCTTTGTTTAATTGATGAAAACATAAACTAGACACTTAGAGGATTGGAACTGATTTCAGCTGATGGACAGGTTTGCTAGGTTTTTATGCATTTGGACAGTGAAATGTTGAGTGTCACATTCATTTCAAGCATTCCTGTATAGTGGAGCTCCTGAACATAATGGAGAATGGACATGAAAATGTTTTCTCTTTTTAAAAAAAAAGAAAACAATAAGAGGCTTATTAGAGAGCACTTGGATTTGAAGCAAGGACCACTTGATCTGCAGTCAAACACTCTACCACTGAGCTATACCCCCATGAGAGCAGATACTTTCCCCATTGTAGCTGAAGCACATCAGTGATTCCAATAGCAGGGGCAGGTTCTCTCTGGGGCACAGAGATTTTTCGGGGAGTTGGTGGCTCCTTTCTTTCCTCACCCTGGAGTAAACTCAGCTTTTTACTCCATGGTACATGTTTTATGGACTAACAACAGCAGCTTGAAGAAAGAGGAGAGTGAATATCTCACTCTCAGGGCTGAGGGTGGCCACGTCCCCTCTGTCTGGCCATTGCCATTGCAGGAGATAAGGTTTCAATGGAGTTGAATGCCCTGGCTCAGACTAGAGACACAGAAAGGTTTTGCTGTTCGTTGAACAGCAAAGGAAATTGTGTCTGTATGTGAAACTGAGGAGGGACATGGGAAATGCCCACAGGGGCGCAATGCCCTAAGCTAAGGCAGGAGGGTGAAGGAATGGGGCTGAGGAATGACTGAAGTGGACTCACCTGGGATTGAAATGAAATGTGTCGGGCAGTGAGAAATGTGACATTAATTCAGATGCAGGGTTGAGGCTTCTTTAGCTGCTTGTAGAACTTGAACTTGGTTTCCCAGAAGGGAGAAGGGGAAAGTCTGGGGCGGCCTTTAGTCCCTGGCTGGAGCAGTGTATGAAAAAGGCTCCAGAGACGCGGTTGGCAATTACAGGCCACTGAGCCTAACGTCAGTACCAGGCACATTGGGTGGAATTGTAGAGCCCAATGATTAGACACATCGGTGAACGGAATTTGCTGGGTGTAGCGGGTGGTTACCTGCTCCTGCCCTGCAGGGCTTGAAGTGCCCAGGAGAGGGCTGGGGCTGGGGCAAGGAGCCTGGGCTGATTGGGGGAAGCAGGCTCAGCTGGGGCCATGCCCCAGTCAGGCCCAGCTGGCCCCTATAAGAGGCTGTGAGCCAGGAGCCCAGTCAGTCTCCCTCTGCTTGTAGCGAGAGAAGGGCCTGGCTGCAGGAACCTAAGCAAGACCCCTAGAGTGGGAGCAGGGCTGGGGAAGGGCCAGAGGAGCTGGGAGCTCTGGCCTGGAAAGCCCCAGGCTGCAGGCCTGACTATAGGCTGAATAGGTGCAGGGCTGCAATGGGGCAGCCCAGGGGGAAGCAGAGGCGGCAGGTCCAAACGCCTTTGCCTGTGATGAGTGGCTCATACTGCAGTCTGCCCCAGTGAATGGGGGCTGGATGGAGACTGGGCAGTAGCCAAGACTGAGGTGACGTGGGGATAGTGGGTGGGGGTTCCCCTGGGAGGGGGAGACCCAGAACTGGGGGGGTACTGCCAGGGGGTACTGCCAGGGTAAAAGGGGCACTGGGGTCCTGGGAGGAATGGGGCAAGCTGCGGTAAGGCAGATCACCAGCCTGCAGAGGGTGCTCTGACAGCTGGAGAGCTAATTCCCAAGACAACCAGCAGGAGGTGCTGCCGGGTGAGTCTGCCCCCGCTTACATTGGGGAAGAATGAACATGGTTTTTGTAAAGGAAAATCATGCCTCACGAATCTACTATAATTCTTTGAGGGAGTCAACAAGCATGTGGCTAAAGGTGATCCCGTGGATATAGTATACTTAGATTTTCAGAAAACCTTTGACAAGGTCTCTCCCCAAAGGCTCTGAAGCAAAATGGGATAAGATGGAAGGTCCTCTCTGGGATAGGTAACTGGTTCAAAGGCAAGAAAGAAAGGGACGGATTTTCAGAATGGAGAGAGGTAAATAGTGGTGTCCCCCTGGGGTCTGTACTGGGACCAGCACTGTTCAACATACTCCTAAGTGATCTGGAAAAAGGGGTAAACAGTGAGGTGAAAACATTTGCAGATGATACAAACCAACTCAAATTAGTTACATCCAAAAGAGAGTGTAAAGTGTGACAAAGGGATCTCACCAAACTGAGTGACTGGGCAGCAAAAAGGCAGATGAAATTCAATGTGGATCAATGCAAAGTAATGCACATGGGAAAACATGATCCCAATTCTACATCTAAACTGATGGGGTCTAAATTAGCTCTTACAACTTAAGAAAGAGGTCTTGGAGTCACTGTGGATACTTCTCTGAAAACATCTACTCAATGTGCATCGGCAGTCAAAAAAGCCAACAAAATGTCGGGAAGTCATTAGGAAAGTGATGGCTAGCGAGACAGAAATATATTGCCTGTGTATAAATCTGTGGAATGCCCACATCTTGAATACTGGAGCTGGTCCCCTATCTCAAAAAGATATATCGGAATTGGGAAAGGTACAGAAAAGGGCAACCAAAATGATTAGGGGTCTTGAACAGCTTCCATGTGAGGTGAGATTATTAAGACAGAGGAGTTTTCGGCTTGGAAAAGAGATGACTAAGGGGGGGGCTAGGATAGAGGTCTATAAAATGAGGACAGGTTTGGAGAAAGTAAATAAGGAAGTATCAGAGGGGTAGCCGTGTTAGTCTGGATCTGTAGGGAAGTGCTATTTACTCCTCATAACACAAGAAGTAGGGGTCCTCCAGTGAAATGAATAGGCAGCAGGTTTAAAACAAACCAAAGGAAGTATTTCTTCACCCAACACACAGTCAACCTGGGGAAACTTTGCCAGAGGATGTTGTGAGGGCCAAGACTATAACAGGGTCCACCAAAGAACTAGATAAGTTGATGGAGGATGGGTCCATCATTGGCTATTAGCCAGGATGGGCAGGGATACAAAACCATGCTCTTGAAGTGTCCCCAGCCTCTGTTTGCCGGAAGCTGGGAATGAGCGACAGGGGATGGATCGCTTGATGATTCCCTGTTCTGTTGATTCTCTCGCGGGCACCTGGCATTGACCACTGTGGGAGGACAGGATTCTGGGCTGGCTGGACCATTGGTCTGATCCAGTATGGCCGTTCTGATGACCAATGAGGGCAGTCCCCACCAGCAATATGTATATTTGGTGCGCTGAAAGGGCTAACTTCCCAAAGCTGACCCAAAGCCTTTACTGTTAAAGCACGTCACACCAGCCATGCAGAGAGGACTTTGGTTTTACCCACTGGCTAATTGGACGTCATAGAATCAATTCCCTCAGCTATTCCAGTTCTCTTCTGTTAGGTTCTATGGGAGCGGTAGGCCCTCCCAGGGTGCTCTGCAAGAACGAGGCCCACACACACTGTGAGTTATTGGCTTTAATGAAGGTAAAGTGACACACCTGCAACGGAGACTCCAAGCATTGCTGTCATGGAGGCGGGAACCCAGCGCCCTGGGCTCGGCCTGGTACGAGTCCAAAAGCAAACACAAAGCATGCTCATATTTATATAAACAGCAGCAAGCCAGCTCAAACATAATGCAATAAGGACTTTCCACCCTCCGGGGCCGCCCCCTTGGCCAACAGCCTAGGGGCTTTCCACGCAGCGGTTCCAGCCGGTTATGGCAGGCTGGAACTGGCAGGCCGTGTCCAATGACCGGGTGCTGAGAAAGTGAAACTGCCTAAGCTAGGCCGTAACAAAATCTTCCGTGGTTCCCTATCCTCCTACACCCCCTGAAACAATCCCCCCACAAGTGCCGCCCACCCCGTGGAAACAAACCCTCCTTCCCCAGCACTGTCCCGCCAAAACAGCGGTAATGAACCTTGCTAATATGTTATAGGGGGCCCCTAAGGTAGTATAATTAAGGTAAAAGAAAAATGTTTTTTTGCTAGAAGTAGAATAAGATCTTTCCCCCACTTGGTAATCAGTCGCCCTGTTGAATGAATGAGGTGGGACTGAGGAAGGCGTGGAAGGCAGCACCTCCAGACAGCTGCAACCCTTGGAGAGGGGCTGGGAGCCAGACCAGATCAGCAGAACAGGTCAGCCAGCGACTCATAGCTCGTCTCCTCAGTCCCCTGCTGCCGGCTCACCAGCCCCTCCCACTCACCTCCTCAGCCCCCAGTTCCGTGCCGCCGGCTCACCCGCCCACTCCCCTCAGTCCCCCACCCTCCACGGCTCACCTGCCTGCCCGCCCACTCGCCTCCTCAGCTCTCCTCCCCCACCGCCAGCTCACCTGACCCCCCGCCAATGCCCACCCTCTTGCGACCTCAGACCCCCACTCCCCCTGGCTCACCTGCCCCCCCGCTCACCTCCGTTCCCCCTCCCGGCTTGCATACTCACCCCCCACCACTGCCCACCCGCTCACCTCCTCAGCTCTCTTCCCCCACTGCCAGCTCACCTGACCCCCCCCGGGGTTACCTGCTGCAGTGCGGGCAGCCCCCCTGCCCCAGCTCACCTCGTCTCCGTCTCCACCTTGCTGGGCCTGAGTGCGAAGCCGCCACACGGCTTCTCTTCCCTCCAAGGCTTCCTGCGTGCACAGCTGATTAGCAGGGGGAGGGGGGAAAGCGAGGCGGGGTATCCAGGGGAGGAGGTGGAGTGGAGGTGAGCTGGGGCCAGCCGCCAGCTCACCTGCCCCCCCCCCGCCACTGCCTGCCTGCACGCTTCCTCAGGCCCCCTCCCTGACCTGCTATTGTGTCCTACAGGAGGCCTGTGATATGCAGGGGGTCAGATTAGATGCTCTAATGGTCTCTTCCGGCCATAAAGTTGACTCATTTCTGAAAATCTGAGTGTAGCATTGGGAGCAGCGTCCGATGTTTCCCTGTCTAGCCGGCTTGCTGCCTAGAACGAACACTCCTGGAGTGGGGTGATCCACAGGGAGTAGCTCAAACCTGCAAAGTGCCTGGCCAGGAGCAGGACATTAGCCCAGCAAGGGAGGGGTGTGGCAGTGACATCACAAAGGCCTTTTGCAGGACCTCAGACTATTGGTCCAAGGTGGTGGGGAGGTGGTGACCTCACAGAGAGATGCTGACATCAGCCAGGCAGGACAGGGGCGAGGGGCCAGGGAAACCTCAGAGACCCCTGTGGCTTTGCTTCAGCAAGTCTCCTTCTCCAGGTCTCTCTTTGAGGACTGAGAGAGTATTCGGGTTCACGGATGTGAGCGCCAGGAGGAACCTCTTTCGAGTTTTCTCCTTCCCTTTTAGTGATTTTACTAGAAAACAGCCGTCCCTGTTTAGAATGTAAGAGCCTCCTGGAGGTTTGAAACCTGTTCAGTCTGATCCATCTGGTGACAGTTGATTTCTAGGCATGGAAAACACGAGCTTAAAGAGGCAGAATTTCATTCCGCACCTGGGATTTTGTCCCTTAGAATCACTGGGGACATTAGGGTTTGTACTTTTTGTTTCACTTTTTCCTCCAACCATCTCTCCCTCCTTTCTCTTCGTCTCTTCCTTCTTTTGTCCTTTCTCCTGTTCTCCTCCCAATACCAGGAGGGGTGTGTGTGTGTTGCAGGGGAGTGCTCTGCAGCTCCCACTTTGGGAGATCCACCCAAAAATGTGGGGCTGAAATAGTGCTCGGGCAGTGATCCCCACCAGTGACCTGGGCCATCCTTTGGGCTCTCTGGTGAGAACCCTCAGCCTCCCGTCCTCAGTCTCTACCCTGATTGGCTGAGCAGGGGGTTATTGACAGGGAGGAGACTCAGGTCCTTGTTGGTCTCTTTTAAGACCAAGGAAATAAATCAGAACCAGTTCTATGTTTGATGAATTTTGCTGCTTCTCTGCATTAACGGTCTCTGAGCAGTTCATGATTCTCTCTAACACTGCAGTTCTCCTCAAATACTTGCTGAATAATTCCTGTGCACTGTTGTTGGTCTGGAGCTCATCTGAGAGCACTTTATTCAGGTCATTCAATGTCTGAAATTCAAGATCCAATGGTTAGTTTGAAAATCAGGGCTCTTGGGTCCTATTCCCAACTCTGCCACTGACTGGCCGTGTGACCTAAGACAAGTCAATTCTCCTTTCTCAGCCTTAGCTTCTCCCTCTTTCAAGTAGGGATAATAATGATCCTCTCCTACCTAGCTCAACACACTCACTCTTCCCCAGCACACACACTGTCTCTCCCCAGAACTCAAACAGTCTCTACCCCGCCACGCACACCGCAGTTGAAAAGCAGCTGGCAATCTAGTAAGATGCCCGTGGAACGGTGGGATAGAGAAACCTGCATCATGTGATGCTGTACCACTCCGTGAGGCATTGCAAACCCTTCCCAAAACACCCTGCAGCCAGTTGCACAGTGGGATAGTTGCCCACAGTGCACTGCTCTCTGTTGCCATCCACGAACTGCTAGCATGGATGTGCTCTGGAGACACAAGGGGCATAGGGAGGACATTCAATAGCTGTTTTAACTAAACATTTTAACTAAAGCAGCAATGCCGGGGGTTTGGTGGCTCCTTTCTTTCCTCACCCTGGAGTAAACTCAGCTTTTTATTCCATTCTTGATGTTTCATGGAATAACAACAGACGACCGAAGAAAGACGTGGACAGGGCGGGTCTCAAGGGAGAGGCAGAGAGGTGTGGGTGATGGGCAGGTTGGTTTGCAGGGACGGGTCAGAGCAGTGGCGGCTGGTGGGCAGACCGTGTGGTAGGGGGTGGAGAGGCACGAGCAGCAGGCAGGAAGGCCTTGGGGGAGGAGAGGAGCGAGCGAGAGGTGGATCAGCTGTCCTCAGCCAAAGAGGAAGAGCGGGGGGTGGGAAGTGGCCAAACAGGAGCAAGGGGGGAGCACAGGTGGGGCCTCAGAGAGAGGAGAAGGGTGGGGGGGCAGTACCATGGTCTGGGCACCAATGGGCCCCCCACTTCTAGGGAGCGTCCAGCGCTCACACCCAGCCTCCCCAAATGCAAGAGCCATGGGCCACCTATTCTCTTCATCTTCACTAACCAAGCCCCTCCCCAAGCTATGTTGAAGGGAGAAGCCCTCCTGTTGACACAGCGCTATCTGCACCGGGGTTAGGCTGATATAACTGCATTGCTTAGGGAGGTAAATTTTTTACACCCCTGAGTAATGTAGTTACACCAATCTAATTTTGTAGTGTAGACCTGTCCAAAGAACCTTGGGAGTAAAACTTCACCTGCTCCTCTGCATAACTGAATCCAAACACCAGCAAAGCTAGTCAGGCCCAGATGGAGGTTGGCAGAGAGTCAGGTGTGTGCAGACATGATCCCTTCAGCAGCTGTAGGCACCATGGCTTAGCTGGCTAAAACCAGTGTTTTGTATACAGGTCAAGTTCCAGTGGTACCTTACCGAGTTGCTTTTGGGGCACCTGGTATTGGCTACTGTCAGAAGACAAGATTCAGAGCTAGATGGACCTTCGATCTAGCCTAGTGTGGTTTTTCTTATGGTTTAAATTACACTCACAGGCACTGATGATAGAGTTACTGAAAGTTTGGGAGTTAGGAGCTGATAGGTCAGTGGTCCAGTCCTCTCACAGACGACCTCCTCCCTCTGGGACGGGGCAGGTCTGAGCTCTCACACCAAATGCTCACTGTGGCTGCCAGAATCTGTGGGCAGCTCGTTTAGATTATGCCGAGGGTTGAGTCCTGTTTTGTGCACCGTGTCTGAGAATGAAAATCCTAAACCGCCCTTTGAAATAACAAAAGCAGCAGGACATGTTTCTGTCCCTGCCCCAGAGCAGACAGACCAATGGAGAAATGCCATGAGTCCAGGGTAATACTCCCCTGCGGTTTTACCATTTCCACTTGCTAAACCCCCTCCCAACCTTCTGGGCTCCTGGAGCAGGGGACTGAGCCTGAGCCGAGACACGGACACTGCAACTTTACAGCCCAAGCCGCATGACCGTGATTAATGTGACACGGGCCAGTCGTGGGTGTTTCATTGCACTGGAGACGTAGCCTAATGTTATGTCTACACTGTGATTAAAACACCCAGGGCACCTGTCGCAAAGCCCGGGTCAGCTGACTCAGGGTTATGGGGCTTGGGCTGCAAGACTATAAAATTATAGGGCAGACAGATGGGCTTGAGCCCAACCTCTGAGACCCCCCGAGGGGTGAGGGTTTCCGAACCCAGGCTTCAGTGTGAACACAAATATCTGCACCACAGTTTTTAGCCTCTCAGCTTTAGCTTCATGAGCCCACGTCAGATGGTCCAGGCCAGCCATGCTGCCATCTTTATCCCAGGAGAGATGGACTCTAAGGGTACGTCTCCACTGCAATGTCAGCCCAGGGGTGGCTCGCTGTGCTCAAAGCAGCACCCTGGAAGCCCCATATTCACCAGTCTCATATAATGATGATACAGTTTGTACAAAGTCTGCCTGGTGAGGTGTCATTTCAAAAGTCTTGTTCTGTTGAACATTACTATTGTGTTGGATTGTGTGTGTAGCATTGGCTGGGAAGTTGTGCTCTGTGTGTGTTGCTGAGATGAGGTTGGGAAATGCCCACCACCAGCCTTTCAGGTGTGACAATGGAGGAGCCAGACCCGCTGCTGGCCCATTAAAGGGATCCACACTGCCAAGGACTATCCCAGGAACCGTGTACAATGCAGACTTCTCCGAGATAGCACAGCGACAATGGACACTGCTTGACTCACATCCTAGCAAAGGTGTCTGGCTGGAGAGTCTTGCCCGCATGCTCGGGGTTCAGCTGATCGCCATATTTGGGGTCGGGAAGGAATTTTCCTCCAGGGTAGATTGGCAGTGGCCGTGGAGGTTTTTCGCCTTCCTCCGCAGCATGGGGCAGGGGTCGCTTGCTGGAGGATTATCTGCTACTTGAAGTCTTTTAATCAGGATTTGGGGACTTCAACAGCTGAGTCAAGAGAGAGAATTATTTCAGGAGTGGGTGGTTCAGCTTTTGTGGCCTGCATCTTGTGGGAGGTCAGACTAGATGATCATAATGGTCCCTTCTGATCTTAAGTTCTATGATTCTATGATAGGTACTTCCTAGCCAGTTGGAAGAAACTATGAAAGGGGGGGTAGAGACATAATGAATTGGCCTCTCTCCCCCACAACTCAACACCTATAAACACATCTGGAGGACTGTCACGGAGTGTGGGGGAGTCAGGGCCCTGCACCCCCAGCTTCCTGCGATTCACAGTAACTCTCAGCCAGCCAGTAAAGCAGAAGGTTTATTTAGCTGACAGGAACACAATCCAGGACAGGGTCTTGCAGGCACAGATAACAGGATCCCCCCTGTTAGGTCCATCTTGGGGCCCCGGGAGCCCCACAGCCCCCATTGGGGATCAGAGCCCTGTCTGTGCTTCCCTTCTTTCCCCAGCCAGCTCCAGTCTGCCCAGCCTCCTCCAGCCCCTCCCCTCTGCTCAGCTTCTTTCCCGGGCCAGGAGGTCACCTGACCCCTTTGTCTCCAACACCTTCTCCTGGCACCTTTGCAGGAGGGGCCCGGGCCATCAGTTGCTAGGAGACAGAGTGTCAGGCATTCGGATGTGCTGGCCTTTGGATTTGCTAAATACTTAAGATCTGCACACAGCACCCCAGTAAGACCAGTCCCACTTCGTCACACCTCTCCCCCCTTCAAGACCGAACTGAGCGGGGTCACTCCAGCCAGTGACCTGGGGAAGTTTGAACCCACCTACATTGCCACAGAGGCCCCAGGCCCGCCCCCAGTGATGGGGGAAGAGTTCCCCCAGGCCATTCCAGTTTCCTGCCCCCCCTGTAGGTTGGGGGGACTCGAGGGCACTCGTAGTTTGCCGGTGGGAAGGCTTATGCAGCTCATGCCCTTTCCCCCACCCAGTACCCCTGGGGTTCAAGCTGGGCTGGGGGCTTCTCCCTGCATTCCAGGCTGGGGGGCTGTGATTCAGGCTCTCTTGGTTCAGAGCCCTCCCCCTTTTTACCCTGGCCCTCCTCTGGAAAGTCTCCTCTGTGCTGGGCAAGGGTCCTACAGCCATTTTCCCCCTGTCCCGGGCCTTCCTCCCACCCTGGCAGAGGTCACAGGAGCGGCAATGCTGCCGGACATGGGGAAAGACCCCAGGCCAGTGCAGCAGCCTCTGCTGGGTACGCCAGGTTCCCTGGTGCCCTGCGAGGGGGATGTCATGGGCCCGGCACAGCAGCTGGCGGCGATACTTCTGGGGTACCACCAGCTGCCTCCTGATCCCCCCTGACTCCATTTTCCCTGGGGGAGCCCATTCTCGGTACAGGAACCCCTTCTCCCACAGGAACCTTTTCCGGCCACACCCCCCCCCATGGTCTGTCCCCCACTGAGGTCAGCCAGGTCCCTTATCTTCCGCAAGGAGGGATCTTTCTGCACCTCGGCCTGGAACTTAGCTGCTGGGGCAGGGATGGGGACCTGTTCTCTCTCACCGGCTGGGTCTGGGGCCGCAGCCTCTCTGAGCCCTGTCCCTGGGTGTTCCTTCCCCACCAGGTCAGGGTCCGGCGCCTCGGGCCGAGTACCTTCCCCGTTGTCAGGGTGCAGTGCCCTGCGCCGACTCTGACTACGGGTCACGACCAGGGCACCCCGGGCATTGCTTGGCCAGTCCTCAAGGTCCCCCCCCATTAACAGCTCCGTGGGGAAATGTGGGTGTACCCCCACGTCCTTGGGGCCCTCCTTGTCCCCCCACTTCAGGTGTACCCTCGCCACGGGCACCTTGAATGGGGTCCCGCTCACACCCCTTAGGGTCAGGTAGGTGTCGGGCACCATCTGATCTGGGGCCACCACCCTGGGCCGGGCCAGCGTCACCTCTGCACCCGTGTCCCAGTACCCAGTGACCTTCCTCCCATCCACCTCCCATCCACCTCCAGGGGAACAAGGCACTCGCTCCGAAGGGGCAGCCCCATGCCCACCCTGTAAACCAAAAACCCGGAGTCTGGAGCATCCAGCCCCCCAGAGGAGCAGACCTGGGGCCCTCCTCCCTCCTTCCCAGGTGGAATGCGGCCAGCCCCCCTTTCCTGGGAATGTTGCCCCTCATCCAACTGGGTCTCTACCCAGTCAACCCTCTGCGGGTTGGGTCTGCTCGATCTGTCCCTGAGCTTGGGGCACTGGGCCCGTATGTGACCTCGTTGGCCGCAGTGATAGCAGCCCATGTCTCGTGGGTCCCCTCGAGTGGGTCGGCTGGACCGGACGCCGGATGTTTCCCTTTGGTGGGGGTTCTCCATAGTCCCCTGCTGGGAGGTCCCATGGTGACTTTCTCTCTGCGTTGAGGCAGGCCTGCTCCTTTGAGACTCCTCACTGCCATCCCCTGCCCGACTGTCCACAAACTCGTCGGCCAGCCGGCCGGCGTGCTGCGGGTTCTCGGGCTTCTGGTCCATCAACCACCGCCATAGGTCGGATGGGCACTGCTCATACAGGTGCTCCAGTACGAATAGGTCAAGCAGGTCCTCTCTAGTTTGGGCCCCAGCTGTCCACTTGTGGGCATATCCCTGCGCCCGGTTGACCAGTTGTAGGTATGTGATCTCCCGGGTCTTATGTTGGCTCTGGAACCTCTTCCGGTACATCTCCGGGGTCAGCCCAAACTCGTGGAGCAGGGCCTGTTTGAACCGGTTGTAGTCCCCTGCCTCCGCCCCTTTCATTCGGCTGTACACCTCCACGGCGGTGGAGTCCAGTAAGGGGGTGAGAAACTGGATCCTGTCTGCAGGGTCAACCCGGTGCAGCTCGGAGGCATTCTCAAAGGCCGTCAGGAAGGTGTCTATGTCCTCCCCCTCCTTACGCCGGGCCAGGAAGCTCTTATCAAAGCTCTGTGTAGGCTTGGGTCCCCCCTCACTCACCGCAGCTGGGGCCTCACTGCGTTTCAGCTGGGCCAGGGCCAGCTCATGTTTACGCTGCTTCCCCTTCTCCGCCCATTCCTGCTGGCGCTGGCTCTCCTCGTGTTTACGCTGGTTCTCCTTCTCCTCCCACTCCTGTCTCAGTTCTTGCCTCCTTAACTCAAGCTCTTCCCATCTCAGCTCCCTGTCATATTCCAGCCGCATCCGCTCCAGGGACAGGGAGATCCGCCGGGACGATCCCCTGCTGGCCACTGAGCCCTCGGTAGTCGCTGGGCTTCTCCTCCCCCTCTCCCTAGGCATAGGGATGGGGGGTCTCGGGGAGCCCTCAGCGGCCGGCTGACCACTCCCAGCAGGGACAGACACTGGTGTCTGCACTGCATCTGCCAGGCTGCTTCCCTCAGAGTCAGGGATCGGTTCATTCACAGGATCCCCCCTCTCCAGCTGGGCAATCAGCTGGTCTTTGGTGAGCTTCCCACTGCACAGCCCCCTTCGCTTGCACAGCTCCACCAGGTCGCACTTGTGCCGCTTGGCAAACATCTTCCTGCTGGCCGCTCGCAGGCCGGGGTGCTCGCCGCTCCCCACGGGTTCCAGGGGGACCCCTAGTGTGCCAGTCCTTGAGGTCACCCCCTCTCTGCCAGGGTCGAGCTGCAGACTCCTCCGCCCCTGGGACCGCTCGCTGCGATCCCCCGGGGGACCCTGTTACTGCAAAGTCCTTCTCTCTGGTCACACTCTCCCAGGGGTTAATCACCCCTAAAATCGTCCCTTCGTTTTACTGCTCCCCAGTCACTTACTGCAGGAAGCACCATCCATGGGGTGCAGTAGATCCCACTGCTACCACCAGTTGTCACGGAGTGTGGGGGAGTCAGGGCCCCGCACCCCCAGCTGCCTGTGATTCACAGTAACTCTCAGCCAGCCAGTAAAGCAGAAGGTTTATTTAGCTGACAGGAACACAGGTCTTGCAGGCACAGATAACAGGATCCCCCTGTTAGGTCCATCTTGGGGCCCCGGGAGCCCCACAGCCCCCATTGGGGAATCAGAGCCCTGTCTGTGCTTCCCTTCTTTCCCCAGCCAGCCCCAGTCTGCCCCGCGTCCTCCAGCCCCTCCCCTCTGCTCCGCTTCTTTCCCGGGCCAGGAGGTTACCTGACCCCTTTGTCTCCAACACCTTCTCCTGGCACCTTTGCAGGAGGGGCCCGGGCCATCAGTTGCTAGGAGACAGAGTGTCAGGCATTCAGATGCGCTGGCCTTTGGCTTTGCTAGATACTTAAGATCTGCACACAGCACCCCAGTAAGAACAGTCCCACTTCGTCACAAGGACAAACACTGAACTGAAATAATTCAGAAATCAGAAGAGAATAATAATAATACATTCAAATCAAAGCGGAGGGTGGGGTTGGGGGAGAGCTGGGACAGAGTGGGGCTGAGTGTTGCTCCCTCCCTGCCCTCCATGGGGGCTGGCTCAGGCCCTGAGGTGCCCCCATCAATCTTCCTCTGTGTCCCCCTAGGAGTCACGCCCCACATTATGGGGACCACTGACCCCTACTCGCTAAGCAGGGGCGAGTGATGCCAAAGCCCAGGGAAAGGGAGAACAAGTGCGGGGGCCCCAGCACCGGAACCCTGCCCCCCCACCCACTTCTGTGTGTGGCTCCGCCCCCTTCCACACCTTCCACCCACTGTCACCTCTGTTCCACCCCTTCCCCCACTGGCCCCACCCTGTCACTCCTTTACCCCTGCCCCGCTGCGGCCCCGAGACCAGAGACGCTCTGTGCCCCTGCTGCAGCCCCCGGGCCATAGCAGGGAGTGGGAGCTCTGCCAGCCCTGGGGCTGACATGGGGGAGACTTTTCCAGGGGGCCCAATTTGGCCAGGGCCCCTAGTCATGGGCCCCACTGCCCCCTTGGCAACGCAAGGTTTGGGGAGGCTGAGCCCCCCCGAGCCTCCATTACGAGCCGCCCAGGCTATCTCTGCTCAGGGGGTGGCCAGTCTCCCTGTGTCTCTGCTGTTCGTGCTGGGGAGCCCGGCTGGCCTTAGGGGTGGGGCCCCCAGCAGCCGCCCAGGGCTCCAAGGGGTCAAAGGGCACCATGTGGCAGCGCAAAGGTGCTCACTGCTCTCCCCTGCCCCAGTGCTCCTCCGTGGTCCCCTCAGTTTATTTCCTCTCCATTTTCTGCTCCTTCCTTCAATTCTAGAAACCTCCCTTGTGTGTCAGACGGTGCAGTGACGCTCTTCCCACCCCAGGCCTCTGGAGCAGAAAGATCCCAGGAGCTGAGGATGGATCCAGGGGTGAGCAGCTGGCAGGAAGGAGTCCTAACAGCTCTTCTGGGAGCGCAGCGGAGGAATGACTCCCCCTTCTCTAGCTTCTCCACGTGGGGCTCTGGGGAGCAGGAAGGGTTGTGAGATAAATTCCTGTAACCCTTCTGCCCCTCTGAGTTGGCAGAAACAAGGGCCGGGTTCAGTATCTAGGGGTTCTGTTTCAACAACACAATGCAAAACTGGCTCGAGCTCCCACCCAATGACCTGGGACAATTACATACCACCCCCCCCCCCCGGGCGCCTCTAGGAGGCAAAACTTCCCCTCTCGCAAGCAGGGAGTCTGAGCCGCTCCACTCCACCAGCCGTTCCATGAACCACTCCAGTGGTCCCTGCAAACTGCTCTGCTGGGGCAGCAAAGAGCCACCAAATGTTCTGAGGGCTGGAGAAAAATGCCTTCTAGGGAGCTATTGAAAGAGCTCAACCTGTTTAGCTGATCAAAAGAAGATTGAAAGGTGACTTCATTGAAGTGCTGAAGTGCCTTAATGGAGAGAAAGGATTGGGCATTAATGGGCTCTTTAATCGAGCAGAGAAAGGCATAACAAGACCCAATGGCTGGAAGGTGAAAAGAGACAAATTTATATTACAACTAAGGCACAAATATACAACAGCGAGGATGATTCACCACAGGAACAAGCTACCAGGGGAAGTGGTGGATTCTCCATCTCCTGATGTCATTTAATGAAGACTAGATGCCTTTCTGGAATGTGTTTGCCCCAAAAGTAGCTCTTGTGTCCTACAGGAGGCCTGTGATATGCAGGGGGTCAGATTAGATGCTCTAATGGTCTCTTCTTTCCATAAAGTCGACTCATTTCTGGCAAACTGAGTGTAGCATTGGGAGCAGCGTCTGATGTTTCCCTGTCTAGCCGGCTTGCTGCCTAGAACGAACGCTCCTTGAGTGGGGTGATCCACAGGGAGTAGCTCAAACCTCCAAAGTGCCTGGCCAGGGGCAGGACATTGGCACAGCAAGGGAGGGGTGTGGCAGTGACATCACAAAGGCCTTTGGCAGGACCTCAGACTATTGGTCCAAGGTGGTGGGGAGGTGGTGACCTCACAGAGAGATGCTGACATCAGCCAGGCAGGACAGGGGCGAGGGGCCAGGGAGACCTCAGAGACCCCTGTGGCTTTGCTTCAGCAAGTCTCCTTCTCCAGGTCTCTCTTTGAGGACTGAGAGAGTATTCGGGTTCACGGACGTGAGCGCCAGAAGGAACCTCTTTCGAGTTTTCTCCTTCCCTTTTAGTGATTTTACTAGAAAACAGCCGTCCCTGTTTAGAAGGTAAGAGTCTCCTCGGGGTTTGAAACCTGTTCAGTCTGATCCATCTGGTGAGAGTTGAATTTTGGGTGTGGAAAACACGAGCTTAAGGAGGCAGAATGTTATTCTGCACCTGGGATTTTGTCCCTTAGAATCGCTGGGGACATTAGGGTTTGTCCTTTTTGTTTCACCTCTTCCTCCATCCCTCCCTCCCTCCTTTCTCTTCATCTCTTGCTTCCTTTGTCCTTTCTCCTGTTCCCCTCCCAACACCAGGTTTTTTTTCTCCTGCTAATAACAGCTCACGTTAACTGATCACTGTCGTTATAGTGTGTATGGCAACACCCATTTTTTTCATGTTCTCTGTGTGTGTATATATATATTCCTACTGTATTTTTAACTGCATGCATCCAAGGAAGTGGGTTTTAGCCCACAAAAGCTTATGCTCAAATACATTTGTTAGTCTGTAAGGTGCCACATGTTCTCCTTGTTCTTTTTGCAGATACATTAATGGAGGTTAAGTCCATTAATGGATATCAGCCAGGATGGGTAAGGAATGGTGTCCCTAGCCTATGTTTGTCAGAGGGTGGATGGATGGCAGGAGAGAGATCACTTGATCATTACTTGTTAGGGTCACTCCCTCTGGGGCACCTGGCATTGGCCACTGTTGACAGATAGGATATGGGGTTGGATGGACCTTTGGTCTGACCCAGTCTGGCCATTCTTATGTTCTTATGAAGGGAGGGGCAGAGTCCTGTGAAAGAGTTTCTGTAGTGTAGTGGTTATCACATTTGCCTAACACGCAAAAGGTCCCTGGTTTAAAACCAGGCAGAAACATGCTGGCTTAATTTTTCCCAGCTCCGAGTGGCCTGTCCCTGCTGTTGTAGGAGCAGCAGTGATTTCTATGTTCAAAAGGTCTGTTATACTTCCCCTCCCCCTCGCTTTTGTCTCCTCTCCCTCTCTGAATGCCTGTGAAGTGGCTTTCCCCCTCCCCCCCTCCTGCAATGCTTGTGGGATGAAGGGGCTGGTTGAACAGCTGGAAGAGCAGAAGAGCTCCCAGGTAGACAAGGTGTCTGGGACTCTCATTAGGCAGCACTCACACACCCAGAGCAGGGACACTGCATGGACACTGGCTGAGGTGGAGTGTGACCCACTAGATGCAGCCAAGTCATCTCCAGTCGCAGGCCATGAGGAGCAGGTCCGTAAAAGGGGAAGGGGCCCTGTGCTCAGGAGTCACTCACAAGCTTGTACCTCCAGTGAATGCCCTTCGCCCCGACCGCCTGGCCAGTGGTTTGCTGTGTTACATTCCATCGTGCCTCGGGAAGACTTACCTTCATCGCACCATCCATTGCGGAGCTGGGGGGACATTTACTTTGTGCAGAATCCTGACATCTCCAGTGCCAGGCCTGTCCTGGGAGCGCGAGTGTGTGAGTGTGAGTGTGACCCCCCCATCTCTTCTTTTGAGCTTAGCTATCAATATAATAAATGTGCTGCTTTCTGCCAAACTCTGGGGGGTCATTAGTCCTCCCTACACTTACTAGCTGGCCCAATTTTGGGTAACAGAAGCAACTTTGCTGGATCTGTCATTGTACCAAGGGGGGAGATGGTTGTCTATAAAGGAGGGTGAAGACTAAATGCATCCGATGAGGATGGGATTTGAACCCATGCATGCAAAGCACAATGGATTAGCAGTCCATCACCTTAACCACTCGGCCACCTCATCTGAGCTGCTAAAACAGGGACAGGAGTAGAAATCAAAGTCCGGCAGAGATAGGGACACTAAGGAGTTTCCCAATACTAAGCATAAGCAGGGGCTGAATGAGCTCCCCCCTCACATCTAGTGAGGAGCTGGGGGAAGACTTCAGGAACAGGCCGTGTTTGCATAGACACCCCTACTCTGCCTAGCTATGCAGCATGATGGGGCCGCTTCCCCAAAATGACCAGTTTGGGATGATGGTGGGTAACAAATCACTTCAGGATTGAGTGGAATGAAATGTTAGTCTCCTCCCTGTACGAGTGAAGGGCAGCAGAACATACCTAGGCCGTCCTGACGGAGGGGTGGGTGGGTGGGAGAGGAATCGCTTTAATTGGACTGCAGAGAAGTGAATGAGGACGTCACCCTAACCCAGTGGGCCCCAAACATTTCACACTGTGCCCTCATGTCCATGGCTGTGGCCCCTCGGAAGCCGCGGTCGAGAACCGGGGCTGGGAGTGGGGCCGCAGCCTGCTGGGGAGAGGGGTGCGGACAGGGGTAAGGGGGTCGAGGCCGGGCTGGGAGCCAGGGGCCCAGGCTGAGGGTGGGTTGGGGAAGAGATGGGGCTGAGTGGGGCTCCCTCCCTGCCCTCCATGGGGGCTGGCTCAGGCCCTGAGGTGCCCCCATCAATCTTCCTCTGTGTCCCCCTAGGAGTCATGCCCCACATTTTGGGGACCACTGACCCCTACTCGCTAAGCAGGGGCTAGTGATGCCAAAGCCCAGGGAAAGGGAGAACAAGTGCGGGGGCCCCAGCACCGGAACCCTGCCCCCCCACTTCTGTGTGTGGCTCCGCCCCCTTCCACCCCTTCCACCCACGGCCCCATCCACTGTCACCTCTGTTCCACCCCTTCCCCCACTGGCCCCACCCTGTCACTCCTTTACCCCGGCCCCGAGACCAGAGAAACTCTGTGCCCCTGCTGCAGCCCCCGGGCCGTAGCAGGGAGTGGGAGCTCCTCCAGCCCTGGGGCCCACATTGGGGAGACTTTCCCAGGGGGGGCCCAATTTGGCCAGGGCCCCTAGTCATGGGCCCCACTGCCCCCTTGGCAACGCAAGGTTTGGGGAGGCTGAGCCCCCCCGAGCCTCCATTACGAGCCCCCCAGGCTACCTCTGCTCAGTGGGTGGCCAGTCTCCCTGTGTCTCTGCTGTTCGTGCTGGGGAGCCCGGCCGGCCTAAGGGGTGGGGCCCCCGGCAGCCGCCCAGGGCTCCAGGGGGTCAAAGGGCACCGTGTGGCCGTGCAAAGGTGCTCACTGCTCTCCCCTGCCCCAATGCTCCTCCGTGGCCCCACAGAGGGTGGGGGGAGCGAGGAGCAACACTATGTGCTCCATGCGTCCTGGTCACTTTCCCCACCTGGGCTGGGCTGTGAGGGGAGCATCAGAAGCTGCTGCTCTCTGCCCTCCCCTGACGCAGCCCGGCTGAGGAAAGTGACCTGGATGCAGGCAGCTCGGATGATGTCACTTCTCGCCCCCCTGCCCCTGCTAGGCAAGGCTGGTGTGTGGTGTCTCCATGGCTGCACTTTCAGTGATGCAGGTTTCTCTTTCCCGTTGTTCCATGGGCATCCTACTAGATTGCCAGATGCTTTTCAGCTGCAGTGTGGAGACTGTGTGTGTGTGTGGGGAGAGACAGTGTGTGTGTTGGGGAAGAGTGAGTGTGTTGAGGTAGGTAGGAGCAGATCATTATTATCCCTACTTGAAACAGGGAGAAGCTAAGGCTGAGAAAGGAGAATTGACTTGTCTGAGGTCACACAGCCAGTCAGTGGCAGAGTTGGGAATAGGACCCAAGAGCCCTGATTTTCAAACTAACCATCGGATCTTGAATTTCAGACATTGAATGACCTGAATAAAGTGCTCTGTGATGAGCTCCAGACCAACAACAGTGACAGTAATTATTCAGCAAGTATTTTAGGAGAATTGCAATGTCAGAGAGAATCATGAACTGCTCAGAGACCATTAATGCAGAGAAGCAGCAAAATCCATCAAACATAGAACTGGTTCTGACTTATTTCCTTGGTCTTAAAAGAGAACAAGGACCTGAGTCTCCTCCCTGTCAATAACCCCCTGCTCAGCCAATCAGGGTAGAGACTGAGGGCGGGAGGCTGAGGGTTCTCACCAAAGAGCCCAAAGGATGGCCCAGGTCACTGATGGGGATCACTGCCCGAGCACTATTTCAGCCCCACATTTTTGTGTGGACCTCCCACAGTGGGAGCTGCAGAGCACTCCCCCGCAACACACACACACACACACACACACACCCACACACCCACCCACACCCCTCCCTCCTGGTGTTGGGAGGGGAACAGGAGAAAGGACAAAAGAAGCAAGAGATAAAGAGAAAGGAAGGAGGGATGGAGGAAAAGGTAAAACAAAAAGGACAAACCCCAATGTCCCCAGTGATTCTAAGGGACAAAATCCCAGGTGTGGAATAAAATTCTGCCTCCTTAAGCTCATGTTTTCCATGCCTAGAATTCAACTGTCAACAGATGGATCAGACTGAACAGGTTTCAAACCTCAAGGAGGCTCTTACCTTCTAAACAGGGATGGCTGTTTTCTAGTAAAATCACTGAAAGGGAAGGAGAAAACTTGAAAGAGGTTCCTCCTGGCGCTCACGTCCGTGAACCCGAATACTCTCTCAGTCCTCAGAGAGAGACCTGGAGAAGGAGACTTGCTGGAGCAAAGCCACAGGGGTCTCTGAGGTTTCCCTGGCCCCTCGCCCCTGTCCTGCCTGGCTGATGTCAGCATCTCTCTGTGAGGTCACCACCTCCCCACCACCTTGGACCAATAGTCTGAGGTCCTGCAAAAGGCCTTTGTGATGTCACTGCCACACCCCTCCCTTGCTGGGCTAATGTCCTGCCCCTGGCCAGGCACTTTGGAGGTTTGGGCTACTCCCTGGGGATCACCCCACTCAAGGAGCGTTCGTTCTAGGCAGCAAGCCGGCTAGACAGGGAAACATCAGACGCTGCTCCCAATGCTACACTCAGTTTTTCAGAAATTACTCGACTTTATGGCCAGAAGAGACCATTAGAGCATCTAATCTGACCTCCTGAATATCACAGGCCTCCTGTATGACACAATAGCTACTTTTGAGGCAAACACATTCCAGAAAGGCATCTAGTCCTCATTAAATGACATCAGGAGATGAAGAATCCACCACTTTCCTTGGTAGTTTGTTCCTGTGGTGAATCATCCTCGCTGTTGAATTTTTGTGCCTTAGTTGTAATCTGAATGTCTCTTTTCACCTTCCAGCCACTGGGTCTTCTTATGCCTTTCTCTGCTAGATTAAAGACCCTTAAATAGCCAATCTTTTCTCTCCATTAAGGCACTTCAATGAAGTCACCTTTCAATCTTCTTTTGATCAGCTAATCAGGTTGAGCTCTTTCAATAGCTCACTAGAAGGCATTTTTTCCAGCCTTCAGAACGTCTTTGCTGCCCGAGCTCCAATTTCACATCTTTTTCAAATGAGGACACCGAAACTGGAGGCAGTATTCCAGTATCAGTCTCACTGATGCTGTGTCACCTCCTGTGACATTATTGACATCATCTGTAACTGTATAGATCACCGTTGCGACCACTGTTCTATATTTGCAGCCAATATTTCAGAGAAGTGGTCGTGTAAGGGGTCTATGGAGAGGTTCTGATTGGCTGATTATCATGATGCTATCTCTAGATGTGTATCATTTTTTGTAGTTGACATGAATATTGGCTCTATGCTGCCTGTATTTCAAACTTGTGCTCTGCTTCAGGGAATGATACCTTTGTTTAATTGATGAAAACATAAACTAAACACTTAGAGGATTGGAACTGATTTCAGCAGATGGACAGCTTTGCTAGGTTTTTATGCATTTGGACAGCAAAATGTTGAGTATTCACATTCATTTCAAGCATCCTCATATGGTGGAGCTTCTGAACATAATAGAGAATGGAAATGTTTTTCTTTTCTTTAAGAGGGCACCTGGGTTTGAACAAAGGACCACTTGATCTGCAATCAAACACTCTACCACTGAGCTATATCTCCATTACAACAGGAGTGTGGAATCGTGATCTCCAGGACTTTGAAGGACAGACCCTGCTTCATCGAGCTCCTTTGCCATTCCCAGACCACAGGTGGTTTTAAAAATGGGGTTTGATTAAACTTCTTAAATGTGGTAAACACCCCAGCTTGCACACCCACTGATATAGCTTCTCCCCATGACAGAGCTGCCACCTCCTGGGGAAGTGGATTGACTACACCAACAGGAAAACTCTCCCCCCTCAGCATGGAGCAGTGGTTCTCAAGCTGTGGGTCAGGACTGCAAAGTGGGTCATGACCCTGTTTTAATGGGGTCACCAGGCCTGGCATTAGACTTGTTGGGTCCTGGGGCTGAAGCCAAAAGTCTGAGCCCCCCAACCCAGGGCTGAATCCCTCAGGCTGTGGTTTTTCCTCTCCCTGGGGCTCAGTCTTTGGCACTCCCCGCCACGTGGAGGGGCTTGGTGCTTCTTTCCAGGGCTACGTATTAAGTTATTTTGGCAGAAGGAGGTTGCAGTGAAAGGACGTTTGAGAAACCCTGGCATAGAGCATGTCCATTACTGAGCTGCAGCAGCATAGACTCACTGTTTGAAACATTGACCTGGCCTTAACCTCTGAATATGTCTAGGCTTGGCTCCCTATGGCACTGTTGTGATCAAACCCTGGAAATACAGCCATGGAGACACCACACACCAGCCTTGTCTAGCTGGCAAGGATCAAACCGTCACAGAAAGACCCCCATGATTTTCTAGCCCAGCTACCTAAGGCCTCAGCCACAACCACTTAACACAGGGGCTTTCTACACTCTGGTTCTGTTCTCATTGAAGGGTCATTACAAATTGTTTGCTCAGACCAGCTTCCCCAGCACACTCACTGCTGTGCAGCTCTGTACGTGTGGCCATGGCTGAACAGTAAGAATTCCTGCCCATTTCCCTACTGGCTGGAGCATGATTAGTGTGTGTTTGTGGTTAATGATGTTGCTGTAGATTGTTCATTCCCTGCCTTGGCAATTCAGACAGTCCCTTTTCCTGTTGTATCGCCAGCACCTCTGGGAGTCCAATAACACAGGCAGGTTTTCTCTGGGCATTGAGATTTTTGAGGGTGTTGGTGGCTCCTTTCTTTCCTCACCGTGGAGTAAACTCAGCTTTTTATTCCATCCTTGATGACTCATGGAACAACAGCAGCATGAAGAGGAGAGTGAATATCTCACTGCCAGGGGGAAGGTGGACGCATTCCCTCTGTCTGACCATTGCCATTGCAGGAGAGAAGGTTTCAATGGAATCGAATGCCCTGGCTCAGACAGTAGACACAGGGAGGTTTTGCTGTTCATAGATCTGTGCAAAGGAAATGGTGTGTCTGTGTGAAAATGAGGAGGGATATGAAATGCCCACGTGGTGGTGCCTAAGGCAAAAGGGAACCCTAGAGGATTAGAATAGGATAAGTTCTCAAGCAACATGTTTCTTACTTTGCCCATCTGTTAGGTTTGATGATTACTGATGGAAAGATTTTGCCATTGGGGTCTGTGTTTACACAGAAATTGACATTTACCAACAAATACGTAATTCTTCCAAGTCTGCTGGTGGTGAGTTTAGAGGGACACACTCACTCTTCCCACCCCCCCATGCCAGGCCTGTGCTCTCCAGAATGTCAACTTCCCACAGAGCTGGGATCCTTCCCTCATCTCCCCCCAGATCACTGCCCCACCCCCACTTCTGGGGTCCCCTTCCAACACTGTCCAACTCCCCTGCTGGCAGGATCCCTTCCCATTCCTTTCATTTCCTGCCTCCCCTCTGAGCAAAAGCTCTGCATTGTTCCCACACTCGGAATTGAACCCAGGCCGCCTGGGTGAAAACCAGGGATCCAAATCACAAGACCACACGGGACTTGTATAGTCAATAGCACATTTACACCTAATAATTCAAAGTAGCCATTCAAAAAACCTTCAAAAACAGACTTCAAAGAGAAATTGCAGAGTTACAATTGATTTGCAAACTTAACACCATTAATTTGAGCTTGAATAAGGACTGGGAGTAGCTGGCTCACGACAAAAGCAATTTTCCCTCTCTTGGTATTGACACCTCCCCATCAATTATGGGGAGAGGACCACATCCACCCTGACTGAATTAGCCTTCAACACTGGTTCTCCCCTTGTACGGTAACTCCTGTCATGTCATGTTCCAATCTATATTTATGCCTCTATCTGCAATTTTCACTCCATGCATCTGAAGAAGTGGGCTTTTTACCCACGAACGCTTATGCCCAAATAAATCTGTTAGTCCTTAAAGTGCCACCGGACTCCTCATTGCTTTTAATTCTAAGCTGATCTTAACTCTTTCAGTACCCTTACAAACTCAGATGCTTCTCACCACAGGCTGGCTGGGGGCTTTTCAGCCAGGCTCTCCCCTTTCATCAGCACTTCAGTTGCTTGGTGTGGGGGTGTCTCTAGATGTAGGTGTCAGAGAGAGATAAAGCCTGGCGAATGTCTCTCCTTTTATCATGTCCTTTCTTCCCTCATGGCTTTGCCCCCCCTCCCCCCTTCAGAGTCAGGTGAGCATCACTGCGTCTCTCCAAGCAAGTCTGTGCAATTCCCCTGGGGTGTCCTCATGCAGGTGAGTCATTGCATTGTAGCTCCCTTGCTGGACAATGGCTGTCGATGGGTTGTTTGACACCCTGTCCGGGTGTTGGTTACTTTCCTTGCTGTTGCCACTGGGGAGCTAATATTTGGCTGACTCCCCCACCTTACAGCACAGTGACAACCACACTGCACAATTCTCATAACTTCCTATGCATGAATGGTCTACATCTATGGGTAGAGAAATGACTTTCAGCAGATCATATCCTTTCCCTGATACCTTACAAGTCATGCTCTATATGTAAGATCACAATGATATGAAAATGAGGATTATGGGGGTTACAGCCGCTCCCCCAAAGGTATAGAATGTCACACTGAGATTCTGTGTTCATTTGTTCTGTAACAGCATTACAGAGATCCAATGACTGACCAATGGCATTTCCAAGTGCTAAAATAGCAAGCGATGTCGGTCTCTCATTGGCCATCAGCGACTGAAGATGTGGTTTAATGAGCCGGAGCTTCAAGGCGAGGGTGGCTCTGTCCACTGCCTTCCATTGCGCTGCTGGGCCCCAAGTCCCTGGTGGCCAATATGTGACGCTGGGAGAAGAGAGTGAAGTGGCAAGTGGCGGCAGGACTTTTGTCACCAGGGTCTAGCTGCCCAACTTCCTCCTGGTACTGCTGGCCCCCCATCGCCTTCAGGTAACCCAGGAACTAAGGCAGGAATAGGGTGAGGAAGCAAGTAAAGCCGAGCAAGGAAGGCAAAAGTGAATCTTGTCTTCATGGGCCGCTCGCAATGACGTCCTTTTTCTGTGCCACAGCTGACAACAACATCCCAGACAGAAAAGCAGGAGGCCAAAAAGAAACCGAGCAGCTGCTGAAGTAGTTCAGTTGGGAGCGTGCTAGACTAACAGGCTCTTCTATCCCACTTTGTGCACGGCTGGGATGTTTTCTGAAAGTGCAGCAGTTCCTTTAACTGCCATGAGTCCCTCATTTCAGGCTATGCAGCAGGAAAAGACAGCATGGGCTTCTGCACCGAGCTGGCCCACCTGACCTTTCATTCTTCTCTTGCTCTTTGTCAGCAAGGGGAAGAAAAAGTAGCTCTCCCTCAAGCTGGAGTCACAAGGGTGACATAAGGACGACTTCCTGAGTGCCCTCTCCAGTCCTCTGCTCTGCCAGCTGACCCATTGAAGGGCTGCCACCACTTTCTCCAGGTTTGTCCATCGGTCTGTGTCAGGGTGAGCAACAGCCAAGTAGATGGAGTTTCTGTAGTGTAGTGGTTATCACATTTGCCTAACATACAAAAGGTCCGTGGTTCAAAACCAGGCAGAAATATGCTGGCTTCCTTTTCCCAGATCCCCTTGCTTTTCAAGAAGGCCTCCTCCTTCTCCTATTGGCCTGTCCGTGGGATAACTCCAACCCCTGCATGACAGCGGGTGCTGACAGCAGTGGAGAAAGCACCTTGGCATCAGGCTGGAGAACCTAGAGGAGTGCGGCGTGTTACCTTTTGGAGGCTTGTGGCTTGGCCTCCTCTGCTGTTGGAGGTTGGCCTGTGGAGGCCGGCTCCTCCTGCTGGCCTCCTCTGCGTGACTTGCCAAAGGAGGAAGTGAGGCAGGAATGGGGCAAAAGAGGAAAGTCGAGCTGAGGAAGGCAGGGCAGAAGCTAAGCGCCTCAGTGCAGCTAAGTGGGGTTAGTAGAGAGTCACCATTCGTTCTGCCAAGCCTGAGGAGGTGCGGTTGGCTGCTGGGAGGCAGAATCCTGTGCCTGCGTCTTGGCTTCCCAGGGGTGGCTCCTTGCAGCCCAGGAGAAGCGGGGTTATGGGGGGAAGGAAAAGCAGCAATGGCGAGGCTGAGTGGGCTCCTTTCTGGCCGAGATGATGAGTCTGGGAGTTGCCTGTAAGCCATAAGTGGACTTGGTGCAGTGAAAACCGCTGCTCCATTCTGGCTGACCTGGGGGAGCCATTAATGACTTGGGAGTGGGGGCAGGGCACTGCCTGTGAGCAAAGTCGTCTTCTTCTCTCCTGCCATGGGGAGCCCGGCCTTAAGCCTGCCCAGCATGCACTACAGCTCGACCATTAAGCCTTCCTGTGGCATAACTGAACTACGGCCTAGCGTAATAAGGTGTAAAGTTTAGATTGTGAATTTATCTTTAATTTCCATGGTAACTTACTTTGATCTTTTATGCCTACCACTTATAATCCTTAAAACTCCATCTTTCCGTAGTTAATAAATCTGTTTTATGAAACTGGTGTATTTTGCTTGAAGTTTTGGGAAATCTCAGCTCCATTACAAGGCTGGTTCATGTACTATTCACAGTGAGGGAGGGGTGGACCCTGCGTAATAAGATCAATATTGTGTCATACAGGAGGCCTGTGATATGCAGGGGGTCAGATTAGATGCTCTAATGGTCTCTTCTGGCCATAAAGTTGACTCATTGCTGAAAAACTGAGTGTAGCATTGGGAGCAGCGTCTGATGTTTCCCTGTCTAGCCGGCTTGCTGCCTAGAACGAACGCTCCTTGAGTGGGGTGACCCACAGGGAGTAGCTCAAACCTGCAAAGTGCCTGGCCAGGGGCAGGACATTAGCCCAGCAAGGGAGGGGTGTGGCAGTGACATCACAAAGGCCTTTTGCAGGACCTCAGCCTATTGGTCCAAGGTGGAGGGGAGGTGGTGACCTCACAGAGAGATGCTGACATCAGCCAGGCAGGACAGGGGTGAGGGGCCAGGGAAACCTCAGAGACCCCTGTGGCTTTGCTTCCGCAAGTCTCCTTTTCCAGGTCTCTCTTTGAGGACTGAGGGAGTATTCGGGTTCACGGACGTGAGCGCCAGGAGGAACCTCTTTCGAGTTTTCTCCTTCCCTTTTAGTGATTTTACTAGAAAACAGCCGTCCCTGTTTAGAAGGTAAGAGCCTCCTGGAGGTTTGAAACCTGTTCAGTCTGATCCATCTGGTGACAGTTGAATTCTGGGCATGGAAAACTCGAGCTTAAGGAGGCAGAAGTTTATTGCGCACCTGGGATTCTGTCCCTTAGAATCACTGGGGACATTGGGGTTTGTCCTTTTTGTTTCCGCTTTTCCTCCATCCCTCCCTCCTTTCTCTTTGTCTTTTGCTTCTTTTGTCCTTTCTCCTGTTCCCCTCCCAACAGCAGGAGAGGGGTGTGTGTGTGTGTGTGTGTGTGTGTTGCAGGGGAGTGCTCTGCAGCTCCCACTGTGGGAGGTCCACCCAAAAATGTGGGGCTGAAATAGAGCTCGGGCAGTGATCCCCACCAGTGAGCTGGGCCATCCTTTGGGCTCTCTGGTGAGAACCCTCAGCCTCCCGTCCTCAGTCTCTACCCTGATCGGCTGAGCAGGGGGTTATTGACAGGGAGGAGACTCAGATCCTTGGTCTCTTTTAAGACCAAGGAAATAAGTCAGAACCAGTTCTATGTTTGATGAATTTTGCTGCTTCTCTGCATTAATGGTCTTTGAGCAGTTCAGGATTCTCTCTAACATTGCAGTTCTCCTCAAATACTCGCTGAATAATTACTGTCACTGTTGTTGGTCTGGAGCTCATCTGAGAGCACTTTATTCAGGTCATTCAGTGTCTGAAATTCAAGATCCGATGGTTAGTTTGAAAATCAGGGCTCTTGGGTCCTATTCCCAACTCTGCCACTGACTGGCTGTGTGACCTAAGACAAGTCAATTCTCCTTTCTCAGCCTCAGCTTCTCCTTCTTTCAAGTAGGGATAATAATCATAGAATCATAGAATTCAAGATCAGAAGGGACCATTATGATCATCTAGTCTGACCTCCTGCAAGATGCAGGCCACATAAGCCGATCCACCCACTCCTTAGCAAGCGACCCCTGCCCCATGCTTCGGAGGAAGGCGAAAAACCTCCAGGGCCATTGCCAATCTTCCCTGGAGGAAAATTCCTTCCCGACCCCAAATATGGCGGTCAGCTGAACCCCGAGCATGCGGGCAAGACTCTCCAGCCAAACCCTCTGGAAAAGGTTATATCATACCAGGCACATAATTGACCTATTGACTAAGCCCGTTATCCTATCATACCATCCCCTCCATAAACTTATCTAGTTTAATCTTAAAGTCATGGAGATCCTTCGCCCCCACTGTTTCCCTCGGTAAACTGTTCCAGTATTGCACTCCCCTGATGGTTAGAAACCTTCGTCTAATTTCAAGCCTGAATTTCCTGACTGACAGTTTATATCCGTTCGTCCTCGTGTCCACATTAGCACTGAGCTGAAATAATTCTTCTCCTTCCCTGGTATTTATCCCTCTGATATATTTAAAGAGTGTAATCATATCTCCTCTTATCCTTCTTTTGGTTAAGGAAAACAAACCGAGCTCCTCAAGTCTCCTTTCATACGAAAGGCCTTCCATTCCTCGGATCATTCTAGTCGCCCTTCTTTGTACCCGTTCTAGTTTGAATTCATCCTTCTTAAACATGGGAGACCAAAACTGCACACAATACTCCAAATGAGGTCTCACCAGCGCCTTATATAACGGGACTAGCACCTCCTTATCCCTACTAGAAATACCTCGCCTAATGCAACCCAGGACCGCATTAGCTTTTTTAACGGCCACATCACATTGCCTACTCATAGTCATCTTGCGATCAACCAGGACTCCTAGGTCCTTCTCCTCCTCCGTTACTTCCAACTGGTGCGTCCCCAGCTTATAACTAAAGTTCTTGTTAGACATCCCTAAATGCATAACCTTACACTTCTCACTATTGAATTTCATCCTGTTACTAATACTCCAGTTTACAAGGTCATCTAAATCTCCCTGGAGAATATCCCGATCCTCTTCCGAATTGACAATACCCCCCAACTTGGTGTCATCCGCAAACTTTATCAGCCCACTCCTACTCTTGGTTCCCAGGTCAGCAATAAATAGATTGAATAAAATCGGACCCAAAACCGAGCCTTGAGGAACTCCACTGGTAACCCCTCCAACCGGACAGTTCCCCTTCAATACTACCCTCTGCAGTCTCCTTTAACCAGCTCCTTATCCACCTCTGGATTTTCATTTCGATCCCCATCTTTTCCAATTTAACCAGTAATTCTTCATGCGGTACCGTATCAAACGCCTTACTGAAATCCAGATATATGAGATCCACCGCATTTCCCTTGTCTAAAAAATCTGTTACTCTCTCAAAGAAGGAGATCAAGTTGGTTTGGCACGATCTACCTTTCGTAAATCCATGCTGTAATCTATCCCAGTTGCCAGCGGCCTCATGCTCCGGAACCACTCTCTTTTAAGATTTGTCCATGACTTTGCATACTACAGATGTTAGACTAACAGGCCTATAATTCCCCGGGTCACTTTTTTTCCCCTTCTTGAATATAGGAACTACATTAGCTAATCTCCAGTCAGTCGGTACAATCCCCGAATTTAGGGATTTATTAAAGATTATCGCTAACGGGCTAGCAATATCCCTCGCCAATTCCCTTAATATTCTAGGATGAAGATTATCCGGGCCCCCCGATTTACTTCCGTTAAGCTGTTCCAGTTTGGCTTCTACCTCAGCTACCGTAATGTCTACCCCCATATCTTCATTCCCATCGGTCCCTCTATCACTATTCCTTAGCCCTTCATTAGCCTCATTAAAGACCGAGGCAAAGTATTCGTTCAGATATTGTGCCATTCCAAGATTATCCCTAATCTCCACTCCATTCAGAGTTTTAAGCGGTCCCACTTCTTCATTCTTGGTTTTCTTCGTATTTATCTGGCTAAAAAACCGTTTGCTATTGGTTTTAATCCCTTCGCTAGATCCATCTCCACTCGTCGCTTTGCCTTTCTCACAGCTTCCCTGCACCCTCTGACCTCAATAAGGTAGGTTTTGCTGATCCTCCCATTTTCCACTCCCGGTACGCTTTCTGCTTTTTCTTAATGACCCCTCTAAGACGCTTGCTCATCCAGCTCGGTCTAAAACTGCTACCTACGAGCCGTTTCCCCCTTCTCGGGATACATGCCTCTGACAACTCCTGCAACTTCAACTTGAAGTAACCCCAGGCGTCATTTGCCCTTAGATCCCTAAATATGTTAGCCCAGTCCACTTCCCTAACTAGTCGCCTTAATTTAGTAAAATTAGCCCTTTTGAAATCATACACCCTAGTCTCAGATGCACTATTGATTATCCTCCCATTTATTTGGAAACGAATTAGCTCATGATCACTCGAGCCAAGGTTGTCCCCTACAACAATGTCCTCAACAAGGTCCTCGTTACTCACCAAAATCAAATCTAAAATGGCATCCCCCCTCGTCGGTTCAGCAACCACTTGATGAAGGAATTCATTAGCTATCACGTCTAGGAAAAGCTGAGCCCTATTATTATTACTAGCATTTGTTTCCCAATCTATATCCGGGAAGTTAAAGTCCCCCATGATCAAGCAGTTCCTATTAGTGTTTACCTCCTTAAAAACATTAAAGAGCTCTCTATCCATCTCTAAGCTAGATCCTGGCGGTCTATAGCACACCCCAATCACTATCCTGGATGAGGCTCTGGTAGTTTTCTTCCCCAATGTGACCATTGCCCAAACAGACTCCGTATTGTCCCTTGCAGCGCTAGTTATCTCATTACATTTTACCTCATTATTGATATACAGTGCTACTCCCCCACCTTTACCTTTGCATCGGTCTTTCCTAAACAGCACATACCCTTCCATACCTGTACTCCAGTCATGGCTACCGTTCCACCATGTTTCGGTTATTCCTACGATATCCGGTTTCAAATCCCGGACCAGGAGCTCCAGTTCCTCCATTTTGTTACCTAAGCTTCTCGCATTGGTGAACAAACATCCTAATTTTTCCTGTTGGGCTCCTCTCACTCTTTTCACCCAACTCGGTAGGGACACAGTACTTCCAGTATGACTTGTAGATCTAGAATCTGTCCCCCCCCTCTTCCTTACACGTAACCGCCCCCCTCTGGCTATATCTGTTGTTATCTTGTTGTCCTCACTCCCAATGTGAAAATTTGGCGTGGAGAGCACTAGGACCTCTCCCGACCGTCTCCCCCCAGTGTCTAGTTTAAAGCTCTTTTAATCAGATGAGCCAGCCTCCCTCCTAGAAGTCTACTTCCTTCCCTACTTAGGTGGAGCCCATCCCTTGAGAACAGTTGTCTGTCCCCAAAAGCCTCCCAGTGCCCATACATCCCAAAGCCCTCCTTGTAACACCACTCCCTCAGCCAACTATTAATCATCAGGATCCTCTCCCCCCTTTGGCGCCCTTCCCTAGGGACAGGTAGAATCCCACTGAAGATCACCTGAGCCTCAATTTCCTTGAGCGTCTTACCCAACCTGGCATAGTCTCCCTTGATCCTCTCTAGCGAGAATCTAGCCGTGTCATTCGTTCCCACATGAAGGATGATCAAAGGGTTCTTACCCGCTCCTCTTAGGATCCTTTTCAACCTCAGGTCCACATCCCGTATTTTAGCACCCGGTAGACAGCACACTACCGCTCCTACCTACTTCACAGTGCATGGAGGCAGGGTCGGCTCTAGGTTTTTTGCTGCCCCAAGCAAAAAAAAATTTGGCTGCCCCCATCCCAGCCCTGGGCTCCCCCTCACACCCTCCTGCTGCCCGAGCCCTAGGCTCCCCCCAACCTGCACCTGCTGCCGCTGCAGCTCTGGGCCTCCCCACACCTGCATCCCCCTGCCACCCCACCCCTGGGCTCTTCCCCCCCCCAAGCCACACCCCCCTGCCATTCCAGCCCTGGGCTCCCCACATCCTGTGCTGCCCCAGATCTGGGCTCTCTCCTTCCCCCCCCCCAATGCTCCCCAACCCACACACCCCCTGCCGCCCCAGGCCTGGGTGCTCCCCCCCCCTGCACCCTCCTTCCACCCCAGCCCTGGGTCACTGGTAACTCGCTCCCAGGGTGGGTCATTCAGCAGGAATTTTGGATGTGCACAGAACACAGACAGGACTGGTTCCCATATGGTTACAGAACTGCAGTAAAATGGAACAATTTTCAGCTTGTGTGATTGGAGGATACCTGGATGCATATTATAAGACTGTCCTCCATAAATGAGGAAAAGTTGAGGTGCCTTTATTATTCTTTGTTTCTATGAGGAATTTGCCAGTGCAATATCACTATCTTCCTTTCAACCAAACAAAACTAGAAAATGGCAATGGCTATTGAAAATAGCAATTCCAGTCCTAATAACCCCTGGGAAGCATTTCTTGCTCAATTTTATCCTACTTTTTCTACAGCAAATGACAGTGGATCAGTATATTTGATTTGGGAGAAATGAAGTAACAGCTGCCCAAATTGAGCTCGAGCACTCCTGAATTTTGAGGTGTTCAGATCTGGAAGGCAGGTGCTAGATTCTCTTTCTGAACATTAGCTAAATCTGGAAAGGAAAAGTCAATTTCTGCTTCTATGACTCAGAAGGGGAAATCCTCCTACGTGCCTGGTACTGTATCTAGATGTAAGTGGGGGAATGGTCCTGCTATTGTGGGGAACTTTCCTGGCTTCTGCACTCCCCCGGTGAAGTGGGCTGGCAAAAGGATCTGAGTCCTCGCTCCCACTTCCTTTACCCAGAGGCCTCCCTGCCCTTGAGGACTCCCCTGCCACTCTCCTGTCTGGCAGAGTCCTCGTAACCCCAACAAGGCTGGGCCCAGCATTGCTGGGAGGGCTCAACCCCCAACCCTGCTGTGGTCACCCAGGACAGGGGCTAGGGTGTCCCTCTCTTTGCACTGCGCACCTCCCTGATCCACTGATCACATCATACAATTTAAAGCAAATACAAGTTATTTAATTAACAATAAAATTTAAAAAATAAGAAAAAATGGGAAAGGTTAAAGGAAAACACATCACCCCGCTCTGGGGCAGGGACCATCACAAAAAGTGTCTCTGGACATCAGGGCACTTCACAGTCTGTTCCTTGTAGGTCCCAGGCCGCCTCCTCAGGCCCTGGCTGTGCTGCAGGGACGCTGCAGGTTGGACACTTGCTCTAGCGGTGGCCACACACTCTCAGGCTCTGGGTGGCAGGACCCTTCTCCCCAGCATCACCCCCGCCCTGTCAGGGTTACGATCCCCCTCTAAGTCTGTCCTGCAGGGCCTCTTGGCTGAGGCGTCTCCCTGTGCTGGGCCCACTGCCCAGGGTCCCCCTCACTCTCCCCAGCTGCTCACCGCACCCAGCTCCGGCCTGCTCCAGCTCCACTCTGCCTCAGCACGGCTGCTGCTGCTGCTCTGCCTTCAGCTCCCTGGGCTGCTTGTCTGGCCTCTCTGGCTCCAGTTGTTACAGCTCTGCTCCCAGGGCAGGGCTGCTCTCTCTGGGCTGTGCTCTGGTTTGGGGCTGCAGCTCTGCTACCATCAGCTCAGCTTGGGTCCCCTGCTCTCTCCTTAGCTCGGCCCCACTCCATGTGACTCAGACAATTCCAGCTCACAGGGAGGACGGGACCCCCCTGGCCTCCTGACTCCTTGAATAGCCTGCCTGCCCTGTCAATCAGGCTGACCTGGAGCATTGGCCTCTCCACATTGTTCCTGGGGACTGTCAGTCTCAGGCTCCTGATTTCCCATCGACCCCTCCCTTTTTAGTGCTGGGAGCTAGCAGGAGCTAGCTCTCCTAGGGGCGGGGCAGGTGTGGGGCCAGCTCCCAGTGAGATCTGTTTTCAACATTGCCCCCTTTCAGTCACTCTGGGATGGTAACTCTGCTCCCAGCTGTCAGGCAGCTTCCAGCCCATCCACCCTGCTCACTAACTCCATGGTCATATGTCACCCCCTTTGCCAGCACACAGAACCTGCAGGAAAGCTACTCTTTCCAGATTCATTGGTGGTATAGTCGTGTGCGTAGGTGTTTTCCAAGCAATTCATCTGGGTTTGATTCCCAGCCAATGCAATAATGGCTTTTCTCTTCTGTTGTTTCCTCATCTGGAAGTGGTTTAATTTCACTCACATTGTGTTACAATCACATTATCTATAGAATGAAACAATAAATGTGTCAAAGTCCAGCAGGTCATACAGGATGGAGGCACACAAGGGGCTGGAATGTATCATCTGAGAAAGACAGAACACTTGGAAACCTGCATCTCCCATCCCCTGGCCTTGCGTGTTATGATTCCAGCTGCGTGAGCTGTTTGTAGGATGTTCCGGCATGATGGGGAAATGAAGTTTTGAGTCAGTTTTTGCTCCTGCAGATTCCTTTGCTGTTATAATTATAATGACATGAACAACAGGGAGGCAAAATAAACATAACCCCCAAATTGCAATACAGGTGGGGAAAGAGACGATCACGGTTAAGCCAAACACATCAAAATAAAAATTAATACTAAAAAAGGGGAAGGGGGAAGAGATCACGTATGTGGAGATCCCCTTGATATTTCAATGCACATTGTTAGAATCAAAGTTCAGACTTGACACTGGAAAACTACCTGTCTCTCTGAACACCTGTGATGAGCAAGATGGAGTTGGGACACCTGTTCTGCTTCAATCATTTATTGTCTCTCTGTTCTCTCCTTCTTCTCCCCCCAATTCCTCTTCTCCAATGTCTCTGCCTTTCTCCTCTTGCTCCCTCTCCCCTGCCCTTTCCCAGGAACTCACACTCTACAGCATTTAGGACAAGCCAGAGCTCCCATGTTCTGCACATGAGCCTGTGTCAGAGGACGTGTGACCCAGGTCAGAACCAGTCACCAGATCAATATGACCCTTTATGAGCGACTTCTGTGCCTGCTCTGCAATTTACATCTCCCCTCTTCCCCCCACCACCCACAAACAGGGTGGGGTACAGCTCTGACAGAGGCCTAACAGGAGAAATTTCAGCCCAAAGACAAATTTGGGTGAAATGTTGAGAAATGAAGAGCCCCCCAAATCCCCAGAACTCTAGTGTCACCCCCATGGCACCAGCACAGGGAACCCAGTGAGATGGGGTTACAGAATACAAGGGGGGAGGCAGCAGGGAGAGAGGTGACAGGGAATCTCTCTTTTTTTCTTTCTCTCGTCACTTTCTGTTCTTCTCTTTCCTTCCAGGAACTGCAGTCACAGCAGGGAGGGGTTTGTCTCCGTGTCTGTCACGGAGGTGGTGGAAGTGACGGATTCTGTGACTTCCTGCAACCTCCGTAACTTCTGCAGTGGGCACAGTGGCTGACTCCAGGGCCACTCAATCAACTGGCTCCAGGGACCGCCCAAGCAGCGGCCAATGCGGCTGGCCCTGGGGACCACTTGACCAGTGGTCCCGAGGGCAGCAGGAGCAGCCACAGCTTGGTGGCCTCTGGCAGCTCTTCTGGGGTGGCCAGAGCAGCAGCTGGCCCCCTGGGGCTCCCCCCTGCCCTAGCAGCAGCTGGAGTGGCAGCGACTCTCAGGGCTTCTCCCCTGGTAGCTGGTGCTCATTATCCATCAAATAAATCAACACGCTTCCCCCTGCAAGTGGATTTAGCCCAGGACCCTCAGAGTCAGCAGCTGTTACGCCCCCACTGAGCTCTCTGGCCAGGTGTCCTAGTGCCGGGAGCCTCCAATGTAGATCCTAAAATAGCGTTTTTGTACCAGGGGCAGCTGAAATTTTGGACCAGACATTGTAGCTCCTCTGTTATTTTACTGAATTGCTTCAAAACAGCAAGTGTAGAAAGTCTCCTAAGTGCCCCTGCTCTCCAGGAGTCTGTGCGTTCCACCCAGCAACGTACAAACCTGCTCTGCCCTGAAGTGGGGTCAGACAGTGACGGTAACGCAAATCTTCAGACTATTAACCCAGGTCCCTTTCTTTAACCCAGGACATGCCAGTCACCTGTTAGCCATGGTGTTATCTTCATCTTCAAATACCTCTCAGGACATTGAACAGAGGAAGTGAAACCCCCTCCCCCGAATGGCTCCCTGTTGAGGCGTTGTGCCGGACCTGCCCCTGGAGACTGTCTGGTTTTATACTCTTAGAGCTTTTTCTCTTCAAACCCCTTATCCCAATCTCTGGGCCAACCTCCGCATTTCAGAGTTTAGAATTTACTCTCATCACCCTCCTATGGCACTTTCCATGTGAATTGGGCAAAGCAAGTGGGGGAAGCTCCGTGGCTAATGAAAACCAATGCTCTGGGTGAGGCCTGAACTCACACCCACAGCTGTATTTCCCCCTGCATGAGCCACTATAGGAGCTTCTTAGACAAACTTGGGCTGTCGGTGGTTATGTGTGTCTGTGCTTCACCACTTTGGCTGCTCTGTGAAAAGCTGATGGTTCAAGCAGAAGCTGGTGGGGTTTTGTTTTGTTTTAAGCAATTAGAGTCTAGTACATTTTAACAGGCAGAAAATGTCCTATTCTGGTCTAGCCCCATTTGACTCCTTCTGTCCATCTTCTTCCTTCCCCCTCAGTGTCTTTCCTTCCCCATTGGGGACATACAGAGATGAACCCCAGTCAGTCTGTGTCACAGAGAGTCTGTATCTCCTAAGGAATGTGGGTGAAGGATTCCAGCTGAATTACCTCCACTCACCTGGGTTAGAAACATCTGTTTCTTTCGAGCACATAGTGGGAAATGGGACATTAATTCAGACCCAGGAGGCAAGGCAGAGAGGCTTCATGCTCTTGATCTCCATGAAGGGAGAGAGGATCCCCAGGAAGGAACAGAGCTTCCTTTAGACTCAAGCTGGGGTCTCTTGGAAGTTGGAAAAGACCCTTGGTCACTGAGGATCTCATGGGATCGTGCTGCTCCAGAGGCTCGAGAGTCCTGGGTGCGGGGAGGGTGTCACTGCACAGTCTGAAATGGAAGGGAGGACCCTGGAAGGGAAGGGGAGGAACAGAAAATGGAGAGGAATGAAACAGAATAAACGCCTCTTCTCTCTCCCCTCCCCGACCCAGCAAGAACTGTTATCAGTGGGGAAACTCCCCACCATGAACGGCAGAGACCACAGAGACATTTGCCTCATGCTGAGAAGTAAGGTGACCAATCACCAAGTGTGAAAAATCAGAGACTTTCACTAGATGCATTGGTGATATAGTGGTGAGCATAGCTGCCTTCCAAGCAATTGATCTGGGTTTGATTCCCAGCCAATGCAATGATATGATGATTCTTCCACTGGGAATTGATTTAGTTTCAGTTTATCAATGGAATGAGAGAATCAGTGTCCCAAATCCCAACAGGTCATTAAACACTCTGTGGAGGAAAAAAGGGGCAGGACTATATAATAAGCAGTTGGAGTCATCCTGGTATTACAATGCTTGGTTTATTTTTTTTTTAAATTCCTTTACTTCCCTCTCCCTTTTAGACTCAGAGCCTTTAAGGTCAGAAGGGACCAGTGTGATCATCTAGTCCGACCTGCTGCACCTTGCAGGCCAAAAGACCCCACCCACCCACTCCTGTAATAGACCCGGGAGGGGAGGCAGCTCTGTGCACTGCCCCTACCCCAGGCAGCACATGGAGGCCCTCTGCTCCCCTCCCCAATGGGTGTGCAGAGATGTGCCAGCAGCACTAAGGTGGCTCCATGCCCACTCTCATCCGTCCCTCCGTGCCGCTCCCAGAAGTGGCTGGCATGTCCCAGCATCCCCTGGGGTGGGGGGAGTGTCTCCACGTGCTGCCCCTGCCCCGAGCACCAACTCCGCAGCTCCCATTGGCCAGGAACTGTAGCCAATGGGAGCTCTGGAGGCAGCGCCTGCAGACAGCAGCACATGGAAATCCCCTGGCCCCACTCATCTAGGAGCTGCTGCCGGAGGGTTGTGTGTACCGGTCACTTTGGGAGCTGCACCACCCCTCCTGCACCCCACCCCCCACCCCCAGCGCAGAGCCCACACCCAAATTTCCTCCCAGAGCTTTGCTTGTCTTCCTTTCATCAGAACCATCCTTCTTCTCCTGGGCTGCAAGTAGCCACCCCTGGGAAGCCAAGAGGCAGGCACAGGATTCTGCCAGGTAAGTGTCCCCCAGCGCCGCGATGGACGGTGCGATGAAGGTAAGTCTTCCTGAGGCACAATGAACTGCAATGCAGCGAACCACTGGCCAGGCGGTCGGGGCGAAGGGCATTCACTGGAGGTACAAGCTTGTGAGTGACTCCTGAGCACAGGGCCCCTTCCCCTTTTAAGGACCTGCTCCTCATGGCCTGCGACTGGAGATGACTTGGCTGCATCTGGTGGGTCACACTCCACCTTGGGCAGTGTCCATGCAGTGTCCCTGCTCTGGGTGTGTGAGTGCTGCCTAATGAGAGTCCCAGACACCTTCTCTATCTAGGAGCTCTTCTGATCTTCCAGCTGTTCAACCAGCCCCTTCATCCCACAAGCATTGCAGGAGGGAGCGGGAGTGGGAGGGGGAAAGCCACTTCACAGGCATTCAGAGAGGGAGAGGAGACAAAAATGGGAATGGGGGAAGTATAACACACCTATTGAGCATAGAAATCACTGCTGCTCCTACAACAGCAGGGACAGGCCACTAGGAGCTGGGAAAAATTAAGCCATCATGTTTCTGCCTGGTTTTGAACCAAGGACCTTTTGCGTGTTAGGCAAACGTGATAACCACTACACTACAGAAACTCTGTTGCAGGGCTCTGCCCCTCCCTTCATAAGAACATAAGAACGGCCATACTGGGTCAGACCAAAGGTCCATCCATCCCCATATCCTATCTGCCAACAGTGGCCAATGCCAGGTACCCCAGAGGGACTGAACCTAACAGGTAATGATCAAGTGATCTCTCTCCTGCCATCCATCTCTACCCTCTGACAAACAGAGGCTAGGGACACCATTCCTTACCCATCCTGGCTAATAGCCATTAATGCACTTAACCTCCATTAATTTATCTGCAAAAAGTACAAGGAGAACATGTGGCACCATAAAGACTAACAAATGTATTTGAGCATAAGCTTTTGTGGGCTAAAACCCACTTCATCGGACGCATGCAGTTAAAAATACAGTAGGATATATATATACACACAGAGAACATGAAAAAAATGGGTGTTGCCATATACACTATAACGAGAGTGATCAGTTAACGTGAGCGGTTATCAGCAGGAGAAAAAAACCTGGTGTTGGGAGGGGAACAGGAGAAAGGACAAAGGAAGCAAGAGACTAAGAGAAAAGAGGGATCAGACAGTGGATGGAGCAAGAGGTGAAACAAAAAGGACAAACCCCAATGTCCCCAGTGATTCTAAGGGACAAAATCCAGGTGTGCAATAAAATTCTGCCTCCTTAAGCTCATGTTTTCCATGCCTAGAATTCAACTCTCACCAGATGGATCAGACTGAACAGGTTTCACACCTCCAGGAGGCTCTTACCTTCTAAACAGGGACGGCTGTTTTCCAGTAAAATCACTGAAAGGGAAGGAGAAAACTTGAAAGAGGTTCCTCCTGGCGCTCACGTCCGTGAACCCGAATACTCTCTCAGTCCTCAAAGAGAGACCTGGAGAAGGAGACTTGCTGGAGCAAAGCCACAGGGGTCTCTGAGGTTTCCCTGGCCCCTCGCCCCTGTCCTGCCTGGCTGATGTCAGCATCTCTCTGTGAGGTCACCACCTCCCCACCACCTTGGACCAATAGGCTGAGGTCCTGCCAAAGGCCTTTGTGATGTCACTGCCCCACCCCTCCCTTGCTGTGCCAATGTCCTGCCCCTGCCCAGGCACTTTGGAGGTTTGAGCTACTCCCTGTGGATCACCCCACTCAAGGAGCGTTCGTTCTAGGCAGCAAGCCGGCTAGACAGGGAAACATCAGACGCTGCTCCCAATGCTACACTCAGATTTTCAGAAATGAGTCGACTTTATGGCCAGAAGAGACCATTAGAGCATCTAATCTGACCCCCTGCATATCACAGGCCTCCTGTATGACACAAGAGCTACTTTTGGGGCAAACACATTCCAGAAAGGCATCTAGTCTTCATGAAATGACATCAGGAGATGGAGAATCCACCACTTTCCTTGGTAGCTTGTTCCTGTGGTGAATCATCCTCGCTGTTGAATATTTGTGCCTTAGCTGTAATATGAATTTGTCTCTTTTCACCTTCAGGCCATGGGGTCTTGTTATGCCTTTCTCTGCTCAATTCAAGAGCCCTTTAATACCCAATCCTTTCTCTCCATTAAGACACTTCAACACTTCAATGAAGTCACCTTTCAATCTTCTTTTGATCAGCTAAACAGGTTGAGCTCTTTCAATAGCTCCCTAGAAGGCATTTTTCTCCAGCCCTCAGAACCTTTGGTGGCTCTTTGCTGCCCCAGCAGAGCAGTTTGCAGGGACCACTGGAGTGGTTCATGGAACGGCTGGTGGAGTGGAGCGGCTCAGACTCCCTGCTTGCGAGAGGGGAAGTATTGCCTCCTAGAGGCGCCCGGGGGGGTGGTATGTAATTGTCCCAGGTCACTGGGTGGGGGCTCGAGCCACTTTTGCATTGTGTTATTGAAACAGAACCGCTAGATACTGAGCCCGGCCCTTGTTGCTGACAACTCAGAGGGGCAGAAGGGTTACAGGAATTTATCACACAACCCTCCCTGCTCCCCAGAGCCCCATGGGGAGAAGCTAGCGAAGGGGGAGTCATTCCTCCCCTGCGCTCCCAGAAGAGCTGCTACGACTCCTTCCTGCTAGCTACTCACCCCTGGATCCATCCTGAGCTCCTGGGATCTTCCTGCTCCAAAGGCTCCAGAGGCCTGGGGTGGGGAGGGCGTCACTGCACCGTCTGACACACAAGGGAGGTTTCTGGAATTGAAGGAAGGAGCAGAAAACGGAGAGGAAAGAAACAGAGAGAAAACGCCTCTTCTCTCTCCCATCCCCCTCCCTGCAAGAAAGGTTACCAAGGACCAGCATTAGGGGAAATGGTGCCCTGGGCAAAACTTGTACTTTGGCACTTCCCCATTGCCCCTGGACGATCCCCCTGACCCTTTACCCCCAGCTCCTGCACTCCCGACCCTTGCACCTCCCCACCCCTAACTCTGCCCCTCCTGTGCCCCAACCCCTACGCTGTGTCCCTTGCCCTTAACTCCTGCACCCTCCTGTGCCCCCAGCCACTGCCCCTCTCCTGCACCCCTTCACCCCTGACCCCTGCACCCTCCTGTGCCCCAGCCACTGCCCTCTCATGCCCCCCCTTCACCCCTAACCCCTGCACCCCCTCCTGTGCCCCCAGCCACTGCCTCTCTTCCAGGGCTGCCCAGAGGATTCAGGGGGCCTGGGGCAAAGCAATTTCAGGGACCCCTTCCAGACAAAAATGTTGCAATACTGTAGAATACTGTATTCCCGTGGGCAGCGGCGTAGCCAGGGTCTCACATGAGGGGAAGCGAACACATAAAAAAAGGCACCACCCAACATATCAAATTACTAATTACATCCGCTCCTCCCACTTCCTGCCCCTTCAACATCCCCAACACCCCCCCACTCCTTGGCCCCTGACTGCCCCCTCCTGTGACCCTGGTCCCTAACTGCCCCTGTTAGCCAAAAGGGCTCATTTTCCCCCCGGAGCTTACCTAATTACACCAAGGAAGCACGGAGACAGGAAGACAAGTACCACACCCTTTATTGATCGGTCAGCTGAGCGGGTGTTCCTCTCGGCTAGTGCCAGAGAAAGAGACACACCTTTCATGGCCAAGCGGCCTACCTTTATAGCCGGTAACAAACAACTTAGGCTACGTTTGTCTACGTCATTTGGTTGACCTATAGACCCTGTACATGTATCTATTAGGGATAATTGGGTACACAGGATACATATATCATTTTGTGGGGGCTACAAGAGACATACAGCTGTTGAGGATACATTTGTCATTCTGAAGGGGACACAAGATACATCCGTTGACCCTTTGTACTAGATACTTTGGATGCATACATGTGAACGCAGCTGCATACACTTGGGGAGCCAACATATACTTGGGGAGCCAAACAAAACTGATAAGCGAAATAGCTGACTTAGGTAGATACACGGCCTTCAGTCTAATGAGTTCTGTAAGCTTTCCAACACAGTTTGGACAAGCATAACATAACTTTGGTTTACTCAGGCCTAATACGGAAAGGCTTCATTAGCACTATGATTTTCCAACAACTCCCCCCTTTGAGAATACTCACCAAACCTTTTGGCTGAGTTTTCTCACACTTTGAGGCCAAAAAGCAATGAAGCTCTGCAGAAATATTTACAACTGCTCTTTAAGCTTAGTCACCCCAACCCAGGAATGAATGCATGGACAAAAGAGTAGAACCTTGTTCATTTAACAACGAAGGGATCGGGGCACTGACTATAACTCAGGTAGGTATACCCAGTGGTTTAATTTCCCAAATGTCTCGGTGAATAATTTAATCCCATATGCAGCCTCCCCATGGACCCGGCAGGATTCGGTATGTGGGAGCCACACCCACCCCAACCGGTCCATATGCTTGGAAGGAGCACTGTAAATGTTCACACTTCCACCCAGAAAGTGTCCAAGTATGTCTTCATGACCACAGATCAGATGGTTCCTGATATGTCTGTAAGGGCAGTGGGTCAAGTCTGGTGCTCAAGATCACTTCAAATGGCCATCAGCTGGTCATCGAGGAAATCCTGAAATTTTAAACATACTAGATCCCACTGCAATGCCTTCCCAGCCTCAGTGATATTCAATACCATCTCTGTCAGTAACTTCTGGGTTATAGAACTAAGGGTGGAAATGACATGTAACTCACCAACTTCAGCCTATACTTGGGTTAGCTGAACTTCAGAAATAAGGCTAGTGGCCCTTTCTAGTCGGCCCAATTTCTTATTATGTTCTTGGCCTTTAAGAATATTCCAAATGGCTGCTACACTATTGGCCCCAGCCCACAGGGATCTGCCCAATTTCGTCTTTTTCCAGAGGAAATAACCCAGGCTCTTTGTTGTGCTAATCTAATGGCAGTCCCCTGTGAGCAATCTGGGTATGTAAAAGTGATCTGAAAACTGGATAAAGGCAATGTCATTTAAAATCCAATTAGGGAGGGCAATACATACTAAAGGATTTATCCAAAACACAGGGCGCAGCCTGTAGAATAAACCCCAAAATTCAATTAATACCACATTTCCAAACAGGATCCCACAAGTTTCTTCCTGCCAGTGTAGAATTTTTGTTTCTTTACCAGGGTCAGTTCTCAATGTCCTTTTTAGTCAGGAATTCCTGGACTTTGGCAATGTCAGTGGAGTGAGCGTTCCTTCTCCTTTCCCAAAACAATTGTAGTTTAGCATTCTACAGGGGAGAGATTATCAGCACATCACCCTGTAATGGTTTTTGATTCTTCTAGAAAAGTTCAAAGGCACAGTAGGTCTGTCAGCGGACAAGGGAGAGGTTAGCTAGCACGTCACCTTGTCCTTTTTCCCTGCTGTCCAGAAGGCACAGTGGAGCTAGAAGAAGGAATAGGCTAATCGTCAGTAGGAGAATTCTCCTGATGTAGAGGGGTCTTTTTGCAGTGAGAATCATGGGTCCAAGCAATCAGTCGTGGGAAAACCCAGCGGTGTTGGTAATCAGCAGGACTCAATAAGGGCCTTTCCCGCGTGGAGCCAAAGCAGTCTTTCGTTGGTGGACCTGTACATTTGATCCGGTCTCCAGGTTCCATGGAGTGGCAGGGCTGCTAGGGTCTTCGGGTAGTGCGTCTTTACCTGTGTAAAAAGGAAACCTAACACATTGCATTAGTGTCTTTGCAGATTTTACAGCTGGTTGGGCATATTCAAGCCCCCCTTTTCTGGTTGTTAAAACTTGGCTAACTGTGAACAGTGTCCTTGAACGAAGTCAGTGTATCTCTCTTTTTTTTTTTTTTTTTTTTTGACTGTGCTTGCTAATTTAAGTTTTTGTGAGTTAACCTGTTCTTTTCCTTTTCCCTTTTTGGCTTCTTATTAACCTACAAAGGAAACTTTTACTTTTTACTTATACACCTTTTGTTAACAATGAACACATACACATTGGTGTTATACAGTACATTACTCTTATTATTTAATGTATGCCACATATACCCTTCTACTAAAATAACCTTATTACAGAGCTTTGGAACAACAAGCCAGGACAAGCACACCCACTTTGATGAGTTCATTTAATACAAGCTCTAGTTCAATAGCTTCCCACCATCCCCAGCCCTCTGGCTAGAAATCTGAGGTAGCCAGAAGGATCCCATGTACAATATGGGGAGTGGGTTAACTTTTTATGTCCTTGCTTCCAAAGACTGTTAGTATGCAATTTGGCCAATGCAGTTTTTTTCTTTTACTTAAGAAAATACATAAGACTTTAGTATATCACATTTTTCTGATGTATCCAAACACTTTGTATTTTAAGTTGAACAAAACAAATATCTGCATTTCAATTCAAGCCTTCTGCTTTATTTCAAACCAGACCATCCCATGAAAATATTAAACACAACAATTCTGACCACGAGACAGACACCACAAGACAGAACATAGAACACAAAACATAATTTTTACTCTGCCAGTAAATCATGGTATGTTGTATGCTGTTTAGCTGGCATTAGTTTTCTTTGATTATCTGAAAGACAAAAACAGAGGTCTACCCCTTTTGGGCAGTCAATTATTGCTTAAAATATACAAATACCCTTGTTAATTTCAGGCAAAACAAGGGAATTACCCCATATTGTCTTATATGTGTTTCATAGACAGCCCAGATTTCAGTGGCCTCTACCTTATCAGTTAGATAATTTGCATTAATACAGATGCTTTCTGGTTTGCTTTTTACTTTTAACTCCTGCTTTTAAACACTGAAAGAAAACATCACCACTTATAGTGCCTTAGAGCCTAATAAATTTTTATTTACATAGCACTGTATACATTCTTTAGCTAATTCAACAAAATTGTTCATAGCCAAATGATTGCAATCTAATAATTTCTTTGCCTGAATTTATTTACAAACATTTAAAAAAAACACCAAGAACTTTTCTCTTTAGCATTTTTACAAAGTTCAACTACTATTCCCTCCAGCAACTACAGAGTTAACTCTTCACTCTCCTTCAAATCACTTGCTCTTTCCTTATATCACTTGCTTTGTCTTTCAACAGCCACTTACCAATTCAAATCGCCATTCCAAATATCCTCCTGAGTATTTGAAATCCCCATGCTTATACTCACTTACTTCTTCCTTCCACGAGACCCTCAAAAGTTTCCAACCTGTTCTCCAAGCTCTCTGTCTGTTGCCTGCCCGCCTGGGCCCGATCCTTTTTTTTTTTTTTTTTTTTTTTGCTGAACCGTTTCTTTCATGGGCTTCTGCCCCTACCTTTCTGGTCTTTTCCCTAAAACATTTTATTCACAAGACTACCCGAGTCCTCCCGTGTGAGGCTCGCCACCTGGGCAAAACGCATGGCCCACTGGCGTTAACTATTTAATTGCCTCTTGTAGCAAACACACTGCTGTTACGGCATATGCTGAGCACGAATGGTTACATTTTAACAAGTCCCTGAAGGACTGGTACTTGCTTAGCCAGGGCTTCCTTTTCTAACTGGAAGTCCTGTCTCAAGGCCTGCAACTTGCCCTGGGCGCAGGTTTGAGTTGCTGCCTGGTTCATGATCTATGCTCTTAATTGCTCAATTCTAATTACCAAATACACATTTTTTTCCTTTTCTCCAACTACTCTATTGCCCAGTCCTGCTATGACTGGGGGTAGATCCACCTGCCACCCGTCCCGGTCAACCAGGGTGGAGAGAGGAATGCTAAACCCTTCTCCAGTTCTCAGACTTACTGCAGCTGAGAATGGGCACACCTTTAATTATGCAATCCTCAACATATAACACCAACAGAACCAAATAAAACAAACATAAAACAACAAGGGTAAAACAAATAGATGGTGTAAATTTTACAGGGTTCCCCCATTCTCTATTGCTCACCAAACTGTGACAAATTTCTGTTACCAATTTATGCCTCATGTCAGGTGATCAAACTGACACTGCAGGACGTTGCAGGAGGATAGAGAAAATACACCATATAACCAAATTTTAAAGCTTCATTAAAATGATAAAACAACAATGGAGAGTGTTGGGAATGCTCCCACATCACTCAAGAAAAATACGAATGCCCCATACTTACACATATCCAGACTGGCCACGTCTGTATATAACATTCAGAAAAGGGGAATAGGTGGACGGGAGATTATCCTGTATATAGCTTGTTCAGAATGTCCAACATGCTTCCGCTCTTGGGAAGGCTGTTCTTTTACACCCTGGAATCTCCTGCGGTGTCTCTTTCAGAGATTCTAGTCCAGGTCAGCTACCTCTGGCTTCTCCAGTGTCACCAAGCCACACCAGCACCGGCATCCGTCACAAAGTCAGACCTCACCAAACAGTTAAGCTTTGCAAATGTAATCTCAGTTCTGTAACTTGTACTGCCTTTGGTTTGCTTGACCTTGAGCATAAAACAACTTTCTCTTTTTATCTCTGGGCGAAGCTGAGTTTTAAATTAACCCGTTTCTAGACAAATTGCTCACACTGTGTCAGAGGCTTTTCTTTGGTGATTAAAAGCTCCTCTGAGATATATGATCTTATCTAGATTAAAGGTACCTTTTAATGGGCATTGTTTAGATGGATCTTCACGCGTATAAAGATTCCAATTCTCTAAATACCTGCAGGTTTTAGAACCATAATGTACGTACATATAATATGCTGAGGTACCCTTAGGGGGTGAGGTGGAATGTGTAGACTGTCCCTTATCCATTTTCCGTGTACACACGCAGAGAGGGTAGTATTTACATTCCAATATTCATTCAGCACGGTCCACGAACCAGTAGAGTTAGTGGAGTTATTCATTTGTCGTGCCTGCACCTAGGTACCTCAGTCAGAAAACTTTTACCCACACACCTTCCTATCTGTGGGTTCCTTCACCATTAGGGGCCCAATGTCCCAACCCTCACTCTTCGGGGGCGTTAATCCTCAAACCCAAGAGGTAACGCACTTACCACGCCCGGAGTGGCCGCATCCGGCAGGTGGACTCCCCTCTTCTGGTACTGTCTTGCTTCCGTGTCGGCTGGAGTTCTCTGTGGAGGGGGCGTAGCCGTCCCGGCCGATTGCGGCGACCCGGAGCTTGAGCAAACCAATAGCTCAAGGTGGCCACTCTCCTGAGCCGTCCTCGGCCGCCGGTCAGCGCCCCCAACAGGGAGAGAAGTCCCGGCGTGGAGTCGCCATTTGTTAGCCAAAAGGGCTCGTTTTCCCCCCGGAGCTTACCTAATTACATCAAGGAGGCACGGAGACAGGAAGACAAGTACCACACCCTTTATTGATCGGTCAGCTGAGCGGGTGTTCCTCTCGGCTAGTGCCAGAGAAAGAGACACACCTTTCATGGCCAAGCGGCCTACCTTTATAGCCGGTAACAAACAACTTAGCCTACGTTTGTCTACGTCATTTGGTTGACCTATAGATCCTGTACATGTATCTATTAGGGGATAATTGGGTACGCAGGATACATATATCATTTTGTGGGGGCTACAAGAGACATACAGCTGTTGAGGATACATTTGTCATTCTGAAGGGGACACAAGATACATCCGTTGACCCTTTGTACTAGATACTTTGGATGCATACATGTGAACGCAGCTGCATACACTTGGGGAGCCAACATATACTTGGGGAGCCAAACAAAACTGATAAGCGAAATAGCTGACTTAGGTAGATACACGGCCTTCAGTCTAATGAGTTCTGTAAGCTTTCCAACACAGTTTGGACAAGCATAACATAACTTTGGTTTACTCAGGCCTAATACGGAAAGGCTTCATTAGCACTATGATTTTCCAACACCCCCTAGAACCCTACCTGTCCCCTGACTGCCCCGACCCTTATCCACACCCCTGCCCCCAGACAGACTGCCAGGACTCCCACACCTATCCAACCACTCCCCGCTCCCTGACAGGACCCCCAATATACACCAAGACACACCCCGTAATCCAAAGTGGGGGGGGCGGGGCAGGGACCACGCACAGCTCCTGCCATTGAGGGTACATGGGCAGCTGCTTCTGCCCTAGCACCTGGCTTTAGTGTGTAGCCAGAAGCCCTTGTGAGCAGGCGGAGGGATCCTGCTAGCAAAGGGAGCGTTTGATTTTAGAGTCTGATCCAAACAGACCCAGCAGAGAACACAGCAATAGCCCTGCCTCTGCCATCCCAGCTCAGGGCCCATAAACAAGAGAGGCAGAGACGTGCTCAATACAGTGCATGGGGTGGAGAGGGAGTACAGACCAGGAACAGGGCATGGAGAAAAACCACAGAGAGGGAGAGAAGGAGAAAGTGAGGAAGGAGGAGAAGCCCGGAGGCTGTGTCTCTGGAGGGAAGGCGCGTTCGGATGCAGCATGTTAATGAGACCCTTGCAAACACAAGGGAAAGAAGCAGGGAAGGGCTTGCAGAGGACAAGCCGGGCTATTCACTCAGTCTCCCCTGTGGGGCCCTGTGGCATTGGGTAGCAGGGCCCAGGAAATGAAAATCTCTTAACCACACAGAATTGTTAACTGCTCCCAAATCCTTTTGTGCCACGGCTGCAAGCTTAGAAGAGCTTAAGCTGTGAGCTGCATGGACGGCCTCAAGAAACCTCTCTTGTGCGGAGCCTCAAGCAGGTTTGCATTGTATGACCCCTATGAAAAGCCCAGCAGCGAAAGCTTGCAACTGTCCCAGCTCTTTCAGCCGCGTTTGGGGCCTTTCAGTCACTCAGGCTGCATCTTCCAAATAAAATGCATTAACAATACAGCTCAGGCAAGTGAGCCGGGGGCCGTGCAGGCTGCCCGGGCCAGCTGATAGCACTTCCCGCTGACGGCTGCTTTTCTAGGCTTGTGTTTTGCTGTTGGACAGAGGCCCAGACTTCCCCCCATCTAACCCCCCCTGCTCCCTGACTGCCCCAGCCCCCAGAAAGTCCCCCCCCCCGAACCATCCAACCCTCCCCCTGCTCCCTGACTGCCCCCCAGGACTCCTCTTACCACCCAGCAGCTCGAGCCGCTGGCTGCCTCTGGAGTCAAAGTTAAACACGTGCCAGCACACAGCCCCTCCCCCGCAGCGTGCTGAGGCAGCGGGTGTGTGTGTGTGTGTGTGTGCGTGCAAGGGGGGTCTGGCTGCTGGAGGCCCAATGGGAGCTGGAGGCCCAATCAGGCCACGGCGGCCAATCAGCAGTGCCGCACTCTGCAGGGGGGGAGAAATCCAGATCTTTCCACCTTATTCCAAATTCCTACTAAGGCGCCACTTTGGGGGAATGTGCTCAGTGGGGGAGCGGCAGCCCCCCCTACTCCCCCCTAGCTACGCTCCTGCTTGTGGGGCCCCTGCAAGACCCAGAGCCTGGGGCAAATTGCCCCTTGCCCCCGCCTCTGGGCGGCCCTGCTAGCAGCTGTTCTGGGAGCGCAGGAGGAATGACTTCCCTTCTCTAGTTTCTCCCCGTGGGGCTCTGGGGAGCAGGGAGGGTTGTGTGATAAATTCCATCCAACTCCCCCTTTGATCCAAGCCGAGGGGCGTCTCAGCCTCCACGATCCCCTTGGCAGGGCCAAACAAGGGATGTTTTCCACTGCCCAGGAGACCCAGCCAGGGACTCAAGGCAGCCCCAGACTTTCCCTTTCTCCCTTCTGGGAAATCAAGTTCAAAAGTTTTACAAGGAGCTAAAGAAGCCTCAACCTTGCAACTGAATTAATGTCAATTTCTCACTGCCTGACACAAACAAATGTCATTTCAATCCCACATGAGTCTACTTCAGTCATTCCTCAGCCCGATTCCTTCACCCTCCTGCCTTAGCTTAGGGCATTGCGCCACCCTGTGGCCGCTTCATTTCCCTTCTCAGTTTCACACAGACACACAATTTCCTTTTCATGGATCCCTGAACAGCAAAACCTCCCTGTGTCTCTTGTCTGAGCCAGGGCATTCAATTGTATTGACACCTTCTCTCCTGCAATGGCAACGGTCAAACAGAGGGGACATGGCCACCTTCAGCCCTGGCAGTGAGATATTCCCTCTCCTCTTTCTGCATGCTGATGTTGTTATTCCATAAAACATGAACCATGGAATAAAAAGCTGAGTTTACTCCAGGGTGAGGAAAGAAAAAAACTCCCCAAAAAATCTCAGTGCCCCAGAGAAAAGCTGCCCCTATTATTGGAACTAATGATGTGCTGGAGATATGTTGGGAAAAGGGACTGTGTGAATTGCCCAGGCACGAAATGAACAATCTACAGCAACATCATTAACCACAGACACACTCTAGCCATGCTCCAGCCAGTGGGGAAATGGGCAGGAATTCATAATGTCAACTATAAAAATGATACACATCTAGAAATAGCATAATTATAATCAGCCAATCAGAACCTCTCCATAGACCACTTACACGACAAGCTTTCTACAATGTTGGCTACAAGTAGAACAGCGGTCGCAACAGTGATCTATACGGTTACAGATTATGTCAATAACATCACAGGAGGTGACACGGCATCAGTGAGACTGATACTGGAATACTGCCTCCAGTTTTGGTGTCCTCATTTGAAAAAGATGTTGTGAAATTGGAGCTGGGGCAGCAAAGAGCCACCAAATGTCCTGAGGGCTGGAGGAAAAATGCCTTCAAGTGAGCTATTGAAAGAGCTCAACCTGTTTAGCTGATCAAAAGAAGATTGAAAGGTGACTTCATTGAAGTGTTGAAGTGCCTTAATGGAGAAAAAAGATTGGGTATTAAAGGGCTCTTTAATCGAGCATAGAGAAAGGCATAACAAGCCCCAATGGCTCCTTCCTTAGAGGTTTTTAAGGTCAGGCTTGACAAAGCCCTGGCTGGGATGATTTAGTTGGGTTTGGTCCTGCTTTGAGCAGGGGGTTGGACTAGATGACCTCCTGAGGTCCCTTCCAACCCTGAGATTCTCTGATTTTAGGAAGGTGAAAAGAGACAAATTCATATTACAACTAAGGCACAAATATTCAACAGCGAGGATGATTCACCACAGGAACAAGCTACCAAGGAAAGTGATGGATTCTCCATCTCCTGATGTCATTTAATGAAGACAAGATGCCTTTCTGGAATGTGTTTGCCCCCAAAGTAGCTATTGTTTCATACAGGAGGCCTGTGATACGCAGGGGGTCAGATTAGATGCTCTAATGGTCTCTTCTGGCTGTAAAGTCGATTAATTTCTGAAAAACCGAGTGTAGCATTGGGAGCAGCGTCTGATGTTTCCCTGTCTAGCCGGCTTGCTGCCTAGAACGAACGCTCCTGGAGTGGGGTGATCCACAGGGAGTAGCTTAAACCTCCAAAGTGCCTGGCCAGGGGCAGGACATTGGCACAGCAAGGGAGGGGTGTGGCAGTGACATCACAAAGGCCCTTTGCAGGACCTCAGCCTATTGGTCCAAGGTGGTGGGGAGGTGGTGACCTCACAGAGAGATGCTGACATCAGCCAGGCAGGACAGGGGCGAGGGGCCAGGGAAACCTCAGAGACCCCTGTGGCTTTGCTTCAGCAAGTCTCCTTCTCTGGGTCTCTCTTTGAGGATTGAGAGAGTATTTGGGTTCACGGATGTGAGCGCCAGGAGGAACCTCTTTCGAGTTTTCTCCTTCCCTTTTAGTGATTTTACTAGAAAACAGCCGTCCCTGTTTAGAAGGTAAGAGCCTCCTTGAGGTTTGAAACCTGTTCAGTCTGATCCATCTGGTGACAGTTGAATTCTAGGCATGGAAAACACGAGCTTAAGGAGGCAGAATTTTATTCTGAATTTTATTTGATCCCCACCAGTGACCTGGGCCATCCTTTGGGCTCTCTGGTGAGAACCCTCAGCCTCCCGTCCTCAGTCTCTACCCTGATTGGCTGAGCAGGGGGTTATTGACAGGGAGGAGATTCAGGTCCTTGTTCTCTTTCAAGACCAAGGAAATAAGTCAGAACCAGTTCTATGTTTGACGAATTTTGCTGCTTCTCTGCATTAATGGTCTCTGAGCAGTTCATGATTCTCTCTAACATTGCAGTTCTCCTCAAATACTTGCTGAATAATTCCTGTGCACTGTTGTTGGTCTGGAGCTCATCTGAGAGCACTTTACTCAGGTCATTCCATGTCTGAAATTCAAGATCCGATGGTGAGTTTGAAAATCAGGGCTCTTGGGTCCTATTCCCAACTCTGCCACTGACTGGCTGTGTGACCTCAGACAAGTCAATTCTCCTTTCTCAGCCTTAGCTTCTCCATCTTTCAAGTAGGGATAATAATGATCTGCTCCTACCTACCTCATGGTGGGTGGAGGCAGGGCCGGCTCTAGGTTTTTTGCCGTCCCAAGCAAAAGAAATTTTGGCTGCACCCACCCAAGCCCTGGGCTCCCCACTGCACCTCCCTGGCACCCCAGCCCTGGGCTCTGCCCTCCACCCACACCCCTGCCATCCCAGCCTTGGGCTCTCCACTCCCAACCTGCACCCCTGCCAACCCAGCCCTGGGCTCTCCACCCCACATACCCCATGCTGCCCCAGCTCTTGGCTCCGCCCTTTCCCCCCCACTGCTCCCCCACCGACACCCCCCACCACTACCCCAGCCCTGGGCTCTGCCCCCTCCACCTGCACCCCTGCCACCCCAGGAGGTGTGGGGAAATTCCAGATCTTTCCACCTTATTCGAAATTCCTACTAAGGCGCCACTCGGGAATGTGCTCAGTGGGGAGCGGCAGCCCCCCCTGCTTCCCCCTAGCTACGCTCCTGCTTGTGGGGGCCCCTGCAAGACCCAGGGCCTGGGGCAAATTGCCCCACTTGCCCCCACCTCTGGACGGCCCTGTTAGCAGCTCCTCTGGGAGCACAGGGAGGAATGACTCCCCTTCTCTAGCTTCTCCCGTGGGGCTCTGGGGAGCAGGAGGGTTGTGTGATAAATTTCATCCAACTCCCCCTTTGATCCAAGCCGAGGGGCGTCTCAGCCTCCACGATCCCCTTGGCAGGGCCAAACAAGGGATGTTTTCCACTGCCTAGGAGACCCAGCCAGGGACTCAAGGCCGCCCCAGACTTTCCCTTTCTCCCTTCTGGGAAATCAAGTTCAAAAGTTTTACAAGGAGCTAAAGAAGCCTCAACCTTGCAACTGAATTAATGTCAATTTCTCACTGCCTGTCACAAACAAATGTCATTTCAATCCCACATGAGTCTACTTCAGTCATTCCTCAGCCCCATTCCTTCACCCTCCTGCCTTAGCTTAGGGCATTGCGCCACCCTGTGGGCATTTCATGTCCCTCCTCCATTTCACACAGAGACACAATTTCCTTTGCATGGATCCATGAACAGCAAAACCTCCCTGTGTCTCTTGTCTGAGCCAGGGCATTCGATTCCATTGAAACCTTCTCTCCTGCAATGGTAACGGTCAAACAGAGGGGACGTGGCCACCTTCAGCCCTGGCAGTGAGATATTCACTCTCCTCTTTCTTCATGATGATGTTGTTATTCCATAAAACATGAACCATGGAATAAAAAGCTGAGTTGGAAAAGAGAAGACTAAGGTTGGAAAAGAGAAGAATAAGGGGGGTTATGATAGAGGTATATAAAATCATGAGTGATGTTGAGAAAGTGGATAAGGAAAAGTTATTTACTTATTCCCATAATACAAGAACTAGGGGTCACCAAATGAAATTAATAGGCAGCAGGTTTAAAACAAATAAAAGGAAGTTCTTCTTCACGCAGCGCACAGTCAACTTGTGGAACTCCTTACCTGAGGAGGTTGTGAAGGCTAGGACTATAACAATGTTTAAAAGGGGACTGGATAAATTCATGGTGGCTAAGTCCATAAATGGCTATTAGCCAGGATGGGTAAGAATGGTGTCCCTAGCCTCTGTTTGTCAGAGGATGGAGATGGATGGCAGGAGAGAGATCACTTGATCGTTGCCCGTTAGGTTCACTCCCTCTGGGGCACCTGGCATTGGCCACTGTCGGTAGACAGATACTGGGCTCGATGGACCTTTGGTCTGACCCAGTACGACCTTTCTTATGTTCTTATGTTCTTATGAGTTTACTCCAGGGTGAGGAAAGAAAGGAGCCACCAACTCCCCAAAAAATCTCAGTGCCCCAGAGAAAAGCTTCCCCTGTTATTAGAACTAATGATGTCCTGGAGATATGTTGGGAAAAGGGACTGTCTGAATTGCCAAGGCAGGAAACGAACAATCTATAGCAACATCATTAACCACAGACACACTCTAGCCATGCTCCAGCCAGTGGGGAAATGAGCAGGAATTCATAACGTCAACTATAAAAATGATACACATCTAGAAATAGCATAATTATAATGAGCCAATCAGAACCTCTCCATAGACCCCTTACGCTACAATCTTTCTACAGTATTGGCTACAAATAGAACAGCGGTCGCAATGGTGATCTATACGGTTACAGATTATGTCAATAATGTCACAGGAGGTGACACGGCATCAGTGAGACTGATACTGGAATAGCCTCCAGTTTTGGTGTCCTCCTTTGAAAAAGATGTGAAATTGGAGCTGGGGCAGCAAAGAGCCACCAAATGTTCTGAGGGATGGAGAAAACTGCCTTCTAGTGAGCTATTGAAAGAGCTCAACCTGTTTAGCTGATCAAAAGAAGATTGAAAGGTGACTTCATTAAAGTGTTGAAGTGCCTTAATGGAGAGAAAAGATTGGGTATTAAAGGGCTCTTGAATCGAGCAGAGAAAGGCCTATCAACACCCAATGGCTGGAAGGTGAAAAGAGACAAATTCATATTACAACTAAGGCACAAATATTCAACAGCGAGGATGATTCACCACAGGAACCAAGGAAAAGCTACCAAGGAAAGCGGTGGATTCTCCATCTCCTGATGTCATTTCATGAAGACTAGATGCCTTTCTGGAATGTGTTTGCCCCAAAAGTAGCTCTTGTGTCATACAGGAAGCCTGTGATATGCAGGGGGTCAGATTAGATGCTCTAATGGTCTCTTCTGGCCATAAAGTTGACTAATTTCTGAAAAACTGAGTGTTTTGGGAGCAGCGTCTGATGTTTCCCTGCCTAGCCGGCTTGCTGCCTAGAACAAACGCTCCTTGAGTGGGGTGATCCACAGGGAGTAGCTCAAACCTGCAAAGTGCCTGGCCAGGGGCAGGACATTGGCACAGCAAGGGAGGGGTGTGGCAGTGACATCACAAAGGCCTTTTGCAGGACCTCAGCCTATTGGTCCAAGGTGGTGGGGAGGTGGTGACCTCACAGAGAGATGCTGACATCAGCCAGGCAGGACAGGGGCGAGGGGCCAGGGAAACCTCAGAGACCCCTGTGGCTTTGCTTCAGCAAGTCTCCTTCTCCAGGTCTCTCTTTGAGGACTGGGAGAGTATTCGGGTTCACGGACGTGAGCGCCAGGAGGAACCTCTTCCGAGTTTTCTCCTTCCCTTTTAGTGATTTTACTAGAAAACAGCCGTCCCTGTTTAGAAAGTAAGAGCCTCCTCGAGGTCTGAAACCTGTTCAGTCTGATCCATCTGGTGACAGGTCACTTCCCTTCTCTATACCTCAGGCTCCTCCCCATCTGTCCAATGGGAACAGGGACAGTTCTCGAACTCTGGGCAGTCCTGAGCCTGAGTGAGATAAGGGCGATAAAGCCATCTGTGAAGGAGAAAGGAGAGTTTCACGGTGTTTAGCACCAAGGAATTCTAAAGTTTGCTAAAATGTCTAGTCTGCGGAAACAAGAAATGGTTGGGGCCAAACTTTTTAACCACTGCCTTTCTTAAAGCCGATTCAGGGATGTTTAGGTACCTGGGGTTCTTTGCCAGCAGGAGAGAAAAGGTTCCTGCCTCCATTTTTGTGGCCTTAACAAACCAGGTGTTGTGCCCCAGTTCTCGTCTGAGATCCCTGAAAAAGAACATCTTCCCATCCATGAACAAGACAGGACCTATCTTTCAAAGGGGAACAAAGAGACCCCTGGGACTTACAGACTAGCCAGCCTCACTTCCATAGCTGGAGAGATACTGCAATACATTCTTAAACACTCAGTTTGTCAGCAGCACCTACAGGATAATTTGGTTCTTAGGACGAGTGAGCATGGATTTGTCAAGAACAAATCATCCCAAACCCAGCCTCTTTCCTTCTTTGGCAGGGTTCTGGGCCTAGTGGAGGTGGGTAAACAGTATGAATGATGATTTGGAAAATGGAGTGGAGAGTATCGTTCTAAAATTTGCAACTGACACCAAGCACTTTGCAGCACAGGACTGGAATTCAAAACGCCTTTAACAAATTGGAGACTTGGTCTTCTTGAGCCAAACCCCATGGCTGGGCCCCTCTCTCTAGACTGGGCTGAAGTGAAACCCCAGAGCCAAACACTCCTCCTCCTGGGCAGCGCGCTCTGACCTTGAATGGTCAGATGCTGCTTAGCGCTGTCAGAGCAGCTTTGGCTGGGGGATTCTCCCAGCACTTTCCAATAGCGGGAAGGTACGAAATCCTCATTTGCCTGCTGGGGACAGAGCCCTAGAGGGGGGAGCAACTTGCCCAGAGTCCCCCAGGAAAAGGAAAACAACCAGCAGTGGAACCAATAGGAAACCCAGCAATGGAACCCAGGAGTCCTGGGGTGGGCTAGGTGACCAGATGTCCCAATTTTATAGGGACAGTCCCAATTTTGGGGTCTTTTTCTTATCTAGGATCCTATTACCCCCCACTACCTGTCCCGATTTTTCACACTTGCTGTCTGGTCACCCTCAGGTGTGCGCATGTGTGGGTCCCAGCTGCTCCCTGCCCCCCTCATTGAAGCAGGTGTGCAGGGTTACTGCCCTGGGAACTGCAGGGCACCAGTGGACATGGGGCTGGCTGCAGGCAGGACAGAGGCTGATTGGAGGTAGGGTCTGGCTGCAGGCTGGGCAAGGGGTGCGGGGCTGGCTGGAGACAGGGGTGTGTGGGGCAGGCTGGCTGCAGGCAGGGACGCAGCGGGGTGCATCAGGGGTCGGCAGGGCTGGAGACAGAGGAGTGCGGGACTGGCTGGCTTCAGGCAGTGGGGTGCGGCAGGAGTTGGCTGGAGACAGGGCAGGGTGTGCACGGCTGGGGGTGTGTGGGTGCTGGCTGGCTTTGGGCGGGGCCACAGGGGGTTGCAGCAGGAGTTAGCTGGAGACAGGGCAGGGGGTGTGGCAGGGGCTGGCTGCAGGCAGGGCAGGGAGGACGCAGCTGGTGGGGGCAGGGCAGAGGGTGCAGGGCTGGCTGCAGACAGGTGCTGGCTGCAGACAGGGCAGGGGGGTGCAGCAGGGGTTGGCTGGAGCCGGGGCATGAGGGGCTAGCTGCAGACAGGGGCTGGCTGCAGGCAGGGCATGGGGTGCGGGACTGGCTGGAGGCAGGGCAGGGGGATGCAGCAGGGGTTGGCTGGAGCTGGGGTGTGCGGGGCTGGCTGGAGACAGGGTCTGGCTGCAGGGAGGGCAGGGGTGCGGGGCTGGCTGCAGCCAGGGCCGGGGGGTGCAGCCGGGGTGGGCTGGAGCCGGGGTGTGCGGGGCTGGCTGGAGACAGGGTCTGGCTGCAGGGAGGGCAGGGGGTGGAGGGCTCACTGAAAATGTACGGAGAGGTATTTTAAGGTGAAGATAACACCATGGTTACCAGTTGACAGGCACATCCTGGGTTAAAGAAAGGAAGGGACCTGGAGTTAATAGTCTGAAGTATTTGTGTTACCAACCCTGTCACTGTCTGACCCCCCTTCAGTGCGGAGCAGGTGTGTGCATTGCTGGGTGGAACGCACAGACTCCTGCAGTGCAGGGGCAGCTGTTTCCTTGGCAGAGAGCCTGGCACTTAGGAGACTTTCTTGACTTGCTGTTTTGAAGCAATTCAGTAAAATAACGGTGGAGCTACAATGTCCGGTCCAAAATTTCAGCCCCCTGGTGCAAAAACGCTATTTTAGGATCTAAACAGGAGGCTTCCAGCGCTAGGACACCTGACCAGAGAGCTCAGTGGGGGCGTAACAGCTGCTGACTCTGAGGGTCCTGGGCTAAATCCACTTGCAGGTGGAGGCGTTGCGATTTATTTGATCGATAATGAGGAAGGTGAAGATTTAATCGCAGGTATTTTTAGTAAATGTCATGGACAGATCACGGGCAAAAACCAAAAGCTCATTGCCCATGACCCGGCCATGACTTATACCATAAATACCCCTCATTGAATCGTGGGGAGGGAGGCCCAGGGGGATCCGTGGCACCAGCTGTGGGCGCAGGGAGTCCAGGGGGGCCCGTGGCACCATGTACGGGGGGAGAAACCACGGGGACCCACTGCCACTCCAGATGCTGCCAGGTGAGGGGAGCCCCAGAGGCCAGCCCTGCTCCGGCCACATCAGGACAGGTGCCAGGAGCCACTGAGCTGTGGCTGCTGCTGCCATCCTTGGAACCACTGCTCAAGCTGCCCCCAGGCCAGCTGCTGGGGCAGCCACGGAGTCAGCCGCAGTGGCCACTGCAGAAGCCACAGAACCTATGACTTGTGCAGCCTCCGTGACACAGAGGATCCCTAATAAAGAGACAAACCCTCCCTGCTGTGACTGCAGTTCCTGGAAGGAAAGAGAAGAACAGAAAGTGAAGAGAAAAGGAAAGAGAGAGAGTCTCTGTCACCTCTCTCCCTGCTCCTCCCCTTGTATTCTGTAACCCCATTTCACTGGGTTTCCAGTGCTGGTGCCATGGGGTGGCACTAGAGTTCTGGGGATTTGGGGGCTCTTCACTTCTCAGCATTTCACACAAATTTGTCTTTGGGACTGAAGTTTCTCCTGTGGGGCCTCTCAGTCAGAGCTGTACCCCACCCCTTCAGTGGGGTGTAAATTGCAGAGCAGGCAGAGAAGTCGCCCATAAAGGGTCATATTGTTCTGGTGACTGGTTCTGACCGGTCACACGTCCTCTGACACAGGCTCATGTGCAGAACATGGGAGCTCTGGCTTGTCCTAAATGCTGTAGACTGTGAGTTCCTGGGAAAGGGCAGGGAGAGGGAGCAAGAGGAGAAAGGCAGAGACATTGGAGATGAGGAATTGGGGGAGAAGAAAGAGAGAAAATAAATGATTGAAGCAGAACAGGTGTCCCAACTCCATCAGGCTCATCACAGGTGTTCACAGAGCTGGGTAGCTGCAGGTTTTCCAGTGTCAAATCTGAACTTTGATTCTAACAATGTGCGTTGAAATATCAAGGGATCTCCACATACCTGATCTCTTCCCCTCCCCTTTTTGTATTAATTTTTATTTTGACGTGTTTGGCTTAACCGTGATCTTCCCTTTCCCACCTGTATTGCAATTTGGGGGTTTATTGTGCCTCCCTTTGTTCATGTCATTATAATTGTAACAGCAAAGGAATCTGCAGGAGCAAAACTGACTCAAAACTTCATGTCCCCATCATGCCGAACATCCTACAAACAGCTCACGCAGCTGGAATCATAACACGCAAGGCCAGGGGATGGGAGATGCAGGTTTCCAAGGGTTCTGTCTTTCTCAGATGACACAGTTATATACCCCGGGCACCAGCAATATTCAGAGCCCTGGGGCCCAGCTACACCAAAGTTTGGGGCTGGGTCTCCCCTCTGGCCCCACCTGCCACCCCGTGCTTCCCGAGTGTCCCCGGACCCCCTTGCTGGCCCCATGCATGTCCCTGGGCCCCGGAGGGAGCAGAGGGTCCCTGCCTCTTCCATGCAGCTCCATGCTGCCTCCCTGCAGCAACTGCTGCCACAGGGTCCTAGTGCCCCCCCTTCCATTCTCACTGCCAGGACAGACTGACTCTGAGCCTGCCCTTCCACCTCAGACCCTTCCCTTTTCCAGCGGGACCCTCCACCATCACAGCCCCCCCCTGCAGTCACCACTCCTGCCCCATGCTGGGCAAGGAGACAGCCCCATCCCCCACCCCCAGTGAGGCTACAGTCAGGGGCAACAGCAGGGGAGGAGGTGCATGCAGCACCCCCCGGCACCCATAATGGGGGAGGCGAGGGAGATTCCTGGACCTGAGAAGGGCCCTAGGAGCACCTGCAGTGACAGTGGTGGGAGTGAGGGTGCTGCTGGGGGGGGGAATGAGGGGTTCCTCCCCCAGAGCTTGCTGCTGCCAGCAGGGAAAGGGCTGGGGGGAGTCCTCCTTTCTGGCCCTTGTCCCGGAGCAGCCTGCCTGCACCCCAAACTCATCCCCAGCCCTGCCCCACCCCAGAGCCCACACCCCCAGTCAGAGCTTTCACCCCCCCCACCACATCCTCAACCCTCTGCCCGAGCCCTGAGCCCCTCCCACACCCCAAACCTCCCATCCCCAGTCCCAGCCAGAGCCTTCATTCCCCCGCCCATACCCCAACCCTCTGCCCCAGCCCTGAGCTCCTCCCACACCCCAAACCTCCCATCCCCAGTCCCAGCCAGAGGCCTCATCCCCCCGCACACCCCAGCCCTCTGCCTGAGCCCTGAGCTCACCCCAAACCTCCCATCCCCAGTCCCAGCCTGAGTCCTCATCCCCCCGCTCATCCCAACCTTCTGCCCCAGCCCTGAGCCCCCTCCAACACCACAAACCCCTCCTCTCCAGCCCCAGATAGAGCCCTCACTCACCCCTGTACCCCAACCCTCTGCCCTAGTCCTGAGCCCTCCCACACCCCAAACACCTTATCCCCATCCCAGACACAGCCCTCATCCCCCTGCCCCCGAACCCTCTGCCCCCGCCCAGAGCCGCGCCCACCCCCCCAACCCCCAGCCTCAGACAGCGCCCGAACCCCCCACACCCCTACCCGCGGCTCTAGCACAGAGCCTCCCACACCCCAAACCCATCATTCCCAGCCCCAGCCAGAGCCCTCATCCCCCTGCACCCTAACCGTCTGCCCCAACCCTGAGCCCCCTCCTGCATCATGAACCCCTCATCCCCAGCTCCACCACACAGCCATCACCCCACACCCCAACCCTCTGCTATAGCCCTGAGCCCCCTCCCACACCCCAAACCTCTCATCCCCAGCCACACCCCAAACTCCCTCCCAGAACCTTGGGCGGGTGGGGGGCGGAGTTTGGGCAGGTTCTGGGCACCACCAAAATTTCTACAAACCTACCGCCCATGGAAACACAAGATGCTTCTCCCATGTGCATTGACTTTTAACCTTCTTTGTGGTGGTGCTGTATCCATGTTGGGCCCAGGGGTCCTCTGGGGCGCCGGGCATTAGCCACTTTCGGGAGAGTGGGCTAGATGAACTGGTCTGACTCAGTGTGGCTGTTCTTATGTTCTAACTGCTGGTTATGGAAGAGACGACCTTCCAGGCTACACAGAACTGAAGAAGGGTGTTGGGTTAGCTCCACAGCTTGTCTCTTTCACCAACAGAGGTTGGTCCTCTGCAAGCTCTTACCCTCACCCGCCTTGTCTCTCTTGGACTCTGAAAAGTGTTTTCTCTCCACTCCTTGAGAGACGTTAAGTTTCCTTTGGGCAACTATCAGGCTGAAGCAATTGTATTGACTGTGACACTAGAATTGAAGATTTAATATTATAAATAAATGAGTCTAAACCTGAGGTTCTGGTCTTCACATTGGTTTTTTTAACTCCATTCCCAGTTCTCTTCTAGAAAGGCCTCCAGGCTGCCTGCCCAGCCCAGCAAAAGTGGCAAGGAGAAAGCCCACACTGCTGCTCTTTCAGGTACTTGAAGGCTGCTATCAAACCCCCCTCACTCAGTCAGTCCCCAGGCTGTGGCAGTGCATAGGATTCTTCCATCCTAAGTGCAGGACTCTGCACTTCTCCTTCTGGAACCTCCTCAGATTTCTTTTGGCCCAATCCTCCAATTTGTCTAGGTCACTCTGGACCCAAACCCTGTCCTCCAGCGCTGGGATTCTTTACATGCTTTCACAGAGCAAAGAGCACATGTTCCATGATTTCACAGGGCAGAGTTTTGTGCTATCGGGAGCTTTCCCTGTGTGGATTTGACAGGTGGATCAACATAGAGACACATTGTGACCCTTCTCAGGGTGCTGAGGACTGTGAGTCTCCTTGTTGCCACCTGCCACAAGGAAGAGGGAGTTTTGCATTTGGCAGCTGGATGTTAGTGACCAAACTCACCAGCCTGCTGGAACTCAGGGACCCTCCTCTGAGCTACAGCAGCCACCTTAACCCTTGAGTTCCTTCAATGTGTCCCACTCTGGGGTCCAGCCCGGGTCACCAGATACTTGGTGAAATCCCAGATCCTCTCTTCCCCAAGTATCCCAGGTTACTAGTTTTACTGTGGACCATTGCTACTGTATCTCACACAGCACCTGAGTACAGTTATCGAACAAGCAAAAAATTTATTTCACAACGGATAGAGATTTAAACAAACAAACGTGAGTGATGGAAACCAACTGTTACCAACTAAACAAAGGCAGAAAGTGATAGAATAGAAAGGCCAGCACAAAAAACAGAGAGAGGAACAATAAGATACTAAAAGGATAATGGTTGGAACTCTCCATTTCTCTCAGTCTTTGGACTGATGGGTAGTAGAGCTGTAGCAACAGTTGAGGAACCAGGGTAAATTAAATCTAAGGTTTGAGCTGCTAGTGAAGCATTTTCCACACTCACGGCATTCCTAGGGGCTCTCTCCTCTGTGGATTGTTTGATGCCTAATAAGGTGCGAACTGCGATTGAAGGTTTTCCCGCACTCAGCGCATTCATAAGGCCTGTCCCCTGTGTGGATTCTCTGATGTCTAGAAAGGTCTGATCTTTGAGTGAAGCTTTTCCCACACTCACTGCATTCAAAGGGCCTTTCCCCTGTGTGGATTCTCTGATGTTTAGAGAGGTTTGAGCTGCTAGTGAAGCATTTCCCACACTCACGGCATTCAAAGGGCCTCTCCCCTGTGTGGATTCTCTGATGTTGAGAAAGGTTTGAGCTGCTAGTGAAGCATTTCCCACACTCACGGCATTCAAAGGGCCTCTCCCCTGTGTGGATTCTCTGATGTTGAGAAAGGTTTGAGCTGCTAGTGAAGCATTTCCCACACTCCCGGCATTCAAAGGGCCTCTCTCCTCTGTGGATTGTTTGATGACTAATAAGGTGCGAACTGCGATTAAAGGTTTTCCCGCACTCAGTGCATTCATAGGGCCTGTCCCCTGTGTGGATTCTCTGATGTACAGAAAGGGCTGAGCTGTGAGAGAAGGTTTTTCCACACTCCCTGCATGTATTTTTTCTCTTTCGCCTGAGGATTTCCTGCTGTGTTGTGGTTTCCATGAGGATCTTCTGAGTTCCCCGAGAGGAAATAAATTTATCCACTTTCTTTCCTGGCTGGTTTCCTTGATCTGTTTTTGGTCTGTGCTGAATCTCCCAGGACTTTCCCTGCTCATGACTCCTGGACACATTCCTTTTCCATCTTTGAGATAATGCTCTGTTTTTACCCACTGGCTCAACATTTTCAGGCTGAGAATTCTGCTCCTCTTTCTCACATGCCATTGCATCACCTGCTGTGATAGAGACAGAAACCTCAAACAGGGATGGAAAGGGGAAGACCAAACCAAAACAAGTGCTGAGGACAGGTCAAATAAAAATCAGGAGCTGAACTCCCCCAAACTCTTCCCCCAAATAGGAGAGAGGAGGGGGATGAATTCAGCCTTCACATCCCTTCCAAATACGCAGGGGGAAGGGAGGAAGCTACTGCCTGGTGTCTGCTAGGATCTATAGGAAGCCATGAACTATATTTACCCTGAGGATACGACCCCTGCTAGGGATAATAATGAACTGAGAGACCTCCCCAAAGGCTTTGTTGGGTATCCCAGATGTTTCCTTCGGGCACTTACAGATTCTGAGGTGGTTTAATGTTTCCTCACCTGTGCACGGAGATCTCAGGATCTCTCTTTCCTCTGAACCCTGGAGGTCTGGGACCCATGGCTCTTCCCCTTGTTCCAGCTGGGAGATCACATCACGCTGGAAAACTAGAAACCCTGCTCAGATGAAAGAAAACAAAGGAGTTCAGTTGATTTCATAAGACTTGGTCATAAAAACATTCTATTAATTTAACTTCAGTGCTTAGTGTGACCTGGTGGGCCAGGGGCAGTTCTCACTGAAAATGCCAAGATCAGGGCAGGCTGAAAAAGGGAGAGCAGATGCTCCCAAAACTGCTGGTTAACACTGAAGTTAAACTCACCGACCAGTCACCAACTGTGCTTCTGATCACCCACGCGGGTAATCGAGAAGCTGAAAAAAGAAATCACGCAGCCCCCTTTATTGCATCCCAGTTCTCTGGCTCCTAATCAGCAGCTAGGTCCAGTACAGTGAGAGGTTATTCAAAAACTCTGCTCACATAAACAAAGTGTTCCTCTGACCCCAAAGGGTCAGCCACATCACCAGGTCAGTATAGGTTTGGATATTACCCAAAATTCCATCCTTCCAGACAATCCTTTAGCATCTAAACTAAAGGTTTAAATGAAAGAAAGACAGAAAGAAGTTAAATGGGAAAGCAGTCAGATACATTCCAAAATGGATATATCAGGTTCTTAGCAGTATTGGTGAGCTGCTGGCTTGAAAGTCCGTCAGGAACACACCCATAGCTTGGATGGGTCATTCAGTCCTTTGTTCCAGGGTTCAGTTTGTAGAGAAGTTGCTCCAGAGGTAGGAAGGGGGATTGAAGACAAAATGGAGATGATGCAGCTGCCCTTTACATTCCTTTTGCCATGTGTCCTGTACTTCCTGTGTCCCAAACACAAGCTTCAAAGCACGTGGCATGGAAAAGCCTTGGAGTTCTCATTACACAGGCATACCCCGGCATGTCTTGCTGACTCAATAGGTGTATCCCCTTGGTCCTTTCCATGGGCTCATTGTACAGCTGATGATCGTCAATGGGCCATCAAACAGGCTAGGCAGTGTTGATGCCAATATGTCTGGGGGTGTCACCCAGAAACACTGCACAAGTCTGGAAATACAGATATACCCTACATATCTATAACTCACAATACAAAGGTGATACAAACATAGAAACAATATTATCATACTTGGCAAATCATAACATTTTACTGACACCTTACATGGCATATCGAGCACGATTCATTGCAATTTTATCAGATTATATTATTATTTTATTATTAATACCAAAGTGTCTCACAATTCCATCCAGTGTCACACTTGGTAAACCAGTGAATTCCCAGGACCAGTTCCCCAGGGCCTTGAAGATGCCGAACACTATGCTTATGAGGGATTGAAATACCCACATATCTGCTGGGAACACACACACAGACACTGTGTCACTGTGCTCACTCTTCTAGAAAATCATGATCAATTTTGTACACAGTATGGCTTGTGAGGTATCATTTGAAAACGCATAATCTACTGAATATTATCCTCCTGTTAAAATGTGTAGTAACACTGTATGTAAAGTTATGAGATTTTACTGTATGATATTACTGAAAAAGTTACAATTCTGGGGAACACCCACAGAGCAGTTCCTCAGAGACAGCAAGGCAAACAGCTGGTCAAACAGCCATTCTCCTGCAGGGGGAAGGTGTGAAGAAGACATTTACATTCCATCACAGGGACCTCTTGAAGCTGTTGTGGAAAACAACCACACAATTGATTTTGAATCAGCTCAGCCTGAGGTTCTTTTCTTGGTTAAAAGTGCGCAGGGGGTGACAGCTATTGGAATACTGTCCCCTGAGCTAAAAATCACACAAGCCTTTTAAAGCTTAAAACCCCAAACAACGACACATATGTTGCACGTTAATTACCTTATTTGGAATATATTGCAAAATATGATGCAAGCAATGTTGGAAATAATTAAGAAAGGGATAGATACGACAGAATATATCATATATCATAATTGTAAAAACAGCAAATAAATCCACGATAGACCCACATCTTGAATACTGCATGCAGATGTTGTCGCCCCATCTCAAAAAAAGATATATTGGAATTGGAAAAGGTTCAGAAAAGGGCAACAAAAATGATTAGGGGTATGGAACAGTTATGCCAGACCTAACCCCCAGTTTCACTTGAGCAAACAGGAGCTATTTGACACTGTGCGATACGGCTCCTGTGCTCTGTTCCCAAAGTGTTCTGCAGCAGGGGAGGGTCTCTGGTAGTGTGTGTGTGTCACTGGCATATTGGGGTGATGCTGAAACAGGACAGAGTAGAGGTGGCATCATGGGGCTGGCATGAACCTTATCTCTTCATTTCCCCTTCCAAGAACCGAGGGGACAGGAACCCTTACCCAGCGAGGTCACCGTCTCATAGTTCTCCTGCATGACATCCCAGTAGAGGGCTCTCTGAGCGGGGTCCAGCAGAGCCCACTCTTCCCTGGTGAAATACACAGCCACCTCCTCGAAGGTCACCGGCCCCTGAAAGAGCAAGAGTCCAACACTCAGGACCTCTTTCCCCACGCACAGCCCCACTATTTGTGGCAGAGAGGAGCCAATCAAATGGAAGCTCTGGGTGGATCCCACTCAACAGAGTCCCACCCCGACCCCGCTCAGCGTATCCAGCAAATACCAGGGTGAGGGGACGAAGCGAGAGCCCCTTGTCTCTCCCAGCAGATCCATCACACCCCTACTAGCCACTGACCGATACAGGAGATGGAGCCCCTAGCAGGGTCCAGGGAGAGCTCCCTGGTAGGAAGCCCAATAGCCTCCTCCTTGTGAAAAGCGGGATATGAAGGGAGAGGCAGCTCCAATAAGCCTGACTCATGGGTGTCCCCTTCATATCTCACAGCAGCCGCTGGTTAGTGAGGTCAGGCTCCAGCACTGGGAGTCTGGGAGTCTGGTCAGTTTGACTAGCTCCATGTAGGTGGGCTATTTTCTTTCTTCACAAATTAGGACATTTCCACCTCCGAACTTCCTGGGTCTGTACCTAGAATCTAGGCCACTTATTAAATAACTCCCAGCAGGTTTGCCACACCCTGGCCTCCTCCTTTCTCCACCCTGTGCATCTCCTGCCCCGCTCCAACCTCCAGACCAGACTGTGCAAACCTTCCCATCTCCAGTGTATTTGCTCTCCCTCTCCTCCAGCAGGAACCCACCAGCAACCCCCCGATAATCTCTACCTCAGTTGGCTCCACTGCAGCCATTTCTCTTCCCTGTCCCACGGCAGGCTGGGATGAGCTGGAGCAAAACATGGACGTCATTCTGCAGCCTGTCTCGGGGAGAAGGGCAGTTGTGGGTGTTTCAGAACCGGTTTTAGTTAATTTCACATCAGAATTCCCCCAGGCCCTTTCCCTGCAGACAGACACGCTAGATTCTGCCATGCTGGGAAATGCTCAATCTGTTTATTACAATGTAGACCTGGCCCCTGCTGCCAGGCTAAGCCCACAGAGACATTTTTAATCTCCCTTCTCCCTCCCCTCACCCCACCGGCCAGAGAACCCCCACCAGATCTTCATTGCCAGGTTGGGAGTCCCAAAGTGTTTTCCCCCTCCCCCCAAGAGACCCCAAAAGCCAGAGACCCCCCAAAAGAGACCCCCACTGGGAACTCAGTCCCTCACTGCCTGCCTAGGACCCCCTCCGCCCCTGCCCTCCAGCAGGATCTGCCCTGCCTTTTGCCTCCTCCCCCCTGCGGGATCCCCTGATGCTTTACAGGGGCACCCCCTGGCCTAGCGCCGGGGATTCTCCCACACACACTCTGTGCACTGGGCACGGCAGCAATCCCAGGAGTCTGCGGGGGAAGCCCAGACAGAGCCCCTGGCTCAGCACCAGGCTCCCTCTAACCCCCTGTCCCGCCTCCCCAAGAGACGCCCACCCCGGCTGTTCTGCAGCCCCCAGCGATACCCACCTCCAGGACCCACAGCCTCAGGGCTGGGCACATCACAACCACCCTCTGAAACCCCAAATCTCCAGAACCCACCAACCTCACTAGGGTACCCCCTGCCCAGCCACCCAGAGGCCTCCCCCCACCACAATCCCCCTTCAGCTGCTATCTCCCCCCACAGCTCCACCCCCACCCCCCCAGCAACACTGTTACCTCACAGTGCCTGAGAAGTGGATAGAAAGTGACCACCGCCCCCTGCTGGCCAGTCACACAGGCAGAGGGAGCCCTGGGGGATGCCTCTTGAACTGGAGTATGGAAGGCCTGGAGGGACAAAATAGATAAGAAATGTCCATGGCCTGTCACTACCAAATAATGGTCACCATGGATCCACCCCAGAGGTGGCTGCATCTTAGCACTGCGGGAAGCAACCCCTCACCAAGGCCATTTGCCATGGGGTTTGGGATACTTCTCAACTCACACTGCACTCAGAGTGACCTCCTCATCCCGTGCCAGCTGGAGAAAAGGGTCCAGCCAACTCTTCTGTAACTGGTTGGGAACCACTGACCCCCCAAACAGGGGGAGGCCTCTGGCTTTGATGTGTATTAAATATCTGGCTGGTCTCTTTCTTTGGCAAACATTTTAACAGAGGTAAAGGAGGGACCAAATGATTCACAAAGGAGTCGGGAAAGATGATCTCTGGGCAATTTCACCCCCTGCAACCTCCAGGATGGAGAAGAACTCAGGGCAACAGGTTCCCTCGAAGGAAGAAGTTGCTGGGATTTAGAAACACGGGGAACAGCCCCAAACCCGATAGGATTTTTAACTGACATTTGATAATGACACAGAAAGAGGCAAAACCTGAGCTTTGAGAGCAACGTTCAGAAATGAAAGAGTTCCCAATCTGAGAGATTTTGGATCCATTTTGCAAATTATCTCTATAATTTCCTCTCTAGGAAAGTGGAAAATCAGAGGGATTTTATATCAGTTGTTGATAGGAGGTAAAATCTGAGTGTTTCACATCAATATTTGATAAATGAATAAAGAGGAAATGGGCAACATTTGCAAACATTTTATATCCATGTTCAAGAATCTGAGCAAAGGTGTAAACCTGAGATTTTCTTGGTATTTTATAATTAGAGAGACAGGGGAAAATCTCAGCGCATATTCAATTAGAAATAGACAACTAGAGAGCAGTGGGGCAAATGTTTAGGGTATTTTATATGAATCTTTGAGATTTGCAAAGCAAATGTGTCACAAACTGCGTATTTGATAACATGAGAGAAAAACACCAAGATCTGAGGGGATTTTATATTGCTGTTAATGAACTAGTGGAAAAGGGGGACTGTTGGACTGGATTTTATACGACTGTCCAATACATAAACACAAAGTAATGGTTCCCCCCCACCCCCACCCCCACCATTGCCATGGGCAGCAGGGAGCCCTTTGAGGAGCTGATTAAAAGGGCAAGGGAGGGGGAGCTGGAAGGTCCCTGGATAAAGGAAGGGGGCAGCAGTGGGGGATGGACAGGTGACTGGCAACTGATGGTTGGGGGCAACTGTGCTGGTAGTTAGGGGGCAACAACTGGGATTGGGAAACTGGGGTCTGGGCAGTCCCCATGGGGGACACGTGCGCCTCCCTTCCCTGCCCTGGCAGAGACCCGGCATCTCCTAGAATATCAGGGCTGGAAGGGACCTCAGGAGGTGTCTACCCCAACCCCCTGCTCAAAGCAGGACCAATCCCCAACTAAATCCCCAAATGGCCCCCATGAGTCAGCTCCCAGCCCTGGGTTTAGCAGGCCAGTGCTCCAACCACTGAGCCATCCCACCCCCACTCCAGGGGCAGCCATGTGCTGGGGAATGACTCAGGGCAACAATTTCCCACCTACACAAGGACAAATCGCTGCAGATAAAATGGGTGGGAAAATGCCCCTCACTAGAGAAGATTTTAAACTGACGTTTGAGACTCATGGGGAGAATGGGGGAAATCGGGGGAGATGGGAGAGCTGATCATTGGAGGGGAAAGGGGGGGAATCGCCCCAGATTTTATAGCCCCGTGTGAGATACTCAGAGAGAAAAGGGGCAGAACTAGAGAGAATTTGTATCGGGGGCGAGAGGCAAGTGGCACCAACAGGGACAGGATCCAATTAACCCCCCTCCCCCCTTCCCCCGCCCGCAACTCCCCCCCCCCGGGAATTTCCTGGCTGCCCAGAGACAGTTCAACCCCCCCCACATCCCACTGACCTTCCCCCCCTACAACTCCAGCTTCTCCCCTCCCTGCCTGACACCCCCCATCTCCCCCCACACCACAGGGGATCCCCCCCGCCAGGCCCCAGTCTCTGCCCCCCAAATCCCACTGGGGCTGAGGCAGCTCTGAGGCTTCTCCCAGGTTCCCCGGGGCAGAGTCACTTTCCTGCCCAGCCCCAGTGCCCCCCCCGGGGTCTCTCACTCCCCGGGGGCTCCGTGGGAGGCTGGACACCAGGGATGCAGGACGGCAGGAATGGGGGTGACAGGCCTCCTGTTCCTCAGTCTCACGGCGGGACCGAGGGGGCTCGTCACTCTCCGGCTCGGGAGCGCTGGGAAGACCCGACCGTGGAGGGGCCGTCGCTGGGGGGGGGACGGCCCCGCGCAGGCGCTGAGCACGTCCTTATATCACTTCTGTGGCGGGAAAAGTGCTGAGGAGATGGAACGCTGAGGGCTGGTTTTGGCGGGAAAACCCGGTTTGGACTGGTTTGAGCCTGTCCCCTGATGGTAAACAAGTCCCCTCTCAGAGATGGAGTCCAGGGGTCAATAGTTCATATGCTCCTGATTGGATCTTATTTTAAAGCCAGTGATTTACTTCATAAACATCTTATTAAGCAACTAATTGAACATATTAAACGGTTCATACTTCTCACACCTAACAATGAGATCAAAAAAAGAACACAGACAAACCTTGTCAGTAACGGCTAATGTCCCAACTGGGAAGCACGTGAGCTTGTTGCAGAGCTGCTCCTCAGGGACGGGAACCTCCTGCCACCCCAGCCTCCAAAATCACTCAGGCTGCACTTTCTGCATGACTAGGTGATGGCTGAGGGGGGCGTGGGAATTGGTGGCCTCTGCTGCAGGTGATGGGAATCTCAGATATTTAAAGCCATGGCCTAGAGGAGGGAAGTGCCTAACTCCAGAGTCTGCAGCTGCCTAGGGCCAGGGCTGAGAATTTAGAGTCCCTAGTGCAGCCGTTGCAAGGTTCAAGCATGCTCAGTCCTGGCATTGCCACCCCTCCTGCGGCTAGTAGCTGCAGGTGGCTAAGGCTGGCCTCTGGGAACTGGCCCCATGGCCGTAGCCAGAGAAGCTGCAGGTGGCTCTGTGACTACTGGGGGCCATTAAGCTAGAGCAGCTAAAGACACTGGAGTTAACCTCAAGGAACAAAGGTCACCAGTAGGACAGGAATGTCAGGGGGAGCAGGGAAAGAGGGAGCAGGTCAGGCTGGCAGAGGGAGCTTCCAGCTGGGTGGGAGCATGTCCAAAGTGGAAAGGAAACAAGCATGGGGAGAGGTGGTGGTGACCAGGTGGTGACCAGACTAGCATGTAGATGGGAGCAGAGGGAGAGAGGCTGGTGGCTTCAGATTCCCAAGGGCTAAGTCCTGACTTTGGGGAGATGGTGTTTGCAGGTGGCTGGCTCACATGGCAGGATGGCTGCTGAGGGAGGGATCTGTCAGAACTGATCAGGTGTCTGCTGGCTTTAGAACTGTGAGCTGAGACTAGGACCACATGCTGTGACTGGTGACATGGGGGGTACTGGAGACATGGCTAGAGAAGGTCTGAATGAGGAAGGAGATAAATCTGTGGGGAGTTTCCTTGATCACTATGAAAGTTCTGCTCACTGTGGACACTGGTAAACCCACATGGGTGTACAGCTCAATAAGAAAACCCGGGGGCTGAGGGAGCTGTGTATGGCAATGCGTACAGTCATGTAGGGGTGTGTGATCAAAATGAAAAATGTCTCTGAGATGCAGTACCAGGTATGCTATGGCACCAATGGCACTGCCCCACCAGGCCCACACTCGGAGCCCACAGTGACTACATAGGGGCCTACAAATATGTTTGGTACCAGGACCCACAGAAGGTTAATCTGGTCCTGACTGCCTGAGCACTATTTCAGCCCCACATTTTTGGGTGGACCTCCCAGTGGGAGCTGCCGAGCCTTCCCCTGCAACACACACACACATACACACACACAACCCTCCCTCCTGGTGTTGAGAGGGGAACAGGAGAAAGAACAAAATAAGCAAGAGAAGAAGAGAAAGGAGGGAGGGAGGGAGGGATGGAGGAAAAGGTGAAACAAAAAGGACAAACCCCAATGTCCCCGGTGATTCTAAGGGACAAAATCCCAGGTGTGCAATAAAATTCTGCCTCCTTAAGCTCGTGTTTTCCATGCCTAGAATTCAACTCTCACCCCCATGGATCAGACTGAACAGGTTTCAAACCTCCAGGAGGCTCTTACCTTCTAAACAGGGATGGCTGTTTTCTAGTAAAATCACGAAAAGGGAAGGAGAAAACTCGAAAGAGGTTCCTCCTGGCACTCACGTCCATGAACCCAAATACTCTCTCAGTCCTCAGAGAGAGACCTGGAGAAGGAGACTTGCTGAAGCAAAGCCACAGGGGTCTCTGAGGGTTCCCTGGCCCCTCGCCCCTGTCCTGCCTGGCTGATGTCAGCATCTCTCTGTGAGGTCACCACCTCCCCACCACCTTGGAACAATAGGCTGAGGTCCTGCAAAAGGCCTTTGTGATGTCACTGCCACACCCCTCCCTTGCTGGGCTAATGTCCTGCCCCTGGCCAGGCACTTTGCAGGTTTGAGCTACTCCCTGGGGATCACCCCACTCAAGGAGCATTCGTTCTAGGCAGCAAGCCGGCTAGACAAGGAAACATCAGACACTGCTCCCAATGCTGCACTCAGTTTTTCAGATATTAGTCGACTTTATGGCTAGAAGAGACCATTAGAGCATCTAATCTGACCCCCTGCATATCACAGGCCTCCTGTAGGACACAAGAGCTACTTTTGGGGCAAACACATTCCAGAAAGGCATCTAGTCTTCATGAAATGACATCAAGAGATGGAGAATCCATCACTTTCCTTGGTAACTTGTTCCTGTGGTGAATCATCCTCGCTGTTGAATATTTGTGCCTTAGTTGTAATATGAATTTGTCTCTTTTCACTTTCCAGCCATTGGGTCTTATGCCTTTCTCTGCTCAATTCAAGAGCCCTTTAATACCCAATCCTTTCTCTCCATTAAGGCACTTCAGCACTTCAATGAAGTCACCTTTCAATCTTCTTTTGATAAGCTAAACAGGTTGAGCTCTTTCAATAGCTCCCTAGAAGGCATTTTTCTCCAGCCCTCAGAACATTTGGTGGCTCTTTGCTGCCCCAGCTCCAATTTCATTGATGCCGTGTCACCTCCTGTGACATTATTAACATAATCTGTAACTGTATAGATTACCATTGTGACCAATGTTCTATATTCGCAGCCAATATTGTAGAAAGGTTGTTGTGTAAGGGGTCTATGGAGAGGTTCTGATTGGCTGATTATATTATGCTATCTCTCACTGTGTATCATTTTTCTAGTTGATGTTATGAATATTGGCTCTATGCTGCCCGTATTTCAAATTTGTGCTCTGCTTCCAGGGAACACCCCAGCCAGACAAGTTGGTGTCAGTTCTGCCTAGCCTGCTTGATGGCCCATTACGGACCATCAGCTACACAATCGACCCACTGAGAAAAGGCAGATATGCCTTGTAACTCAGCAAGGTCTGCAGGGACCTGCCTATGCACAGAACTCTAAGGTTTTTCTGTGCCATGTGCTTAGGGAGATGTATTTTTCATGCCCTGGTTCCTCACTGACCCAGAGAGAACAAAGGAACACAAAAACAAAAACCTTCCCCCCCAGATCTGAAAGTATTTTCTTCCCTTATTGGTCCTTTTGGTCCTGTGCCAACCAGGGTATCTGAGCTTTTTAACCCTTTACAGGGTATTTTATGCTACCTGTAGCTATACGTTTATGACACCCTGTAACTAGCAATCTGCAGAATCTGATTCTGAGAAAGGGCAGAGTGAAGGGAAGTGGCTTCAGCAGATTTACTGAGCATGCTCAGTTCATGTGAGCATGCTCAATGCACCATAAGTAGCAAATTCCTACACACAGCAGTTTCTCACACTACACCTGAGGCAGCATGAGGCAGCGGGGCTCCATCACTGTCCAGACCCCACCCAAGAGCAGATCCCCAGGGGCTGCGAGACCCTCAGCTTCTGGGACCTGTGTGTGGAGTCTCTCTTCTGCCCACCCAGGGCTGCCCCTGGGGTCCCTCTGGCCCCTGGTGCCTGCAGCCCCTGGCCGGGGGCAGCAGAGCCTGGGTCTGGGTCCAGCTGGAGAAAGTCCCCACCTCGGAAGGGCACAGAAAGTGCTTCAGTGAAAGTCTGTCCCTGGAGCAGCCCCCTCTGGCGCTGCAGCAGCAGCCCGGAGCTCAGCCCCGGCTCCCAGCGCACACTGGAGTCAGCAGCACCAGCAGTGTCTGGTACCTTACAAAGCCCGGCCACCAGGAGCTGCCCCATGGCTCTTCTCCTTGTTTTTCCTGCTTCCTTCCTACCAGCCCCCCACTGCTCCAGCCCCTTCCTGGCTCCTTCAAGCCCAACCCAGGCTGCAGCTGCCGCACTCACTGGGCCAGGGACTGTCTGAGGTGGGAACTAGCCCCATCTCTGCTCCTCCTCCTGCCCCTGTGTGTCCCAGAGCCGCTGCAGGGACTGACCCGCACCCAGGCTCTCGCTCCTATTAGCGCTCGCAGGGGCCAATCCAGCTATGGGAGAGTGAGCGCCCCTGGGAGCAGGGAAGTGACCAAGTCTCCCTGCCAGAGGGTGGGGGAGGGGGAAGAAAGGGAAAGAGGAGAGACTGAAAGGGGATAAGGAGAAATAAGTGAGGAAAGCAGCACCCAGCTCTTTTCTGCTGCATCACCCCTGAGCAGATTGCTCCTGAGCTCTGGGTAAATAGCCCCCAGTGTCTCCCAGATCCCCCTGCTCCCAAGGCAATGCACATAGGGATCTCCTTCCTGCCAGGCGTGATTACAAGCAGGTGTAGGTGTCACCCTTATGCCATGATTGGAGAAAGACAGCAAAGCTTGGGGACACGTGTCTGTATTTCCAGTCCAGTGTGACAATCCTGGCTCCAGGAGGGGTTTGTTCTCTGCTCCTGCTGGATGGGCACAGAATGGGGCAGCAACAGGTCTGTGTCAGTTTTCGTTGCTCCACGTTCCTTAACTTAGAACAGTGTGAAATGAAGAAAATGGAGATTGAATTAAAGGGAAATACACAAAGAAAAGTTCCAGCCCCGTTTGCTTATTGAAAGAAATGACTCAACTTCCCAGTTACAGGTTTTATTAACATGAACAAATAAATCCAAGAGCTCACATCACTAAGGCTAAATGACTATAGACACCACTCAGCTAAGGGTTAAACAACACAGTGATAAAGTTCAGGTCAAATCAGGAAATCAATGAGTTAACAAGGATACTGCGTTGGAATCAAGTCGTCAATTTAGTCCAACCATCAGATTAATACAGTAGAAAAACCAACCCCTATAAATCCTAAAAGAGCAACCCAAGAAGGCAGGAGCACATTTAGTGATGCCGAAATCCCAATCAGAGATTTTCACCCAGGCAGTGCAACCCAGATTTACCCAGCTGAATATTTCAATACCGAAACCAAATCATTGCTGACATTTAGCCCACAACCTCAAAGCTAATTAGTTTTCTCCTTAGATTTCACTATTCGGTAGCTAATACTTCTCCTCACCCTCTCGCCCCAAAACACATACAGACCTTAGAGAGACACATTAGTAAAAGAAGTTCAAACAGCTCTTGCTGAACAATACGTATCTGACCGCTCAATTCCGTCCAGTTCTTCCATAGGTGTGGAGCATGCGTTCAGTCATTTCATAGGGCAGAGTTTTTAAGGCTATTAAGATTTGGGGAACTATTTTTCCTAGCATCTTCCCTGTGTAGATTTCAGAGGTGTTCACACACTGACACCCACTGAGCCGCACTGTTACACACCAAGCTAATAGAAAGGCCGGGAGGTCTCCAACTTCATAAAAAGAAACAGACAAAAATAGAAAAGGGGACAAAGCGTTTCTAAGATTAGAAGGGGTTGGGTCTCTGCACCTCTCGGGCTTTGGATTCACTGGGGTAGGAACTGTAGCTGCAGTTTAGGAACCAGGTAATGGCATAGATGCTCCAGCACGTTGGGCTAGCAGGCTTTGCAGGTACAGGGAGACTAGTACAGGCTGCTTAGCCCATCGCCATTGTGCTTCATTCCCCAGAGGGGATCAGTCCTGGGATCCTGGCAGTCAGTCTCTCTGAGGCTATGTCTACATTGACAGAGTTACTGTGCCAGGAGTTACACTGCCGCTCAGAGAGCGCTGAAGGGAAACCACTATTGTGTGTTCACACTGTCAGCTGCCTGTGCAATAGCGTGTTCACACTTGCAGCAGTGTTCGGAGCGGTGCACTCAGAATCCCACTGAGCATCTCTTCCTCTTATGCTGCTAAGAGTTGTGGGAAGGCGGAAGGGGTCGCGGAGCATCCTGGGTCCTGTCCCAATGCCCCATGATGCATCGCTTCGCAGCCCAGCAATCCCTGTGCTTCCATTCACATTTGGGGCCATCTTTCAATGGTGGGTGTACTGTGCATTCTGCCCCTTTGGGCAGCAGGAATGGACCCCGCACGGTTGACCTATATGCTGCTCGCTCTCTAACACATCACGAGTGGCAGTGGAGTTATTCTTTAACCTACAAAGGCAAGAGGAGTTCGACATTGATCTCGCCACATGTAGTAGCTACGACAGGAGATTGCTGATGGCATTCACAGAGCTGCTGACCACAGTGGAATGCTGCTGTGGAAACAAGCACTGAGCGGCGGGATCACATTCTCATGCACATCGGGGATGATGAGCAGCGGCTGCAGAGCTTTTGGATGAGGAAAGCCACATTCAAGGGACTCTGTGATGAGCTCGTCCCGGCCCTGCAGCACAAAGACACGAGAATGAGAGCTGCCCTGTTGTTGAAGCATGTGGCAATAGCACTGTGGAAGCTGGCTACTCCAGACTGCTACCAATCAGTCGCTAACCAGTTCAGAGTTGGAAAATCGACCGTTGGACGCATGTTGACAAAAGTGTGCCAGGCATTAATTGAATCCTGCTCTGAAAGACCCTGATTCAGGGCAACGTGCATGCCATTGCAGATGGCTTTGCACAAATGCGCGTCCCTAACTGTGGCGGGTGATAGATGGCACATATTCTAATTCTGGCACCAGACCACCTAGCCCCTGAGTACATTAATCACAAGGGATATTTTTCTATGGTTATCCATGCAGTAGTGGATCACCATGGGCATTTCACAGACATTAACGCAGGCTGGTTCGGAAAGGGGCACGGCGCACGCACCTTTCAGAACACTGGCCTGTTCAGGAAGCTGCAAGCAGGGACTTTCTTCCCAGACCAGAACGTCAGCATAGGGGAAGTCAAAATGCCCATTGTGATCCTGGGAGACCCTGCCTACCCCTTATGAAGCCATACACAGGGCACCTTGACAGCGGCAAGGAGCGGTTCAACAACAGGCTGAGCAAGTGCAGAACGACGGTTGAGTGCTTTTGGCCATTTAAAGGCCGACTGGCGCTGCTTAGATGGAAGGCTGGACCTGGCCAGTGACAATATTCCTGTGCTTATAGCCGCATGTTGTACACTCCATAATATCTGTGACGGGAAGGGTGAAAGCTTCACTCAGGGCTGGACCTCTGAAGCTCAGTGTCTGGAGGTTGAATCTGAACAGCCAGAGACCAGCACTATTAGAGGGGCGCAGAAAATTGCCTGTTGCTTTGCAGGACTCTGTTCACTTTCAATTAATGGAATGAAGATTGCTTCCAAACCAGAACTATTCTATTAAAAACAACCACTGGAGGAGAGAGACAAAAACAAACACACACACACACACACACACACACACCAGCACAGTGGGGGATGAGGGAAAGGAGTGTCCCATGAGTAGATGAGGTTAAAGATTTGTGTCAGTCTAAGTATATCTATGCAACCGTATCCTTGGGAGTACAGTGCAGCAGGTACTGTGCTTCGGCAGGAATGAACTGCAGAGGGACGGGTGTTGAGTGGACTGGGTACTAGGAGTCCGCAGGGCTGGACTGCGATGGGGCAGGAGTGGAATGCAGAAGGGTCCAGACTGGAGCCAGGAGGTTGATAAGAGTGCGTTGGCCGTGTCTGGGGGCACACGGGAAAGAGGTTTGCGACAGCGGCTGCAGGGGAGGGCATGCACAGCGCTGCCTGGTTTGCAGTGCTAGTAGCACCTGGAGAGCGTGTCCGCTTGGCACTCCATAACTCCTGCTTTCTGCAACCCTCCTGCCCCCAACAACTCGCTTCAGTGATTCCCAAAATCAAAGCCACTAGCCAGCTGTGACTGGCGAGCCTCCTCCAGGGCAGAGAAGAACTTCTAGCTGCAAACATCTCTGACCTATGAGACATCCTCTGCCTCTGGGTCCCCCTCCACCTCCACCTCCAAGTTTTCCTCCTCCTGGCTCGAGCCACTCTCAATGGGCACGCAAGTACCCCGAAGTACCTACAGTGGCCTTTGCAGGGGAGGTGGGGTCACCACTGAGTATCGCGTCCTGCTCTTTGTAGAATCTGGAGCTCGTGGGTGCAGCCCTGGAAAGGCAGTTTGCCTCCCACATCTTGTGGCAGGTGTTCTGCAGGGCCTTCGCTTTGACCCTGCACTGAAGTGTGTCCCAGTCATGGCCCCGTTCTCTCATGCATCATGAAATTTGTCCATAGGCGTGATAATTCCTACCGCTGGAGCACAGCTGGAACTGGACAGCCTCCTCTCCCCAAATGCTGATGAGGTGCAGCAGCTCGGTATTGCTCCAAGCCAGGGCTCACCTGGTGCGTGGAGCAGGCCTGGTCACCTGGAGAGATGCGCGGAGACCACGGCAGGCATCACCAAGCAAACAGGGAGGGGACTTTGAAAGCGTGCACACCTTGGAAGTTACAGGGCAGACAGCGGCTTTACCGTGCAGAAACTTGCCAGCGCAGACAAGGCCGTAGATGGCTTACGTAACATAAGAACCCAAACCTGGTCCTACTGGCTCAGACCAATGGTCCATCTAGCCCCGTGTGCTGCCTGAGAGTGACCAGTGCCAGATGCGTCAGAGGGAATGAACAGAACAGGCTTGTTGCCCTGCAAGGTGAGTCTTTCACCCTTATCTTTAACTTCATTGTTGTCAATTCCTACTGATGTTATCTTACCACCCCTCCCCCGAGGTTACTGCGCAAATCCGGTGTGAACCACTCCTTTGACACAGACGTGTCCCAATCCAGCTGAACTGAGGCAGACTTTGGGCCAATGTCCGTTTGGAAAAGGCCCACTTAACCCAACAGGTTTCTCAAAGTACCTGTCGCTGTGAACCGCATGTAGTGTGGATGTGTAGACCCCAAAGATATCAAACATGAAAGAAACACAAGGCCAGCACTGAGGAGGTTTCCAGAGCCAGGCCTGAGGGTTAAACAGCTGTGCTCAACAGGAAAAGGGGCCTCCACACCTATAAAAATAACTGGTTGAAAAAACAAAACAAAAAAAAATAAAAAAACCAAACCAAAAAAACCAACCCAGAAAAGCTCCCATCACACATCCATCACCATTGTAGATTTTGACATCTGCTGCCTGATGTGATGTCTTTGCTTTGCAAACAAGAGACCTGGGGAACTCTCTGGCTGTTACCCTCTAACTGGGTAAAAGGTTACACCTCTTGTATTAAGTAATTTTCCTCTTAACAAAAGATTTATTTTAAAATTTATCAAAATGAATTCCACTTGAAATAGAAATAATTACAGTCTATACTGGGTCTCTATTCTCACACAGGCTATTTCTCTCACCTGTTCCCCCACTCTAATTCCTTTGGAGGGAGGTTTTAATTTCAGGATTAGCCTCCATTTACGATACAGTAGGAGGAGGCAGGGAGAGAACTAGAAGAAAACCTGATGACTAACGGTTGCTGTGAAATGGGGGAACAGTACAACCGTGATGCTCAGGGTTTGTTTAGACTAGGAAAAATGATGGAGTTTAGGTCAGGTCAAGGGGAAAGCTAATGCCAACCACTGCACCTGGGCTGCTTCTGCTCTATAACTATAATTGTCTTTTTACCCCAAGATCATTAACTTGAGCAGCCAACGCCATGTACAGCCCTAGTGGATGTCAGGCACAGGTAGTTTTTGCCTCAGTGTAACTTGTTGGGATCAAACCTCTCTCCCACCTGGAGCTGATGAACATTCCTGGCAGGACGGACACACACTCCTGTGACTCAGAAGGAAAGGAGTTGATAGAAAAGATCACAGGACTGACCCCAAAGACGGGTGAGCTGCAAAAGGCAGAAGCAGGCAACTGATCTGGTGGAGTTGAGACACCACAGTGAAGATGGTGCAAAGATCACTATGTGGGAATTAGCAAATGTGATTTAAAAAAAAAACAAAAAAAACCCCACCACTTTGGCCAGCCCTAGTCAAGGCATTTGCTACAGTTCTCTCTCATGTGGATTTTCTGATGTCTAATGAGGCTTGAGCTCTGATTGAAGCTTTTCCCACACTCAGAGCATGTGTAAGGCCTTTCTCCTGCGTGGATTCTCTGATGTAAAATGAGGCCTGAACGATGAATGAAGCATTTCCCACACTCAGAGCATCCATAAGGTTTCTCACCCATGTGGATTCTCCTATGTCTGATAAGGTTTGAGCTCTGATTGAAGCTTTTCCTGCACTCAGAGCACCTGTAGGGCGTCTCCCCTGTGTGGATTCTCCGATGTGTGATAAGGTTTGAAATATCCCTGAAGCATTTCCCACACTCAGAGCATCCATAAGGTTTCTCACCTGTATGGATTCTCTGATGTCTGATAAGGGCAGAGCTCCGACTGAAGCTTTTCCCACACTCATGACATGTGTAGCGTGTCTCTTCCAAGTTGATTCTTTCATGTGTAATAAGGTCTGAGTGGCTACTGAAGTTTTCCTCTGGCCTGTGCTGAGTCTCACAGGATTTCACTTTTTCTGGGAGTGCACAAATCCCGGAATCATTCCCTTTGGATCTTCCTGATAACATCCCATGTGGTTCTTCTTGCTCAGCATCTTCCTGCTGGGGTTTCTCCTCCTCATTCTCACTCACCAGCCCATCACCTGATGGGAGACAGAGAGAATCCAGACACAGGTCACTCCCCGCACCTGAGAGAAAGGAAATCTCAGAGAGAGGAATGGAAAAAGGGGGGGAACAAACCAAAATATGTGCAGGAGAGATCAAACCTATCAGGTGCTGATTTTCCCCAAACCCTTCCACAGAGGAGAGAGGAAGGGATCAGTTTTGATCCACATCTCACCAGAACGCTCAGGGGAAAGAGAGATGGGGAGAGACCTGCTGCTAGTTGTCAGTCAGAATAGGAGGGAAGCCATGAGTCACATCTGCCTAATGATTCCACATCTGCAGCGAACAATCCTGAACTTGGAGATCTCATAAGGTCTTTGTAGGGCATCCCAAATATTTCCTGCATTCCCACACAGTTGTTGAGTTGGTTTAACCAAGTCCTCACCTGTGCAGGCAGCTCTTGGAAGCACTTCTTTCTCAGAGCCCTGGAGGTCTGGGACCCATGGCTCTACCCCTTGTTCCAGCTGGGAGATCACATCAGGTTTGGAAACTGGAATCCCTACTCAAGGCAAAGAAAACAAGGGAGGTCAGTGGAATTTGTGGGATACTTGTCACAAGGAATAGTCCATGGTTTTAACCCCAGCTCATTTTTAAGCAGTAACATCCCAAGACCAGCTTCCTTGGCTCAAAGTGGCAGGAGAGTTATTATGATTATAAATCATATTCATTAGCTTAGTGCCTAAGGATCAACTAACAGTGGGTCCCCATTGTGCTAGGCAAAGTACAACAGAGAATAGTAGCTGGGCCATGCCCTGAAGAATTTACAATCTGAATAGACAAGACAGACACAGAATGGGGGAAGGGATAGACCCCACTGTTAGAATAGAGATATTCAGGCCTGCCTGTAAAGTCTATAGTTTAAGAACTTAGGTGTATTTTTATCACTTAGCTACTTACAGGGGTATAAAAACAAAGAAACAAAATCACTGTCTGTATTTGTAAGGGCCTTCTCTTACTGTGACTGTCTGAGGCCTTGTTCTTAGGCTAAGGCCTTTGGCTAAGCAGCAGGGGCAGCCATAAGCTGGGAAGCGAAGGGTCACATCCTCACATCCCAAACCCGTCACACTGAAATAAGGTGCTACTGGGCTGTTAGGAAGACGATCCTGTCCTGATAGTGCCCATCACCACCAGATAAAGAAACAGATCTTAAGATGGTTAAAGAAAACTTAGTTTGACAGCAGCCGGTCTGGCAAGAAATCACTTCTCAATGCTTGTGGTTGTGAAACCCTCATTTCTGTATTGTTCTATCTTTATGGCCCCCACTTTTCCATTGTTAATCTGTCTGATTCTGTAATTGTTTCTCTCTGCTGTACAGTTAATTTTGCTAGGTGTAAGTTAATTAGGGTGGTGGGATATAATTGGTTAGAGAAGCATGTTACAATATGTTAGAATTGGTTCGTTAAATTTCAGTAAAATGATTGGTTAAGGTATAGCTGAGAATATTACTATATAAATGGGGTCCAACAGGAGGGGGAAGGGAAATTGGAATCATGTTTGTTAAGGTGTGTGTGGGGGAAACAGGAACACAGGCAAGGCTCAGCTGCATCAGAGCTGGGAAGGGGGACATGGGATAAACGCTCTGCGGCGTCAGAGCTGGGAAGGGAACACTGGGGAACAGACTATCAGTAGATCAAGATAAGCCCGACTGGTGTGAAGGGCTTCAGAATATGCTTCCTTGGAAACTAACCCCAATAAACATGGCATTGTCTGCGCTTTGGACTTCTGGTCTTTTGCTGCTTCCTGTCTGCGTGACAAGACCCAGGGAAGTGGGAGGGTGAAGGGAAAACCTCTAACAAAACCGACATGACCTGATAACCAAGAGGTGAGCCTTAGAGGAAGGTTTTAATACACTTTGGAACGGATCAGGGATTCCCATGAGGACTGAGAGGGAGCGATGGTAAACACGCATTTAGATCCTTTTCTTGTTTTGTATCTTTTCCCCATAAGGCTGAACCTCTGGCACTGTCATGGATCCATAGGATCTGTGCAATGCCCTGGCTTTTAAACAGTCCTTGGGAGGTGCCCCTTGAGTGCACTAGACCTCCAAGGGCTCCCACTCTTCCACAAGGACAGGCCATGTAGCTTCAACACCTGAGACTGAGCCTCTGGCTTCAACACTCCTACTTCAACCTGTGAGCTCTGCCAGCAGGTCCAGCTGAACGACACTCCTGTTCAGAGACTGTTCCTCAGTCATGCTTCAATGCACCTCAGCAAGTTTTTGCTGTGACACTGGGCAGACTTTTAAAACATTGCAGGGTTTATTAGTCAACCGAGACACAGCACTGGAAAGTCTTTTCATTAGCAGAGAGAAGCAATGAAGACAATATAGTCCACACTGGCCAATGCCCTTGAGCCAGGCTGCTGTAGAAAACAGTTTGGTTTCTTTTCACTCTGTCTGTCCATTTGTCTTCACTCTGGCAAAGCTCCCTGTGTCCGCGAGCCCAGTTCTTCCTGCTCTCAAAAACATAACGAGTCCATGTGTGCTTCACTCAGCCAAGCTGAGATCCTCCCATGGACAGGTGACAATTATTCCCTTGTCTCTGTCGGGTATTCCATTGATCTAAGTTGGCCCCAGCCAGTCCTTAATGACCCATTCATATCACCCCATGACAGCTGTGTGACAAAACACCTCATGTCTCCTGCTCGTTCTAATCATAGCAATACCAATCACAGAGGGACACTGAGATGCGGATTGGCAGGGCCACCCAGAGGATTCGGGGCCCGGGGCTTCGGGCGGGGGCTCCCGCTCGGAGTAAGTCGGCGGGGTCCTTCCGGTCCGGGACCCGCCGCCACCGTGCCCCAACGACCCCCGGCGGGGACCCCCCGCCGCCGAAGTACTGCCCAAGCGGGACCCGCCGCCAAGGTGCAGCCCCCACCACAGGTCTTCGGGCACTTCGGTGGCGGGTCCCGGAACAGAAGGACCCCCCGCCGCTGAATTACCGCCGAAGACCCGGCAGCGGGTCCCGCTTCGGCAGTAATTTGGCGGTGGAGGGTCCCTCTGTCCCGGAGCGGAAGGACCCCCGGCCAGCGAAGACCGGGAGCGAAGAAGCTCCGGGGGCCCGGGCCCCGCAAGAGTTTTCCGGGGCCCCCGGAGAGTGAAGGACCCTGCTCCAGGGGCCCTGAAGAACTCTCGGGGGGGCCCCTGCTGGGCCCGGGCCTGAGGCAAATTGCCCCACTTGCCCCCCCCCCGGGTGGCCCTGCGTATTGGCATCATACAAGTATCACCAAAAGTCCCACCTCTATCTCAGACACACTGCTCACAGCCCCTGGAGAGAAAGCAAAGCACAGGAACTGGACGTTAGTCCAGCAAACACATTGGAGGACAAGCTGCAATCCTCACACACGGATCAAAAAGGAGAGACATGTGGGTTCCTGCCCATAGAGAGGGGCTGGCTACAGGCCTGATACCTGAGGGGCCATTCCGTGAGCAGACCATGGAGGCAGGTCAAAGGCTTCGCTACCCCAGAACTGTGACATCGCAAAAGCACATTTTGGGGAATTAGGAAATCTAGTGACTCAGGTGTAATGAGAGGGAGAATTAAACTCCCCCAGTGGGAGGAGAAGGCTGGGGAATTACACACTAACATTCAGGAGCAACAGCCTCTCATTCTTCCGGAAAAGGAGAAGGTCAGAAACAAGAACTGGGCCATGCAGCCTCAGGAGGGACAGGCTCAGAGATCCAAGGAGCCTGGAGGGAAGACAGCTTGTGGCTGCTGCAGATGGGGAGAGGGGGGGCAAGACTCTCTCCAAACTCTCACTCTTCTTGACCCCGACCTGATTTTACGATCTATGACCCAGTCTCACGTCTTGTGGGCAATTTCATACTCGCTAGAGGTAAGATGTCATGATCAGAGAATTGCTTATTAGCTTGGACCATGTGTGGAGGGGCAAGGAGGTGAACATAGATAAATGGGTTATTCAGCTTGCTACAGTTAAGGGCCTTATATGAGGCGGAGGCTTTGTGGGAGAAGTTCTGCTGAAGTCTGGGATTTACCTGACCAGGCCTAAGGAGAGAATCCCAGGTCAGATATTTTGCACCCTCATTTTGACAGACTAAGGAGTAACTACAAACAGGTGGAATACGCCACAGGATTCTGAAAGGACGTTTGGGGTGGGCTTTAGCAATTAGGTTGCTATGCAGGATCTCAGCAGTTGGACACATTTATATATTGGGATTATTAATAACTAAGTGATGTAAATCATGAGTATTAAGGCTTGATGCTAAATTATGGACTTCCCAAAGGTCACATATGGGTTGGGGCAGCTATTGACATTATTGTAATCAGAGCAAAGCAGCAGATGTGGTATATCGCCATCCTATTACCATAAGGAAGTGGATAAATTACCTCTCCTAGTGACCATTTTTTCATTTGTCAGGTCCCCGAGACAGTGTAAACTGAAGCAGGGCCTCCCTTCTGACGGGCTCCCTTGCACCTCGATCTTTGTTTCCATTGGTGTCATAACTTGTACGTCCACACAGTACAAAACCCTCTTTACTATACTTCTCTTAGTCTAACTGTTACGTGGATTGATCCTTGCCTATGATTTCAATTAGAACTGCCTCTATTAAATCAAGTTTCTGTGTGTTTCACCAAATTTCATCTTCTCAATTAACTTTGAGTAGCCTAGTACAAGGGCGAGCTGCACCCCAACACGTCATCTTATAGGTGTAAAAACTGCACAGGCTACACCACCAGCCTGTGACATCATCAACGAAGTGCCCATTTGTGCCTGGGTAGGGGCCCTGCTATGGAAGGAAGGATGCAGCAAGGACTCAGGATCGGTGGCCGGGGTGGCTGTGCACAGAGATGGGGAGGTTATATGGGGAGGGGGGTAATGAGTGGGAGAGGGAGGTCAAGAGTTAAAATAATAATATTTGGGGGAGGAAACGTATAATGAAGTGAAACAGAACAGAAAGAAAACTGGAGTGTGGGCTCTAGAACAACAAGGCTTGGGTAGGGATTCAGGGTTAAAGGTCTGGGATCCCCCACAGCTCTAGATCCCCAAACCTCTCCTCCCTCCCACTGACCCACCCAGCCCACTTCCTGGGTGCCCTTCCCCCACACTTCCCTCCCCTTCTTCCCATTACTCTCAGCCAGCACCACCTCCCGGCGCCTTGGGAGCTTCTTGTGTTCCCTCCTCGTCTCTCACAACCTCCTCCCTCCCTGCTGCTTCTTAGCTCTAACCCTGCACACACCCGCCCCACGTCCTGGCACCCCAGAATTAGCTACTCCCCCCTTCTCCTCCCCTCCCACAGCTCTGTTCTCCCTTCACCCGTGGGGTCCTGATAGCAACATTATACTCACTCCTATCAAAAGATGAGCTCATCTGACTGTCACACAAGCCATGCATCAGTCACACACCTATTTTTATTAATTAAATTATTTATGTTTTAATAATTTTTAAAATATTTTTTTTATTTATTTATACTTATTAATTTAAAAATGTAGTTGCTAATGTAGCCAATAAGGATACATTAAATGCAATTTCAAAATGACTGATGACAAATGTCTAAAAATTATTCTAGTGGGTGGGAGATGAGGCAAAAAGTGGGGGCGGGGCAAGGAAACTTGTATGATGAATAAAGGTATAAAGTTATTACTACTCAGGTTCTTTAGAGACCCCACAGCTTGTAATAACCAAGGGGACAGGACTCCTTACCCAGCGAGGTCACCGTCTCATAGTTCTCCTGCATGACATCCCTGTAGAGGGCTCTCTGAGTGGGGTCCAGCAGAGCCCCCTCTCCCCTGGTGAAATACACAGCCACCTCCTCGAAGGTCACCGGCCCCTGAAAGAGCAAGAGTCCAACACTCAGGACCTGCTGCCCCCCTCACACTTTCAATCAAATGGGAGCTCTGGGTGGCTCACAGGCAGAGTCCCACCCCCACCCCGCTCAGAGCAGCCAGGAAACGCCAGGGGGAGGGGACGAAGCGAGAGCCCCTTGTCTCTCCCAGCAGATCCATCCCCCACCACTAGCCACAGATGGACACAGGAGATGGAGGCCCTGGCAGGTGCAGGGAGAGCTCGCTGGCAGGGAGCCCAGCGCTGTTCTCATTGTGAAGAGCTGGACGGGGCCAGACTCAGTGGGGGCCAGACGACATGATGGTCCAGGGGGGCCGTGCTGAGGGGGTTCCTCCAGCAGGGGTGTCCTGTCTCTCCTCCCCCCACTTCTCTTCACCTGCCTCCCTGCAACTGTTCCTGCAGCCCTGCCCCCACCCCACTTGGAGCTGCCCCGGCCAAGCTGCTCCCAGGAGCCTCCTGTGCTGTGCAGGGAGGTGGCTGATGTCGGGGTGGCCCCACCCTCCTGCCTCTGTGCCCAGTCTCTGCTGAGCTGAGCTGGGGGGACAAGATTCTGTGCTGCTGCCTCTGGGTCAGGAGTGGGAGCTGCTGGCCCCTGCTGCCGTGTGAACGAGCCTTCGGACTAGTGAGTGCCGCTGGGCTGGGAGTGACAGCGGGTGTGTCTCACACTCCCCCTCCCCCCCACACACACACTCACCCCATCACAGACACATCAGTTACTGTTGTTACTTCCTGTCAAAATGCGCAAAGTACATATAGTCTCCATAATTTTATTCTTTCACTTTCGGTCAGGATGACAGTGCTGGTAGTTTAGCTTTTTAACTGATCTCTGAATTTCATCATTTTATTTCTGTCTTATGCTTAAATTCAGTTCTTTGAGTAACGAGTTCTAAAATGCCTCACCTGGCCTGGCTGGAGTAATTATCATTATTACTGTTATTGCCGTATTGTGCTTTGTCATTCGTTATTTACAGTGATACAATCAAATAACAGACCGTACATTTTGCTTGTACTTACCTTAGCAGGGCTCGTTTGAAAAAAAAAATAGCTAAACTCAAAACTTTAGACACTGTGCAGATGAAGATCATTTATCTTCAAACTGTATTTTTAAATCTGTCTGTAAAGTAACTTAAAATTTCTATGAAAATAAACGCAGCTCCAAGTATGATACTAATAGCAATGATGGAGTCAAATCTTACTGAGTCACATACATGATAGTGATATGCAGAGAACCAGGCACGTGCAGGGCAGTGGAGTTTTTATAGCACGTTGGGAGCCTTAGAAAGAAAAAGGTTAAGAACCCCCCCCTAAGCCTCCCTGGTGGGTGCCCCCTCACATCTCACAGCAGCCGCTGGTTAATCAGGTCAGGCTCCAGCCCTGGGATTCTGGCCCATTTTCCTAGCCCAACCTAAGGGGGGTTGTTTCCTGTCCCACAAATTAGAGCATTTCCACCCTCTTACCTCGTGGGTCTGTTCCTAGAATGGAAGCCGCATATTGAACAAGTCCCAACAGGTTTGCTACACCCTGGCCTCCTCCCATTCTCCACCCTGGGAATTTTTTGGCTACTCCAACGTCCAAACCAGACTGCCCAAGCCTCCCTCCTCCGGTGCATTTGGTGTCCCTCTCCCTCCAGCAGGAACCCACCAGCAAACCCCCCATAACCCCTACCTGGACGGGATCCTCTGCAGCCATTTCCCTTCCCTGTCCCATGGGAGGATGGGATGAGCTGGAGCGAAACATGGACGACATCCTGCAGCCTGGCAGGGCGAGAAGGGCAGTTGCGGAGGTTTCAGAACAGGCTTTAGTTCATGTCACATCACGATTCCCCCAGGATCTTTCCCTGCACAGACACAGCCTAGGCTCTGCCATGCTGGGAAATGCTCCATCTCTTTATTGCAGGGGAGACCTGGCCCCTCCTGCCAGGCTAAGCCCACAGGGAGATTTTTCAGCCTCCCCAGTAATAAAGTCTCTGAACAAAATGCTGGAAAGGAGCAGAACCAAAGGGGCTGGGGGCAGGCTCTATAGGGATACTGGTTCCTCCCTTCCCCTCCTGTGCGGCCATGTCCTGTCGCTGGCAGAGATCGGCCCCCCCATCTCCCCCCCAGAGGCAGCCACGTCTGCTTGCTCCCCCAGCCAGCACCCACTAACCCCCACCCACGCTGGGGGAGTGACACAGGACAGCAAATTCCACCTACCCAAGGACAAATTGCTACAGATAAACGGGCTGGGTTCACATCCCAAAGCTGAGGAGAATTTAAGAATTATGGAGAAAATAGGGAAAATGAGAGACTAGAGAGTCAGTAATTTTAGGGAAAACGAGGGAATCTCCTTGGGTTTTCTAGCCACATGTGGGGAGGGCAGAGAGAAGGGGAAGAACCAGAGAGAATTGTTCTCAGGTTTTGAGATGGAAAGAAATGGCACAAACAGGAAAAGGATGCAAGTAGCTCACCCTGTGCCCCTCGGCGTGTGCAGCACATGTCATAAGGGGGCGCACCCAGGGCGCCCCGCCCTTGCCCCACCCCCGCCCCTGCCTCCCACTTCCGGCCCCCTGGCTGCCCTCAGAACCCCCAACCCCTGCTCCTTGTCCCCTGACTGCCCCCTCCTGAGACCCCACTGTAACTGCCTCCCTATGACCCTACCCCTATCTGTCCCCTGACCCTTATCCACACCCCAGACTGACCCCGGGACTCCACGCCCCATCCAACCGCTCCCGTCCCCTGACAGGACCCCAGAACTCCCGACCCATCCAACCCTCTGCTGCCTGCCTGCCCGACCCTGCTCCAACCCCCAGGCACCCCAAACCCTCAACCCATCCAACCCCCCCGCTCCTTGTCCCCTGACCGTCCCCTCCAGAGACCCCCCCCCACCCTCTAATCACCCCCCCCAACTATCCAACCCCCCTCCCCACCTCCTGGCAGCTCTGTCTAGTGGCTGCTCCCACCCACACACTCAAAGTGGCAGAGGAGGTTCCCTCTCCTTCGGGGGGAAGGTTGCCTAGTGGTTAAGGCACCGGACTCAGGCTCAGGTGTTCTGGGTTTGAGTCTCTGCTCGGCCACAGACTCCCTGCTTAGCTTTGGGAAAGTCACTTCACCTCGTTGTGCCCTAGATCCCACCTGCCCAATGGGGCCAACACTGACCCTGCCTCCTGGGCTAAATCCATCCATGGCTGGGTGATGGGGGGGCGGGGAATGGAGATACCAACATGGGGAGATTTGGGCTGAATTTCTCCACAGCCGGAGAGTGGGAGCCAGCTCCACCGGGGGGATGGGGCGAGAGGGGCTCAGGCCAGCTCCACACAGAGGGGGGGTCAGGGCTTCAGCCCTGCAACTTTTGCCACTAAGGTGGCTAGGGCTCCGGAGCCGGGGACTTCAGCCCCACATCTTCTGCCAGGGTCCAGGGCTTCCCCCACACCGCCCCAACTCGGCTCCTCCCCCCACCGCCGGTATCTGGAGCTTCTCCTCCCCCCCAACCTCCCCCAGCCCCAGCCCAGCCGGGCTCCCCGGGGCACCCGCCGCTGCTGTGGCCGGAGCCGAGCCTGGCGGGCAGGAGCAGCGATTCACGCGGGGCCCTGGCAGAGCCCCCAGCCCGAGCAGGGCGGGGCAGCCCCAGGGGAGCGGGGGCTCTGCTGCTGGCCCCGCCCCCCACCGACCCCTGGGGCTGTTTGGGGGGGCTCACTCAGCCCCCCAGGAGCGGGGGGGGAGCAGCGGAGCGGAGCCTGCCCAGCAAACAGCTGATCGCAGCTGCGCCCAGGCCGCCCCCGGGGAAAAGCTCCGGAGGAGGCACCCCAAGCTGCCGGCAGCGGGTCAGTCCCGGGGGGGGGGGCCGAGCACCCCCCTGCACCCCCCGCAGCCTCCCGGAGCTCCCACGGGAGGGGGCAGCCTCCCAGCCGGGGCTCAGGGCATTGGGGTGCCGGGGCTCCCCCTGCGCACGCCTGGGCCAGGACACTCACACACACTCTGCCCCGGGGCTCCCCTGGTGCCCAGAGACCGATCAACCCCCGCCTGCCCCCCGCCCTTCCCCGCCTGCAGCTCCGGCCTCTCCCCTCCCGCCCCGCCAGCTGCCCCCAGGGGAGCCCCGGGCCCCAGGCTCTGTCCCCACCAGGGGCCCCGCGGGGCCGGGGGCAGCTCCAGCTGCAGCTGAGAACAGCGGCTCCGCTCCGGCCCGGGCGGCTCCAGCGCTGCGGGCAGCACGGGGCCACCAGGGAGCAGCTGCTGAGCCCAGGCTCCTGCGTCACAATGTGCCAGCGCCCCGCCCCCAGGAGCTGCCCCGCCCCCGGGCTGTGCCAGAGCCCTGCCCCCAGGAGCTGCCCCACCCCAGGGCTGTGCCAGAGCCCCGCCCCCAGGAGCTGCCCCGCCCCTGGGCTGTGCCAGAGCCCCGCCCCCAGGAGCTGCCCCCCCCTGGGATTTGTTCTCCTGCCTCCTACTTCCCAGCACCCACCGCTCCCAGCTGCTCCCTTCCTGTGTCTGCAAACACCCCCTGGGCGGGCTGCAGCGCTCGCTGGGGCTGGCTCCAGTGGCTGAAGTTGCCTCCATCTCTAATCACCTGGGGCGGGGGTAGAGGGCAGGAAGGGAGGAGATGGGCCCAGGGTGTGAAAGCAGAATTAGGGGGCAGGGAAAGAAGGACTGTTTGGAAAGGTGGAAAGGAAACCCTGTCACCGCTCCTGGGTGATCCAGATGGAGTCAGAAGAAGTTGGGCAGCAGAGGCTCAGATAAATTGAAGAGAACCCCCTGGGTGTCTCAGTGTTGGCCAGGGATTGTACAGCACCTAGCACAATATGGGGTCCAATCTCAGTCATGGTCTGTGCAGCACCTGGGAGCCCTAATGTCTGTTTCCTGATCACAGGCACTGGGGATGGAGTGAGGGAAACCTCAGCACCTGAAGGGTTAATGCAGCCCTGTGTACAGCCCCTGCTAGGGTGACCAGACAGCAAATGTGAAAAATCGGGACAGGGAGTGGGGGTGATAGGAGCCTATATAAGAAAAAGTCCCAAATATCGGGACATCCGGTCACGCTAGTCCCTGCTGCGCTCACGAGGGGTTGGCTTAGAGAGTTGTAGTAATAACAGCAGCAAAGAGTCCTGTGGCACCTTATAGACTAACAGACGTATTGGAGCAGGAGCTTTCGTGGGTGAATCCCCACTTCGTCAGATGCACCAATAGTCCCATATGGTCTAGTGGTCAGGATTCCTGGTTTTCATCCACGGGGCCTGGGTTCAACTTCTGGTGTGGGAACAGTGCAGAGCTTTTGCCCAGAGTGGAGACAGGAAATGAAAGGAACAGGAAGGGATCCTGCCAGCAGGGGAGTTAGACAGTGTGGGGAGGGGATCCCAGAAGTGGGGGTGGGGGGCAGAGGTCTGAGGGGAGACCAGGAAAGAATCCCAGCAGTGTGGGAAGTTGAGAGCACAGGCCTGGCATGGGGACCTGGAAGAGTGAATGTGTCCCTCTAAACCCACCAACTGCAGACTAGGCAGGACTGGAAGAATTACCTATTTGTTGGTAAATGTCAATTTCTGTGTAAACACACGACCCAATGGCAAAATATTTCCATCGATAATTATCAAAATTGGCAGATGGGCAAAGTAAGAAACATGCTGCTTGAGAACTTACCCTGTTGTAGGAGCAGCAGTGATCTGTGTGCTCCGTATAACCTGTATGCCCGAAAGGTCTGTTACACTCCCCACATCCCCCACTTGTCTCCTCTCCCTCTCTGAATGCCCGTGAAGTGGCTTTCCCCCTCCCCTCCCTCCTGCAATGCTTGTGGGATGAAGGGGCTGGTTGAACAGCTGGAAGATCAGAAGAGCTCCTAGATAGACAAGGTGTCTGGGACTCTCATTAGGCAGCATTGTGAAAGCACAGCTGAGCACAGGGCCCCTTCCCCTTTTAATGACCTGCTCCTCATGGCCTGCGACTGGAGATGACTTGGCTGCATCTGGCGGGTCACACTCCACCTCAGCCAGTGTCCATGCAGGGTCCATGCTCTGGGTGTGTGAGTGCTGCCTAATGAGAGTCCCAGACACCTTGTCTACCTGGAAGCTCTTCTGATCTTCAACCAGCCCATTCATCCCCCAAGCATTGCAGGAGGGAGCGGGAAGGGGAGGGGGAAAGCCACTTCACAGGCATTCAGAGAGGGAGAGGAGACAAAAGCGAGGGGGAGGGGAAGTATAACACACCTATTGAGCATAGAAATCACTGCTGTTCCTACAACAGCAGGGACAGGCCACTAGGAGCTGAGAAAAGGAAGCCATCATGTTTCTGCCTGGCTTTGAACCAGGGACCTTTTACGTGTTAGGCAAACGTGATAACCACTACACTACAGAAACTCTATAATGGAGTTGTGCCCTTCCCTTCATAAGAACATAAGAATGGCCATACTGGGTAAGACCAAAGGTCCATCCAACCCCATATCCTATCTGCCAACAGTGGCCAATGCCAGGTGCCCAAGAGGGAGTGAACCTAACCGGAAATGATCAAGTGATCTCTCTCCTGCCATCCATCTCCACTCTCTGACAAACAGAGGCTAGGGACACCATTCCTTACCCATCCTGGCTAATATCCATTAATGGACTTAACCTCCATTAATTTATCAACAAAGAGAACATGTGGCACCTTAGAGACTAACAAATGTATTTGAGCATAAGCTTTTGTGGGCTAAAACTCACTTCATCGGATGCATGCAGTTAAAAATTCAGTAGGAAGATATATATACACACAGGGAACGTGAAAAAAATGGGTGTTGCCATACACACTACAACGAGAGTGATCAGTTAACGTGAGCTGTTATCAGCAGGAGAAAAAAACCTGATTTTGGGAGGGGAACAGGAGAAAGGACAAAGGAAGCAAGAGACGAAGAGAAAAGAGGGATCAGACAGTGGATGGAGCAAGAGGTGAAACAAAAAGGACAAACCCTTATGTCCCCAGTGATTCTAAGAGACAAAATCACAGGTGCAGAATAAAATTCTGCCTCCTTAACCTCGTGTTTTCCATGCCTAGAATTCAACTGTCACCAGATGGATCAGACTGAACAGGTTTCAAACCTCCAGGAGGCTCTTACCTTCTAAACAGGGACGGCTGTTTTCTAGTAAAATCACTAAAAGGGAGGAGAAAACTCGAAAGAGGTTCCTCCTGGCGCTCACGTCCGTGAACCCGAATACTCTCTCAGTCCTCAAAGAGAGACCTGGAGAAGGAGACTTGCTGAAGCAAAGCCACAGGGGTCTCTGAGGTTTCCCTGGCCCCTCGCCCCTGTCCTGCCTGGCTGATGTCAGCATCTCTCTGTGAGGTCACCACCTCCCCACCGCCTTGGACCAATAGGCAGAGGTCCTGCAAAAGGCCTTTGTGATGTCACTGCCACACCCCTCCCTTGCTGTGCTAATGTCCTGCCCCTGGCCAGGCACTTTGCAGGTTTGAGCTACTCCCTGTGGATCACCCCACTCAAGGAGCGTTCGTTCTAGGCAGCAAGCCTGCTAGACAGGAAAACATCAGACGCTGCTCCCAATGCTACACTCAGTTTTTCAGAAATTAGTCGACTTTATGGCCAGAAGAGACCATTAGAGCATCTAATCTGACCCCCTGCATATCACAGGCCTCCTGTAGGACACAAGAGCTACTTTTGGAGGAAAACACATTCCAGAAAGGCATCTTGTCTTCATGAAATGACATCAGGAGATGGAGAATCCTCCACTTTCCTTGGTAGCTTGTTCCTGTGGTGAATCATCCTGACTGTTGAATATTTGTGCCTTAGTTGTAATATGAATTTGTCTCTTTTCATCTTCCAGCCATTGGGTCTTGTTAGGCCTTTCTCTGCTCGATTCAAGAGCCCTTTAATACCCAATCTTTGCTCTCCATTAAGGCACTTCAACACTTTAATGAAGTCACCTTTCCACCTTCTTTTGATAAGCTAAACAGGTTGAGCTCTTTCAATAGCTCACTAGAAGGCATTTTTCTCCAGCCCTCAGAACATTTGGTGGCTCTTTGCTGCCCCAGCTCCAATTTCACATCTTTTTCAAAGGAGGACACCAAAACTGGAGGCTATTCCAGTATCAGTCTCGCTGATGCCGTGTCACCTCCTGTGATGTTATTGACATAATCTGTAACCGTATAGATCACCGTTGCGACCGCTGTTCTATTTGTAGCCAATATTGTAGAAAGGTTGTAGCGTAAGGGGTCTATGGAGAGGTTCGATTGGCTGATTATAATTATGCTATTTCTAGATGTGTATCATTTTTATAGTTGACGTTATGAATTCCTGCTCATTTCCCCACTGGCTGGAGCATGGCTAGAGTGTGTCTGTGGTTAATGATGTTGGTATAGATTGTTCATTTCCTGCCTTGGCAATTCAGACAGTCCCTTTTCATAACATATCTCCAGCACATCATTAGTTGCAATAACAGGGGCAGCTTTTCTCTGGGGCACTGAGATTTTTTGGGGAGTTGGTGGCTCCTTTCTTTCCTCACCCTGGAGTAAACTCATAAGAACATAAGAACATAAGAAAGGCCATACCGGGTCAGACCAAAGGTCCATCTAGCCCAGTATCTGTCTACCGACAGTGGCCAATGCCAGGTGCCCCAGAGGGAGTGAACCTAACAGGCAATGATCAAGTGATCTCTCTCCTGCCATCCATCTCCATCCTCTGATGAACAGAGGCTAGGGACACCATTCTTACCCATCCTGGCTAATAGCCATTTATGGACTTAGCCACCATGAATTTATCCAGTCCCCTTTTAAACATTGTTATAGTCCTAGCCTTCACAACCTCCTCAGGTAAGGAGTTCCGCAAGTTGACTGTGCGCTGCATGAAGAAGAACTTCCTTTTATTTGTTTTAAACCTGCTGCCTATTAATTTCATTTGGTGACCCCTAGCTTGCGGGGGCAAGTGGGGCAATTAGCTGTCTGGGGATTGGTCCTGCTTTGAGCAGGGGGTTGGACTAGATGACCTCCTGAGGTCCCTTCCAAGCCTGACATTCTATGAATCTATGAAACCAGATATTATAGGGATAACAGAAACATGGTGGAATAGTAGTCATGACTGGAGTACAGGTATGGAAGGCTATGTGCTGTTTAGGAAAGACAGAAATAAAGGCAAAGGTGGTGGAGTAGCATTATATATCAATGATGAAGTTAACTGTAAAGAAATAAGAAGGGATAGAATGGATAAGACAGAGTCTATCTGGGCAAAAATCACATTGGGAAAGAAAGCTACTACAGCCTCCCCTGAGATAGTGCTTGGGGTGTGCTACAGACCACTGGGATCTGATTTGGAGATGGATAGAGACCTCTTTAATGTTTTTAAGGAAGTAAACACTAATGGGAATTGTGTGATCATGGGGGACTTTAACTTCCCAGATATAGACTGGAGGACAGGTGCTAGTAGTAGTAATAGGGCTCAGATTTTTTTGGATGTGGTAGCTGATGGATTTCTTCATCAAGTAGTTGAAGAGCCAACAAGGGGGGATGCCATTTTAGATTTGGTTTTGGTGAGTAGTGAGGACCTCATGGAAGAAATGGTTGTAGGGGACAACCTTGGTTCGAGTGATCATGAGTTAATTCAGTTCAAACTAGATGGAAGGATAAACAAAAATACATCTGGGACTAGGGTTTTTTATTTCAAAAGGGCTAACTTTAAAGAATTAAGGAAATTAGTTAGGCAAGTGGATTGGACTGAATAACTTGCAGATCTAAAGGCAGAGGAGGCCTGGAATTACTTCAAGTCAAAGTTGCAGAAACTATCAGAAGCCTGCATCCCAAGAAAGGGGAAAAAAATCATAGGCAGGAGGTGTAGACCAAGCTGGATGAGCAAGCATCTCAGAGAGGTGATTAAGAAAAAGCAGAAAGCCTACAGGGAGTGGAAGATTGGCGGGATTAGCAAGGAAAGCTACCTTATTGAGGTCAGAACATGTAGGGATGAAGTGAGAAAGGCTAAAAGCCATGTAGTGTTGAACCTTGCAAAGGGAATTAAAACCAATAGCAAAAGGTTCTATAGCCATATAAATAAGAAGAAAACAAAGAAAGAAGAAGTGGGACCGCTAAACACTGAGGATGGAGTGGAGGTTAAAGATAATCTAGGCATGGCCCAATATCGAAATAAATACTTTGCCTCGGTCTTTAATAAGGCTAATGAGGAGCTTAGGGATAATGGAAGGATGATAATTGGGAATGAGGATATGAAGGTAGATATTACCACATCGGAGGTAGAAGCCAAACTCGAACAGCTTAATGGGACTAAATCGAAGGGCCCAGATAATCTTCATCCAAGAATATTAAAGGAACTGGCACATGAAATTGCAAGCCCATTAGCAAGAATTTTTAATGAATCAGTATAATCAGGGGTTGTACCGTACGACTGGAGAATTGCTAACATAGTTCCTATTTTTAAGAAAGGAAAAAAAAGTGATCCAAGTAACTATAGGCCTGTTAGTTTGACATCTGTAGTATGTAAGGTCTTGGAAAAAATTTTGAAGGAGAGGGTAGTTAAGGACATTGAGGTCAATGGTAATTGGGACAAAATACAACATGGTTTCACAAAAGGTAGATCGTGCCAAACCAACCTGATCTCCTTCTTTGAGAAAGTAACAGATTTTTTAGACAAAGGAAATGCAGTGGATCTAATTTACCTAGATTTCAGTAAGGCATTTGACACGGTTCCACATGGGGAATTATTAGTTAAATTGGAAAAGATGGGGATAAATATGAAAATTGAAAGGTGGATAAGGAACTGGTTAAAAGGGAGACTACAACGGGTCATACTGAAAGGTGAACTGTCAGGCTGGAAGGAGGTTACTAGTGGAGTTCCTCAGGGATCCGTTTTGGGACCAATCTTATTTAACCTTTTTATTACTGACCTTGGCACAAAAAGCGGGAATGTGCTAATAAAGTTTGCGGATGACACAAAGCTGGGAGGTATTGCTAACACAGAGAAGGACCGGGATATCATACAGGAAGATCTGGATGACCTTGTAAACTGGAGTAAAAGTAATAGGATGAAATTTAATAGTGAAAAGTGCAAGGTCATGCAGTTAGGGATTAATAACAAGAATTTTAGTTATAAATTAGGGACACATCAGTTGGAAGTAACAGAGGAGGAGAAGGACCTCGGAGTATTGGTTGATCACAGGATAACTATGAGCCGCCAATGTGATATGGCCGTTAAAAAAGCTAATGTGGTTTTAGGATGCATCAGGAGAGGTCTTTCCAGCAAAGATAAGGAGGTGTTAGTACCGTTATATAAGGCACTGGTAAGACCTCATCTGGAATACTGTGTGCAGTTCCGGTCTCCCATGTTTAAGAAGGATGAATTCAAACTGGAACAGGTACAGAGACGGGCTACTAGGATGATCCGAGGAATGGAAAACCTGTCTTATGAAAGGAGACTGAAAGAGCTTGGCTTGTTTACCCTAACCAAAAGAAGGTTGAGGGGGGGATATGATTGCTCTTTATAAATATATCAGAGGGAGAGGAATTGGGGGGAGGGATAGCTCAGTGGTTTGAGCATTGGCCTACTAAACCCAGGGTTGTGAGTTCAATCCTTGAGGAGGCCACTTAGGGATCTGGGCGAAAATTGGTCCTGCTAGTGAAGGCAGAGGGCTGGACTCAATGACCTTTCGAGGTCCCTTCCAGTTCTAGGATATTGGTATATCTCCAATTATTACCTTTTTACCTTTAATTATTCAAGCTTAGTAACAATGTGGACACAGGAACAAATGGATATAAACTGGACACTAGGAAGTTTAGACTTGAAATTAGACAAAGGTTTCTAACCATTAGAGGAGTGAAGTTCTGGATCAGCCTTCCAAGGGGAGTAGTGGGGGCAAAAGACATATCTGGCTTTAAGACTAAGCTTGATAAGTTTATGGAGGGGATGGTATGATGGGGTAGCCTAATTTTGGCAATTCATTTTAGCAATTGATCTTTGATTATCAGCAGGTAAGTATGCCCAGTGGTCTGTGATGGGATGTTAGATGGGTTGGGATCTGAGTTACTACAGAGAATTCTTTCCTGGCTGCTGGCTGGTGAGTCTTGCCCACATGCTCAGGGTTTAACTGATCGCCATATTTGGGGTCAGGAAAGAATTTTCCTCCAGGGCAGATTGGCAGAGGCCCTGGAGGTTTTTCGCCTTCCTCTGCAGCATGGGGCACGGGTCACTTGCTGGAGGATTCTCTGCAGCTTGAGGTCTTCAAACTGCAATTTGGGTACTTCAATAACTCAGACATAGGCAAGGGGTATGTTATAGAAGTGGATGGGTGAGATTCTGTGGCCTGCATTGTGCAGGAGGTCAGACTAGATGATCATAATGGTCCCTTCTGACCTTAAAGTCTATGAGTCTATGTTCCATGATTTCATAGGGCAGAGTTTTGTGCTATCGGGAGCTTTCCCTGTGTGAATTTGACAGGTGGATCAACATAGAGACACACTGTGACCCTTCTCAGGGTGCTGAGGGCTGTGAGTCTCCTTGTTGCCACCTGCCACAAGGAAGAGGGAGTTTTGCATTTGGCAGCTGGATGTTAGTGACCAAACTCACCAGCCTGCTGGAACTCAAGGACCCTCCTCTGAGCTACAGCAGCCACCTTAACCCCTGAGTTCCTTCAATGTGTCCCCCTCTGGGGTCCAGCCCGGATCACCAGATACCCGGTGAAATCCCAGATCCTCTCTTCCCCAAGTATCCCAGGTTACTAGTTTTACTGTGGACCATTGCTACTGTATCTCACACAGCACCTGAGTACAGTTATCAAACAAGCAAAAAATTTATTTAACAACGGATAGAGATTTAAACAAACAAACGTGAGTGATGGAAACCAACTGTTACCAACTAAACAAAGGCAGAAAGTGATAGAATAGAAAGGCCAGCACAAAAAACAGAGAGAGGAACAATAAGATACTAAAAGGACAATGGTTGGAACTCTCCATTTCTCTCAGTCTTTGGATTGATGGGTACTAGAGCTGTAGCAACAGTTGTCACAGTTAATTAAATCAAATTAACTTTTCAAGATTAGCCATCATTTCCTGTATGACTAACAAAACACAAAACCAAGACAACTTTCAGTTTTCCAAAACAATTCAGATTATCACACAGTCTCTTACTCTTTAACCAATAACTTCACCTATCATTTCATTTTAATTGGTAACAATAACATATTCAAAGATCACAAATTCTTGTCATATATGTTAGTTTTCTTTTAATCCCCATTGCCAACAACTGAACCTTGGCTCAAGTTGTGGTTTCTTCCAATGTAGGTCCCAACCACTTCTGTGAGTTCATATATCTCAGGATCTTCAGCCATATGTGTTGGTAGAAGGGGTCTTCTATGTCGGAATGTTTGCATCATGGAGAAAAATACCTCTCTTTTCACACTTTTTAATCTTTTGAAGTAGGAGAAGGTAGAGAAGTAATGTAGATGCATAAAACACAAGAGAAACCTCTCTGGTCTACACTAAAGATATTTATCGGGATAACTATATTACTTAGGGGTGTGAAAAATCCACACAGCTGAGCAACGTAGTTACACAGCCCTAACCCCCTGTGTAGATAGTGCTACATCAGCAGGAGAGTTTCTCCTGCCAACACAGCCACCGCCGCTTGCGGGGGCTGGAATAATAAAGTCAGACAGGAGAGATCTCTCCCACGGGCTTAGAGCATCTGTTATAGCAGTGCTACAGCAGTGCAGCTACATTGGTGCAGCTGTGCCAACATCAGCTTAATTGTGTAGCCACAGCATCAGACACAAAACCATAGTCTCAGGACTCAACATGCGTGTATCTGGAAGTCTGAAATTGGAGGCCGACACATTTGTTGCCTCATTGGTTACCATCATTTCTACAGCCTGAAAGTCCTTGTTATCCAATCAGCAGGGGCGGCTCTAGAGCCCAGCGGGGCAAGCACCCGCCTGGGGCGGCCCTTTCCCAGGGGGGCGGCAGGCTGGGCCGGTGGACCTGCCGCAGTCATGCCTGCGGGAGGTCCACCGGAGCCCCGGGACGACCGGACCTGCCGCAGGCATGACTGCGGACGGTTCGCTGGTCCCGCGGCTCAGCTGGACCTCCCGCAGGCATGACTGCGGCAGCTCAACCGGAGCTCCAGCTGAGCCGCGCGACCAGCGGATCCTCCGCAGTCATGCCCGCGGCAGGTCCGCTGCTCCCGCGGCTCAGGGGCACCTCCCGGGCATGATTGCTTGGGGCGGCCAAATTTGTAGAGCCGCCCCTGCCAATCAGGAAGCCAGTTTGGGATCCACAGGGAAGGACTGTCCTCTGAAGCACTCTCTCTTTGCATCCAAACAGTGAAGGATGACTGTTCTCAATCTAACCCTGGTATACTTTGGAAGTGTAATCAGTGACACTGAACTAGGAAGTGGAATTGTACAAACAATTTTCCTTGGGTCACCATAGCTTCCTTTACTGGGGTGGAAACCAAGAACTGGGTGTGGACTCTTTCAACCTCAGCTCTTTACCCTATCCAAGACCAAGGATTTGGAAAGTTACAGTTCTCTGAAATAGAATACTTTACAAAACCACTTAAAATCTCAGCAGTGTTAATGAGGAATGGCTTCCTGAAACATGCCCAGCTTTTCTTTAATTCGGTGGCACAGATCCAGGGAAGGGACTGAATACAGGTGTGGATCAGAATCTTTGTTAGTTACCAGAGCTGGAGATTCTATTCAAAAATGGCTATTTTTCGGAAGCTATTACATTTTCAACACTGGTTTCATTTTATACACATCTTTAGCACCTACAAAGGATAAATTCGACAAAAACTCCACTTCTATTTCCTCAACATCTGTGTCATGAAGGGCTGCATTTCCCATACCATAGGATTTGCTAGGAGAGATCTTCTGTAGGGCCTGGGTTACAAATGCTTTGGGAACCAAACACACGGGCATTTTGCCTAGTTCAAAACCACTTACCATGGAATTCTCTTCCCAGATCATCGGAGAGAATATTGCCTTAAACAACTGAAATACACTGTGATCAGATGCACTTCCTTCAGTTAGTTGGGGTTCTGCTGTTGTTCACCATTTCTGAGTGGAGATTTTAAATCACTGCTGTTTCTTTGTTAGCCTGTCCAGTAAATTAGAGAGTTCTCTCCTGTTGATAGAACTGCACTTCAGCTTTCTCCATGTCATCATGGAGGGATGGGGAAAAAGCAAAGCTGAAATCATAAATGAGGACTTTAGGAAAGGGTCATTGTCTTACATTCTTCAATAAATCTGAGCTACATCCTACCAAACTGAACTAATATCCAATTGGGTGACCAAACAGCCTTCAGGAAAGATAGAAACCCACATCACAGAGAGAGAATACATGACAAAGAAAGTGTCAAGTGAAATTCCAGAGCAGGTTACATCTGATTATTCAGAATCAGGACAAGAGAGTCTCCCATCACATTCTCCTTTGATCCATTCAAACCTGCTTCCCTCATTCCTGTCTCAATAGTCAGGTATGTTATTTACAAATTTTTTAATATTGTAGCATCCCCATAATGAGGGAAAAACAGCCCTCTTGCCAGAAGTGGCTTTACAATAGATGGAACCTGGGATTTAAACTCTAAATGATCACACTGTATTTGGGATCCATTTGAATTCCCCTCCCAGGTCTTTGACACTTTCATCTCCAGTCATAGCGACTCTGATACAGGATTAAAGAAGTCAAAACATCATCTCCAAGCACAGACAATGGAGAATGCTTCATCCCATCACACTTTGAGAAGTGGATGGATAGAATGTGATGAAGATAAACTCTGCTTGGCTCAGGCAAAAGGTAACAGTTCTGCAGGGTGAAAAACTGCTAATTCAAATTCTATCCAGCTAGTATGTTAGGCTTCCCTCCTTCCCCTTCACTGCAGAACTGTTTCTCACTCCTTCCAGTGTCACTCAGGTAGCTTAGTTGGGTGTATGGTGCCACCTGCTGTCGTGTTGGGTGATAACAGGCCCTGGAGAGGCTGGCTGAATCTCCAGCAAAGCAGTGTGAGAAGGGCCAGCCCAGCTTGAGGGTTAGAGGGCACAGCCGTTCCCAGACTGCCCCTGGGGGTGACAACCCATCACACCCTAAACTACACTAGTGTCAGCAGGTTTGTCACATCCTGTCCCCTCCCTTTCTCCACTCGAGATATTTCCTGCCTCCCACCACCTCTAGCAATTCCCACCTTCTTATGCATTTACTGCTCCTCTCCCTCCAAGCAGAACCCACCACCAGCTCCCTGATAATCCCTTACCTGAGCCAGCTCCACTGCAGCCATTTCCTTCCCCCTGGGAGGATGGGATGATCTGGAGCAAAATATGGATGTTATTCTGTAGCCTGCTGGGGTGAAAAGGGCAAGGGGTAAGAATTCAGAAAGGGCTTTTGTCCATTCCACAAGCCAATTCCCCCCAGGTTTTCCCCTGCTATTGGATATTCTAGGTTCTGCCACACTGTGGGTATGGCTACACTTGAGAGTTGCAGCGCTGGTCATTACAGCGCTGGTCGTACAGCTGTGTAGGGAAAACGCTGGTGTGTGGCCACACTCACAGCTACCAGCACTGCAGTGTGGCAGCATTTGCAGCACTGTTGGGAGTGATGCATTATGGGCAGCTATCCCAGCATTCAAGTGGCAGCAACGTGCTTTTCAAAAGAGGGGGGTGGGGTGGAGTGGAGTGTGACAGGGAGCGGGGGGGAGAGAGAGAGTGGATTTTTGGAGCTGACACTGTGTATCGGCTCCCTGCCTTGCAAAATCAGAAACTTTTCCCGACCCCTTACTCTTTAACTGCAAACAGCCTGCAGACCAGATAAGCAGCTGCCGACTCCCTTTCTCGCTGCTGTTTCTCTCGTAAAGCAAAAAGCAAACACTCAACCCCTGTGAATCATGCAGGCAGGGGGATATCTCATTTGATTGTTCACAGATTGATCACAGCAAACAGGAGCTGTGTTTGTTTTTTTAGATAAGCAGCTCCCGGAGCCCCGAACCCCACGTTCACAACAAAACAAAGAGAGGCTGCATAACAAAACAAAGGGAATAATTTAGTTAAAAGCATGCTGGGATATCTCCTAATACCCTGGAGGCCAATAACAGCGCTGGTGTGTGGCCACACTTTACGAGCAGCGCTGTAGCACCAGCGCTGCACTCGTTATACCTGAAGTAAACCCAGGTGTACAGCCAGCGCTGCAGCCAGGGAGTTGCAGCGCTGGATGTGCCCTGCAGGTGTGGACAGTTACTAATTGCAGCGCTGGAAAGCCTCCACCAGTGCTGCCACTCTCAAGTGTAGCCATACCCTCGGAAGCACAGAGTGACCTTATTCCAGTACAGGCCTAGCCCCCTCCCACCAGGGTGTAACCCTCTGACACATGGTGAAACCCTCCCAGTAACAGTCTCTCTGTTACACTTATCAAGTTTCCGGACAATACCAAGCTGGGAGGGGTTGTAAGTGCTTTGGAGGATTGGATTAAAATTCAAAATGATCTGGACAAACTGGAGAAATGATCTGAAGGAAAGAGGATGAAATTCAGTAGGGACAAGTGCAAAGTACTCCACTTTGGAAGGAACAATCAGAGACCAGAGAAGAGCAGAATCCAAGGAGTCACTTTGGGGGATTCTCCCTGTCATTGTCCCCAAGGCAGCTCTCTCAGGTTTACAAAGTTGTTTGATGTTCCAGCCTTTATACAGTCTCTCCTGGGAGTGCCCCTTTCAAGGGCTGGGCCTAGTTTTAGTTTTTGGCAGTTAACAATCTTGGTTTATTGTTTATCTAACCAGTGTGTTTGGATTAAAGTGCGTTGGAAACTCCGTTTGGGATAACAAACTGGTGCATGTCATTTTCCACTGATGAAAGGACAGACTTCATATGAGCTTGCGTTGTTCAGTAGCGTGCTGGACAGTGCAAGATGCACATTTCTGGGGGAGAATTGGGCACTTGAGAATTTGCTGGTTTTCTCCTGAGGTGTAATTCATGAGTGGCTATCTAGCAGCACTCAATTCTGTGTAGCTGGGAGTGAGTAACATGCTGGAGAATGTGTGTTAATTGGCCAAGAGGGGCTGTTCTCGCGGTAAAACAATGGAAAAGGTACCCCAGGTTGGAGAACTGAGGGAACACAGCTATTTAACAGTCCAGATTGTATTCTGGGTAATGTCACAGACACTCATTATGACAGAGCCTCTTACAACACAGAGAAAGTAAATCCATGTCCCAGAAATCGAAGACTCCAGACAGAAGGCAACTGTCCCTGGCACTGCTTCTTGCTGACAGAGAGGTTCAGAGACAGGGAGAGAGTCCTGGGGAAGCTGGGAACAGGAAGCATGGGCTGGTGGGGTTCAGTGGAGAAAGGGAACAGGAAGGGCAGGGATATTACTGAATGCAGGATCTCAGCAGTGCTAGATGTCAGGATAGCACATAGTGCAGCCCATTGGAAAATATAATCCCAACTATACTATACGGGGTCTAAATTAGCTGTTTCCACTCAAGAGCTGGATCTTGGAATCACTGTGGATTGTTCTCTGAAAACATCCACTCAATGTGCAGCAGCAGTGAAAAAAAGCGAGCAATGTTGGAAATAATTAAGAAAGGGATAGATATGACAGAATATATCATATATCATATTTGTAAAAACAGCAAATAAATCCATGATACACCCACATCTTGAATACTACATGCAGATGTTGTCGCCCCATCTCAGAAAAAGATATATTGGAATTGGAAAAGGTTCAGAAAAGGGCAACAAAAATGATTAGGGGTATGGAACAGTTATGCCAGACCTAACCCCCAGTTTCACTTGAGCAAACAGGAGCTATTTGACACTGTGTGATACGGCTCCTGTGCTCTGTTCCCAAAGTGTTCTGCAGCAGGGGAGGGTCTCTGGTAGTGTGTGTGTGTCACTGGCATATTGGGGTGATGCTGAAACAGGACAGAGTAGAGGTGGCATTGTGGGGCTGTCATGAACCTTAACTCTTCATTTCCCCTACCAAGAACCGAGGGGACAGGAACTCTTACCCAGCGAGGTCACAGTCTGATAGTTCTGCTGCATGACATCCCAGTACAGGGCTCTCTGAGCGGGGTCAAGCAGAGCCCACTCTTCCCTGGTGAAATGCACAGCCACGTCCTCGAAGGTCACCGGCCCCTGAAAGAGCGAGAGTCCAACACTCAGGACCTCTTTCCCCATTCACAGCCCCATTATTTGTGGCAGAGAGGAGCCAATCAAATGGAAGCTGTGGGTGGATCCCACTCAACAGATTCCCACCCTGACCCCGCTCAGAGTATCCAGCAAATACCAGGGTATGGGGACGAAGAGAGAGCCCCTTGTCTCTCCCAGAAGATCCATTACACACCTACTGGCCACCGACTGATACAGGAGACGGAGCCCCTAGCAGGGTCCAGGGAGAGCTCCCTGGTAGGAAGCCCAATAACCTCCTCATTGTGAGGAGCGGGATATGAAGGGAGAGGCAGCTCCAATAAGCCTGACTTATGGGTGCCCCCTTCATATCTCACAGCAGCCGCTGGTTAGTGAGCTCAGGCTCCAGCACTGGGAGTCTGGTCAGTTTGACTAGCTCCATGTAGGTGGGCTATTTTCTTTCTTCACAAATTAGGGCATTTCCACCTCCGAACCTCCTGGGCCTGTTCCTAGAATCTAGGCCACTTATTAAATAACTCCCAGCAGGTTTGCCACACCCTGGCCTCCTCCTTTCCCCACGCTGGGAATTTCCTGCCCCGCTCCAACCTCCAAACCAGACTGTGCAAACCTTCCCATCTCCAGTGTATTTGCTCTCCCTCTCCTCCAGCAGGAACCCACCAGCAACCCCCCGATAATCTCTACCTGAGTTGGCTCCACTGCAGCCATTTCTCTTCCCTGTCCCACGCCAGGCTGGGATGAGCTGGAGCGAAACATGGACGCCATTCTGCAGCCTGTCTGGGGGAGAAGGGCAGTTGTGGGCGTCTCACAACCGGTTTTAGTTAATTTCACATCAGAATTCCCCCAGGTCCCTTCCCTGCAGACAGACACCCTAGATTCTGCCATGCTGGGAAATGCTCAGTCTGTTTATTACAATGTAGATCTGGCCCCTCCTGCCAGGCTAAGCCCACAGAGACATTTATAACCTCCCTTCTCCCTCCCCTCACCCTGTAACAAGTCTCCGAACACAAAGGCTAGAAAAGAGCAGAACCAAAGGAGTCACTGTGGGGGATTCCCTCGGACACTGACCCCACGGCAGCCACATCCCAGCAGGGGGAATATGGAGTCAGGAATTGGCTTTTCCTCTGTCTGATCCTTGTTTTGTTCACTGGAAAGTGGTTCTGCCCAGGGATGCAGCAATACATGTGTCTGGGTGGACTAGAGAGCTGGAAATCTCTCCCTCCATTCATTTCTCCCACTGCCCCTTTCAGTCTCTCCTTCCCGTCCTCTCTCCCTGCCCCTCTGGCTGGGACAGTCCCATTCCTCGGGGCTTTGCTCTCCCAGGGCTGGATTTTCTCCTGGCAATTGCTACTGGGAGGAGAAATGAGGAGGGGCTGTTTGTGCAGAGTCACTTTCTTGCCAGTCCCCAGCACTTTCCCTGAGGTCTGTCAGTTACCTGGAGACTCTGGCTCAGAATTTAGTATTAACTGGGCCCAGGGCTGCCCTAGGGGGCTAGGACCAGCTGGAGAAAGTCATCCCCTGGGCCAGGCAGAGAAGCAGCTTTAATTCAGGTCACTTCCCAGCACAGAACCCCGCTGGGGGAGCAGCAGCAGCTAAGCCTGGTCTCCCCAATCACAATGGAGGCTGCAGCGTCTGACCCAGGAAGCTGAACCCCAATATCCTGAGCAGAGAGGGACAGAGCGTTTGAGCAGCTTCCCTCCTTTAGCTCTCTGGGGAGAGCAGCTAATGAGAGCCCCTCCTCACAGGGAGAATTGCTGATCTCATTTGCCCCACTGTCCATCTGGAGTCACTCCTTGTCTTTCCATACAGTCACTCTGGATTAAAAATGGTCTCAGTGAAATCAGAGTTCAGAAACAATGAGTCCAGAATCCTGTGGAAGAGACCATTGTGCGGCAGTGCTGACACCCTTCCCACCTCCCTCATCCTCCAGATCCAGGACAAGGACTGGACAATGGACTGGAAGTTCATGGACAATCTAGGACAATGGAACTGGAAGTTCCTGCAGTTTTCAAGAGGGGAGAAGAGCAAAAATCTGTGATTTCACCTCACAGTGTCTGATAAGTGGCTAGAAAGTTATCACAGTGACTGGGCCTGGCTAGGGAACGTCGGGCAGTGCTTGGAGCCAGGATTCTGGCATAAGCTAATCAGGGAGAAGAAGCGAGGTCGGGAGCAGCCCCCAGAGCCCCAGTCAGCTCCCGCCCCCTAGATATTCCCTGGGACCCAGCCCCCAGAGTCTGTAGCCAGGGACCTCAGATACCCCTCAGAGCCCCACCGGCCAGAGAACCCCACCAGACCGTCACTGCCAGGTTGGGAATCCCAAAGGGTTTCCCCCCCTCACCCCAAGAGACCCCAAAAGCCAGAGACCTCCCAAAAGTGACCCTCCCACTGGGAACTCAGTCCCTCACTGCCTGCCTAGGATCCCCCCCCCTGCCCTCCAGCAGGATCTGCCCTGCCCTTTGCCTGGCACCCCCTCCTCCCCCCTGCGGGATCCCCTGATGCTTTACAGGGGCACTCCCTGGCCTAGCGCCAGGGATTCTCCCACACACACTCTGTGCACTGGGCACGGCAGTGATCCCAGGAGTCTGCGGGGGAAGCCCAGACAGAGCCCCTGGCACAGCACCAGGCTCCCTCTAACCCCCTGTCCCGCCTCCCCAAGAGACGCCCACCCCGGCTGTTCTGCAGCCCCCAGCGATACCCACCTCCAGGACCCACAGCCTCAGGGCTGGGCACATCACAACCACCCTCTGAAACCCCAAATCTCCAGAACCCACCAACCTCACTAGGGTACCCCCTGCCCAGCCACCCAGAGGCCTCCCCCTACCACAATCCCCCTTCAGCTGCTATCTCCCCCCACAGCCACAGCCCCACCCAGCAACACTGTTACCTCACAGTGCCTGAGAAGTGGATAGAAAGTGACCACCGCCCCCTGCTGGCCAGTCACACAGGCAGAGGGAGCCGTGGGGGATGTCTCTTGAACAGGAGAATGGAAGGCCTGGAGGGACAAAATAGATAAGAAATGTCCATGGCCTGTCACTACCAAATAATGGCCACCATGGATCCACCCCAGAGGTGGCTGCATCTTAGCACTGCGGGAAGCAACCCCTCACCAAGGCCATTTGCCATGGGGTTTGGGATACTTCTCAACTCACACTGCACTCAGAGTGACCTCCTCATCCCGTGCCAGCTGGAGAAAAGGGTCCAGCCAACTCTTCTGTAACTGGTTGGGAACCACTGACCCCCCAAACAGGGGGAGGCCTCTGGCTTTGATGTATATTAAATATCTGGCTGGTCTCTTTCTTTGGCAAACATTTTAACAGAGGTAAAGGAGGGACCAAATGATTCACAAAGGAGTCGGGAAAGATGATCTCTGGGCAATTTAACTCCCTACAACATCCAGGATGGAGAAGAACTCAGGGCAACAGGTTCCCTCGAAGGAAGAAGTTGCTGGGATTTAGAAACACGGGGAACAGCCCCAAACCCGATAGGATTTTTAACTGACATTTGATAATGACACAGAAAGAGGCAAAACCTGAGCTTTGAGAGCAACGTTCAGAAATGAAAGAGTTCCCAATCTGAGAGATTTTGGATCCATTTTGCAAATTATAGAGAGGAAAGTGGAAAATCAGAGGGATTTTATATCATTTGTTGATAGGAGGTAAAATCTGAGTGTTTCACATCAATATTTGATAAATGAATAAAGAGGAAATGGGCAACATTTGCAAACATTTTATATCCATGTTCAAGAATCTGAGAAAAGGTGTAAATCTGAACTTTTCTTAGTATTTTATAATTAGAGAGACAGGGGAAAAATCTCAGGGCATATTCAATTAGAAATAGACAACTAGAGAGCAGTGGGGCAAATGTTTAGGGTATTTTATATGAATCTTTGAGATTTGCAAAGCAAATGTGTCACAAACTGCGTATTTGATAACATGAGAGAAAAACACCAAGATCTGAGGGGATTTTATATTGCTGTTAACGAACTAGTGGAAAAGGGGGACTGTTGGACTGGATTTTATACGACTGTCCAATACATAAACACAAAGTAATGGTTCCCCCCACCCCCACCATTCCCAAGGGCAGCAGGGAGCCCTTTGAGGAGCTGATTAAAAGGGCAAGGGAGGGGGAGCTGGAAGGTCCCTGGATAAAGGAAGGGGGCAGCAGTGGGGGACGGGCGGGTGACTGGCAACTGATGGTTGGGGGCAACTGTGCTGGTAGTTAGGGGGCAACAACTGGGATTGGGAAATGGGGGTCTGGGCAGTCCCCATGGGGGACACGTGCGCCTCCCTTCCCTGCCCTGGCAGAGACCCGGCATCTCATAGAAGATCAGGGCTGGAAGGGACCTCAGGAGGTGTCTAGTCCAACCCCCTGCTCAAAGCAGGGCCAATCCCCAACTAAATCCCCAAATGGCTCCCGCAAGGAGTCAGCTCCCAGCCCTGGGTTTAGCAGGCCAGTGCTCCAACCACTGAGCCATCCCACCCCCACTCCAGGGGCAGCCATGTGCTGGGGAATGACTCAGGGCAACAATTTCCCACCTAAACAAGGACAAATCGCTGCAGATAAAACGGGTGGGAAAATGCCCCTCACTAGAGAAGATTTTAAACTGACGTTTGAGACTCATGGGTAGAACGGGGGAAATTGGGGGAGACGGGAGAGCTGATCATTGGAGGGGATGGGGGGGAATCGCCCCAGATTTTATAGCCCCGTGTGAGACACTGAGAGAGAAAAGGGGCAGAACTAGAGAGAATTTGTATAGGGGGCGAGAGGCAAGTGGCACAAACAGGGACAGGATCCAATTAACCCCCAATCAGATTCCCAAGGGCTAAGTCCTGACCTTGGGGAGATGGTGTTTGCAGGTGGCTGGCTCACATGGCAGGATGGGGGCTGAGGGAGGGATCTGTCAGAACTGAGCAGGTGTCTGCTGGCTTTAGAACTGAGCTGAGACTAGGACCACATGCCGTGACTGGTGACATGGGGGGTACTGGAGACATGGCTAGAGAAGGTCTGAATGAGGAAGGAGATAAATCTGTGGGGAGTTTCCTTGATCACTATGAAAGTTCTGCTCACTGTGGACACTGGTAAACCCACATGGGTGTACAGCTCAATAAGAAAACCCGGGGGCTGAGGGAGCTGTGTATGGCAATGCGTACAGTCATCGAGAGGTGTGTGATCAAAATGAAAAATGTCTCTGAAGAAAGGTTGTCGTGTAAGGGGTCTATGGAGAGGTTCTGATTGGCTGATTATAATGATGCCATCTCTAGATGCGTATCATTTTTGTAGTTGACCTTATAAGTATTGGCTCTGTTCTGTCCATATTTCAAACTTGTGCTCTGCTTCCGGGGAACACCCCAGACAAGTTGGTGTCAGTTCTGCCTAGCCTGCTTGATGGCCCATTAAGGACCATCAGCTACACAATCGACCCACTGAGAGAAGGCAGATACGCCTTGTGACTCAGCAAGGTCTGCAGGGACCTGCCTATGGAGAGAACGCTAAGGTTTTTCTATGCCACGTGCTGGACAGAGTGTCCTTGGGACAAAGAAAGCAAAGACCACATGGCAAGAGACTATAAAAGGCTGATGCCTCATCGCCATCTTGTCTTCAATCCTGCTTCATACCTCTGGAGGGACTTTGCTACAAACTGAAGCTCTAGACAAAGGACTGAATGACCCATCCCAGCGGGGGATGTGCTCCAAAGACTTGATTTGAACCTGCAGTTTATTCCATCATTGCTACAAGCCTGAACCAAGAACTTTCCCATTACTGTATGTGAAGGGTTAAAATCCATGTGCATTTTATATAACAACCTGGTCTATGGATTGTGCCAGCTCTTTTCCAGACCCGAAGTCCAGACTATGGTCTAGCCCACTATGACTCTTTTGATGGTTTAAATTACACTCACAGGCACTGATGATAGAGTTACTGAAAGTTTGGGAGTTAGGAGCTGGTAGGTCAGTGGCCCAGTCCCCTCACAGATGACCTCCTCCCTCTGGGACAGGGTCAGGTCTGAGCTCTCACACCAAATGCTCATTGTGGCTGCCAGAATCTGTGGGCAGCGCATTTAGTTTACACCGAGGGTTGAGTCCTGCTTCGTGCACCATGTGTGAGAATGAAAATCCTAAACCGCCCTTTGAAATGACGAATGCAGCAGGACGTGTTATTGTCCCTGCCCCAAAGCAGACAGACTGATGGAGAAATGCCATTGAGACCAGGGTAATACTCCACTGTCGTTCTACCTTTTTTTTTTTAACTCCCTCCCAGCCTTATGGGGTCTCAGAGCCCGGTATTGAGCCTGAGCCGAGATATCTACACTGCAAATTTACCACCCCACAGCCCAAGCCCTGGGAGCCTGAGCTGGTATGGGGCAGCCCTGGGTGTTTCATTGCAGTGTGGACATAAGCCTATTGTGTTTCATTTCTGAGATTCTGCTGCCATCGTGTGGCCATTTCCTTCCCCTCCTTTCTGTCAAAAGTGCAGAGCCCGGCTCCTTCAGGGGGAGAAGGACATCTTTCTTCTTTCCTTCCTCAACAGCCCCCTTCCCTGGAGAGCCCTTTGCTGGGGTCTGGGTGGGGAACAGCCGTTTCTGAGGATTAATTTCATATTAATGGTGTTGATCTATAGATTTTACAGCCAGACTAGATCACTAGGTACCTCTGCTCTGACCTGATTCAGAACAGAGTCCAGAGAATTTTACCCAGTGACTCCTACATCCACCCCAAGATCTTCTGGCTGAACGAGGAGGGTTCATTCAGAAAGTCATCGTGTTTGGGTGTAAAGGTGTGAAATGATGGGGAAATTGGCCCCTCTTTCATGTTTAAATGTTGTAACTTCTACACCTAGACCGGGGTGGCCAACCTGAGCCTGAGAAGGAGCCAGAATTTCCCAGTGTAACTGCCAAACATGCACCTTTATATGCAACTACTGAGTCAATTGTGAACCTTCCCATCATTGTCCTTTGCTCTTAATCCTGAGGCTATTGCCCCATCATGGGGCCATTTCCCGCCTCTCTTTCATACAGAAGCACAATTTTCTTTGCACAGACACAGGAACAGCAAGATCTTTCTCTGTCCCTTGTGCAAAGCAGGGGGCCAAATTCCATGGAAACAATGGGCAAGCAGGGGGCTCTGGGCACATCCAGCCCTGGCCGTGAGATGTTCCCTCCCCTCTTTCTTTATGCCCCTGTTGCTATTTCATGGATTGTCTGGGATGGGGAAAAAGCTGAGTTCACTCCAGGTGGAGGGGAAAAGAACCCTGAAAATCTCAGGACCCAACCCTGCTACCAGGATCACTGAGGTGCTGGGAATCTGCCTGGGAAAGGGACTGTGTGAATTGTCAAGGTGGGGAACGAATAACAATCTACAACTAGATCCACCTCATTAACCACCGACACAGGCTAATCCTGCTGCTGATAGAAGGGAAACTGGGAGCGATTCTTTGCTGTTCAGCCATGGAAACAGTGACCCAATTGCACCGCAGTGAATGTGCTGGGGAAAGCTAGAGTTTACAGGCAGGTGGAAATAGCAGATCCTAGAAACACCTGGAGCTCCGCACACCACTTCTGCCACCAGGGTGAGGTGTTGAGCTGCTCACAGCATCCCCTGCTATGACCTTGCAGCAGGGGATTGCAGCACCCCCAACCCAATGCAGGGGAGATGGCTGAGTGTATCTCTGCACCCTGAGACCAGGGCAACCACTCTCTCTGCCCCACACATAGAATCTGGCCCCGCTGAAAAGTGACCCCTATGAAGAAGTCACCTCCAGGAGAGCAGGATTGGTCCTCAGAGAGGGGAACGGGCTTCTCGTGAAGCTTATAGGTCACTGGATGCTCTGGAAACAGGAGGGCTCTGAGTGTAACCCATAGCAAACACAACCTGCTAGGGGATGTAGCTCAGTGGTTGAGCATATACTTTGCATGTATAAGGCCCTGGGTTCAATCCCCAGCATCTCCATGATCATTTTTTCACACTGCTGCTTTGCTCATGCCCAGAGGGGATGTGGCCCACCAGTCTCCCTGCACCAGTTTCACTCCTGCTACGTGAGGGGCAAGTGACAATTGCCGGGAAGGTCGGGGGGCGGTTCGGCTCCTAAGTCACCTCGGTACATTTAAGAGTCCCACCCGCTGTGCTGCTTGGGACAATGGTAGATGAGAAGGGCGAATCCTCCAGCACTGGAGGGAAAGGTCCCATCTGCACAGACTGAGAGGCAAGGAAACAGAGGGCAGTCAGTGCTCAGGGAGGAGAGGGGTCAATGATTTACTCCCAGCAGGGGACACTGTCTTTTTGAGTATCAGAGGGGTGGCCGTGTTAGTCTGGATCTGTAAAAGGCGACAGAGTCCTGTGGCACCTTCTAGACTAACAGACGTATTGGAGCATGAGCTTTGTGGTGAATCCCCACTCCGTCAGATGAATGGAGTGGGAATTCTGTGCCTGGCTAGCCAACTACAAAAGCAGTTTCTCCTCCCTTGGTGATCACACCTCAACTGCTAGAAGAGGGTCTCATCCTCCCTGATTGAACTAACCTCCTTATCTCTAGGCTGATTCTTGCCTGCATACTTATACCTGCTCCTGCAAATTTCCACTAAATTCACCTGACGAAGGGATTCACCCACGGAAGCTTATGCTCCAATACGTCTGTTAGTCTGTAAGGTGCCACGGGACTCTTTGTCTTTTTGAGGCGAGTGCTGCTGGCTTGGGATGGTGCTGACGATGGATAGAAAAAAGGCTGGAGTCAATGGCAGATGGGACCACAGAAGGGGAAGGGGAATGGCAGCCCCACAGAAGGTCCTGGGTGCTCAGATGCCCCCCGTTATTGCACCCAGGCCTGTCCTAGAGAGAGAAAAGACATAGAGGGACCCAGCCCCCCTACAGTGATCCCATGGACAAGAACCTGGTTAGGAGTGGGGTGAAGGTTCCCTCTGGGCAAAGGGGAGCTGAAATCCCTCTGCGTCCTGGAATTTAAGCAATGAAAGCTTCAAACCCTGCACGGGTGTGGGCTGAGGTGCATCAGCAGAAGATTGGGCTGGACAGGGGTGGCAGGTTTGTATAATTTTGGTGGTGCCCAGAATGGGACCAAGTCCTGCCCCACACACCTGTGTAAGGCTCTGGGAAGGAGTTTGGTTGTGGGAGGGAGAGGGGTTGGGCTCTGGGAGAGTTTGGGTGCAGGGTCTGGGCTCAGTCAGGGGGTTGGGGTGCAGGAGGCAATGTGGGGGGCAGGCTCTTGGAGGGAGGTTGGGTGCAGGTGTGGGGTCTGGGCTGGGGTTGCAGGAGAGGGTGAGGGGTGCAGCATTTACCTCAGGCATCTCCCGAAAGCAACCCGCAGCCCCTAAGCTGGAGGGCCGGGGGCGTCTCTGCGCACCGCTGCCCGCAGACTCCACCCCTGCAGCTCCCATTGCCACAGTTGGCAGAGTTGGCAGTTGGGGCGGGGGCAGCATGTGGAGACCCCCCCACCACCACAGTTGTTCTTCTCACAGCTGGCTGATGGGGGGCAGCAGGGGATCTCCCAAATCTGGGGGAATCTCTCTGTGCCCCACTGTTAGGTCTCCATCCTGTCTCCCCCTAACCACGCACACCACTCCCCTCCCCATTATCAGTGTTTTAGAGAGACCCCTCCCTCCCTTTATGGGATACAGACTCTCTGTGACAGAGACTGACTGGGGATCCTCTCTGCATGGCCCCAGTGGGGAAGGAAAGAGACTGGGGGAGGGGGAGAAGATGGGCAGAAGGAGTCTAATGGGGCAAAGCCAGAATAGAGGAGATTTTCTTCCTGTTAAAATGTACTGGAGTCTCATTGCTGAAAAGCCACATCTTGAGTTAAGTTTGAACCAGCAGCCTTTCAATTACCAGGCAAAGGTGTTAACCACAGAGACTGATAACTGCCTGCTTCCCAAATGTGTTTAAAAAACATCTACAGGGGTGCAACTGGTTAGTGCAGAGGGGCCATCTGTTGGGGTTATGAATTCAAGCTTTCTCTCAAGACCTTGTTTCTCTTACCTGTGTAGTTTGTTTTGCCTAATTCATACACAAAGTGCTATACTAGAAAAAGGAGAGTAAGTTCTAAAATGTAGAGGTGGGTGCATACTTTAGAAACATCCCCCCTGTGCTGCCATTAGTTCCAGCAGATTGTTCACTGGAAGGGCAAATTGATTTCTTTGCTGCTGAGAAAGATGCCAGGACAGGTCTGTGGGCACCAGGATCTCCCTGCTTCTTCCAGCTCCTTCCCTGCCCCAGTCACTGCTGTAGGAGGGTCCTATATGCACTGAGCCTAAACATTTTCCTGGGCCTTCTTAGCATAGTTGGCAGCATGTCAGTCTCGTACTCAGTAGGTCCTGAGCTCACACCTCAGAAAAGACAATGGTTTTCTGCTCCCTGCTTCAGATTTTCTAAAGGAAATCAGAGAAAAGAAGCTATAGGAGAGTGGTTCCAAGACACTCTAACACACACAAATTTTTCTAAGGCATTAACTTTTCCTTCTCTGTGGAGTTTGTATTCTCCATAGAGCAAAATAAAACATGCAAGTCTGACTAATACAGTATGAAACTCACTACAGATAAAATCTCACCCTCAGAGATCTTCCAACAAGCTTCTTTTGCAGACTAGACTTATTTCTTGTCTGGGCCCAATCTTTGCACCTGGTATAGTCCTTGTTCCAGCTCAGGTGGTAGCTAGGGGATGTCTCATGAGTGCAGCCACCTTTCTTCTGTCCCACCCCCTTATACAGCTTTGGTACAAGGCAGGAATCTTTTGTCTCTCTCCTGGGGAAAAGCCCCAGGTTTAAGATGGATTCCTGTACCAGGTGACATGGTCACATGCCCTGTGAGACCCCAAGCCTTCATTGTTCTTGGCCTGACTCACAGATGGTGCAGGACAGAGCCATCTCCAGTCAATTGTCCTGGTTAATGGGAGCCATCAAGAGTCCAAACCACTGTTAATGGCCCACACTTTGCATCATTACAACAGGACCTCAGAGTTATAGCTCATATTTCTAGCTTCAGATACAGGAATGATCGGTTCATACAAATAGGCTGAACACACACAGTAGATAATAAGCTTTGTAATGATACTGCACAAGAGACCTTTTGCATGAAGCATGTTCCAGTTACATTATATTCACACTCATTAGCATATTTTCATAAAATTATCAACATCAAAGCAGGGAAAGGGTTTTACTGCGGCACCTGGGAGCAGTTGAGTTTCATGTCCAGGCTCTGCTATGAGTTCCTCCAGGTTTCCCATGAGCACACAGGGCCCTTAGCGGGTACTCTCGATACAGGAATGGCCCAGATACAATGAAGTGATGGGAATTGCATTTTCCTTTTTAATTTTTGAATTTCCAATGACATTTCTGTTTGTGATTTCGTTTTGCTTTGTATAACTGTGTTTTCTCAGGGACTTGATATTTACCAGGCTAACTAACAGCTAATAACGGGAGACTTCCAAGCAGGGCGTGGGCGAGCGGAAAAGAACTGTAAGAGATGCTGGTTTTCAACCTTGTGTTAGATAAGAATAGAATGCAGATTGTGCAGAAATTGCTGAGAGAAGTAAGCTATCAGAAAGGAATATGTACAAACAAAATGCAGTTGTTGCTCCTCAGTGTATGTCGCAAAAGGTATAAATGCTTGCCTTAATTGCTTATCTAACCGAGACCTACCTCGGGAGGGGAAACTCTGCCTGTCTGTACTCTCCCGAATAACTGCAGTTGCTCGAAATAAACGGCATAATATAATAACATTTAACATCCCTGTGGTGGGAAGAACATCTCAACAGCCCAACGCTGTGGCATTTAATTTAAAAAAGGGGAACTATACAAAAATGAGGGGGTTAGTTAAACAGAAATTAAAAGGTACAGTGACTGAAGTGAAATTCCTGTAAGCTGCATGGACACTTTAATGACACCATAATAGAGGCCCAACTTAAATGTATACCCCAATTTAAGAAGCACAGTAAAAGAACTAAAAAAGAGCCACCGGGGCTTAACAACCATGTAAAAGAAGCAGTGAGAGACAAAAAGTCTTCCTTTAAAAAGTGGAAGTCAAATCCTAGAAAGGAGCATAAAGATTGCCAAATTGTAGGTGACAAATCTGAGGAATTGTCACAGACTGAAGTGTCACTAGAGCGGGTTTTGGAATTAATTGATAAACTCAATATTAACAAGTCACCGGGACCAGATGGCATTCACCCAAGAGTTCTGAAAGAACTCAAATGTGAAGTTGCGGAACTATTAACTATGGTTTGTAACCTGTCCTTTGAATCGGCTTCGGAACCCAATGACTGGAAGTTAGCTAATGTAACGCCAATATTTAAAAAGGGCTCTAGAGGTGATCCCGGCAATTACAGACCAGTAAGTCTAACATCGGTACCGGGCAAATTAGTTGAAACAATAGTAAAGAATAAAATTGTCAGACACATAGAAGAACATAAATTGTTGGGCAAAAGTCAACACGGTTTCCGTAAAGGGAAATCGTGTCTTACTAATCTATTACAGTTCTTTGAGGGGGTCAACAAACATGTGGACAAGGGGGATCCAGTGGACATAGTGTACTTAGATTTCCAGAAAGCCTCACCAAAGGCTTTTACATAAATTAAGTTGTCATGGGATAAAAGGGAAGGTCCTTTCATGGATTGAGAACTGGTTAAAAGACAGGGAACAAAGGGTAGGAATTAAGGTAAATTCTCAGAATGGAGAGGGGTAACTAGTGGTGTTCCCCAAGGGTCAGTCCTAGGACCAATCCTATTCACCTTATTTATAAACGATCTGGAGAAAGGGGTAAAAAGTGAGGTGGCAAAGTTTGCAGATGATACTAAACTGCTCAAGATAGTTAAGACCAAAGCAGACTGTGAAGAACTTCAAAAAGAGCTCACAAAACCAAGTGATTGGGCAACAAAATGGCAAATGAAATTTAATGTGGATAAATGTAAAGTAATGCATATTGGAAGAAATAACTCCAATTATACATAAAATATGATGGGGACTAATTTAGTTACAACAACTCAGGAAAAAGATCTTGGAGTCATTGTGGATAGTTCTCTGAAGATGCTCACGCAGTGTGCAGATGCGGTCAAAAAAGCAAACAGGATATTAGGAATCATTAAAAAGAGGATAGAGAATAAGACTATCATTACCCTTATATAACTCCATGGTATGCCCACATCTTGAATACTATGTACAGATGTGGTCGTCTCATCTCAAAAAAGATATACTGGCATTAGAAAAGGTTCAGAGAAGGGCAATTAAAATGATTAGGGGTTTGGAACGGGTCCCATATGAGGAGAGATTAAAGAGGCTAGGGCTTTTCAGCTTGGAAAAGAGGAGACTAAGAGGCAATATGATAGAGGTATATAAAATCATGAGTGATGTGGAGAAAGTAGTTAAGGAAAAAGTTATTTATTTATTCCCATAATACAAGAACTAGGGGCCACCAAATGAAATTAATAGGCAGCAGGTTTAAAACAAATAAAAGGAAGTTCTTCTTCACACAGCGCACCGTTAACCTGTGGAACTCCTTACCTGAGGAGGGTGTGAAGCCTAGGACTATAACAGGGTTTAAAAGAAAACTGGATAAATTCATGCAGGCTAAGTCCATTACTGGCTATTAGCCAGGATGGGTAAGGAATGGTGTCCCTAGCCTCTGTTTGTCAGAGGATGGAGATGGATGGCAGGAGAGAGATCACTTGATCATTGTCTGTTCGGTTCACTGCATGGCTGCTTCTGCTCTACAACTATAATTGTCTTTTTACACCAAAATCACTAACTTGAGCAGCCAATTCCATGTACAGTCCTAGTGGATGTAAGGCACAGGTAACCCTCTCTCCCCCACCTCGAGGTGATGAAATTCCTGGCTGGAAGGACACATGCTCCTACAAGTCAAAAGGAAAGGAGCTGATAGAAAAGATCACAGGACTGACCCCAAAGAAGAGTGAACTGCAAAAGTCAGAAGCAGGCAACTCATCCGGCAGAGCTGAGAGACCACAGTGAAGATGGTGCAAAGATCACTATATTGGAATTAGCAAATGTGATTTTTTTTAAAACAAATCTTTGGGAAGCCCTAATAAAGGCATTTCTTACGGTTCTCTCCCATTTGGATTTTCTGATCTCTAATAGGGAATGACATCTGATTGAAGCTTTTCCCAAATGCAGAGCATGTGTAGGGTCTCTCTCCACTGTGGATTCTACAATGTCTGACAAAGTCTGAGTGCTCAGTGAAACTTTTCCCGCACTCAGAGCATGTGGAGGGGCTCTCTCATGTGTGGATTCTCTGATGTGTGATAAGGTGTGAGCGCTGACTGAAGCTTTTCCCGCACTCAGCGCACGTGTAGGGCTTCTCCCCTGCGTGGATTCTCTGATGTGTGATAAGGTTTGAGCGCTGGCTGAAGCTTTTCCCGCACTCAGAGCACGTGTACGGCGTCTCTCCTGTGTGGATTCTCTGATGTGTGATAAGGTTTGAGCGCAGCCTGAAGCTTTTCCCGCACTCAGAGCACGTATAGGGCATCTCTCCGGTGTGGATTCTCTCATGTGTGATAAGGTTTGAGCGCCGACTGAAGCTTTTCCCGCACTCAGCGCATGTGTAGCGCGTCTCCCCTGTGTGGATTCTCTGATGTGTGATAAGGTGTGCGCGCCAATTGAAGGTTTTCCCGCACTCAGCGCATGTGTAGGGCGTCTCCCCTGTGTGGATTCTCTGATGTGAGCTAAGGTTTGAGCGCTGATTGAAGCTTTTCCCACACTCAGAGCACATGTAGGGCGTCTCCTCTGTGTGGATTCTCTGATGTGTGATAAGGACTGAGCGCTGACTGAAGCTTTCCCCGCACTCGTGGCATGTGTAGTGTGTCTCTTCCAAGTTGATTCTCTCATGTGTAATAAGGTCTGAGTGGCTACTGAAGTTCTCCTCTGGCCTCTGCTGAGTCTCAGAGGCTTTTACTGTTTCTCGGAGTGCACAACTCCTGGAAACATTCCCTTTGGGTCTTCCTGATAACGTCCCACGTGGTGCTCCTTGCTCAGCATCTTCCTGCTGGGGTTTCTGCTCCTCATTCTCACGCACCATCCTATCACCTGATGGGAGACAGAGAGAATCCAGGCATAGGTCACTCCCTGTGCCTGAGAGAAAGGAAATCTCAGAGACAGGAATTTTAAAAGGGATGAACAAACCAAAATACGTGCAGGAGAGATCAAACCTATCAGGAGCTGATTTACCCCAGAGGCGAGAGGAAGGGATCAGTTTTGGTCTGCATTTCACCAGAACATGCAGGGAAAGTGGGATCAGGTAGGGATCTGCTGACAGTTGTTAGTCAAGATAGGTGGGAAGCCATGAGTGACATCTGCCTAATTATTCCACATCTGCAGGGAACAATCCTGAACTTGGAGAGCTCACAGGATCTTTGTAGGGCATCCCAAATGTTTCCTGTATTCATGGACAGTTTTTGACTTACTTTAACCAAGTCCTCACCTCTGCAGGCAGCTCTCGGGAGCACTTCTTTCTCAGAACCCTGGAGGTCTGGAACCCACGGCTCTTCCCCTCGTTCCAGCTGTGAGACCACATCAGGTTTGGAATTTAGAAACCCTACGCCAGGCAAAGAAAACCAGGAAAGTCAGTGGAATTTGTGGGATACTTGTCATGGTTTTAAGCTCAGATCATTTTTAAGCAGTAACATCCCAAGACCAGCTTCCTTGGCTCCAAGTGGCAGGAGAGTTATTATTATTATTAATCATATGCATTACCTTAGTGCCTAAGGACCAACTAACAGTGTGTCTCCGTTGTGCTAGGCACAGTACAAATGCAGAATAGTAGATGGCCCATGCTCTGAAGAATTTACAGTCTAAATAGACAAGACAGACACAGCACGGGGGAAGGGTAGAACCTCTGTTAGAATGGCGATATTCAGGCCTGCCTGCAAAGCCTATATTTTAAGAACTTAGGTGTATTTTTATCACTTAGCTAGTTACAGGAGTATGAAAACAAAGAATCAAAATCACAGTCTGCCTGTGTCTGGGCCTTCTCTCACTAGGATAGTCTGAGGCCTTGTTCTTAGGCTAAGGCCTTTGGCTAAGCAGCAGGGGCAGCCATAAGCTAGGAAGTGAAGGGTCACATCCTCACATCCCAAACCCGTCACACTGAAATAAGGTGCTACTGGGCTGTTAGGAAGTCGATCCTGTCCGGATCTTAAGATGGTTAAAGAAACCTTAATTTGATAGCATTCTGTCTGGCAAGAAATCACTTATCAATGGTTGTGGTTGTGAAACCCTCATTTCTGTATTGCTTTATCTTTATGGCCACCACTTTTACATTGTTAATCAGTCTGGTTCTCTAATTGTTTCTCTCTCCTATATAATTAATGTTGCCAGGTGTAAGTTAATTAGGGTAGTAGTTTATAATTGGTTAGAGCAGGAGTAGGCAACCTATGGCGGCACACGAGTTGATTTTCAGTGGCACTCACACTGCCCAGGTCCTGGCCACCGGTCCAGAAGGCTCTGCATTTTTAATTAATTTTAAATGAAGCTTCTTAAACATTTTAAAAACCTTACTGACTTTACATACAATAGTTCAATTATGTATTATAGACTTATAGAAAGAGACTTTCTAAAAACGTTAAAATGTATTATTGGCACATGAAATCTTAAATTAGAGTGAATAAATGAAGACTCAGCACACCACTTCTGAAAGGTGGCCGACGCGTGGGTTAGAGAATTATGTCACAATATGTTAGAATTGGTTAGTTAAATTTCAGCACAATGATTGGTTAAGGTATAGCTGAGAATATTACTCTATAAATGGGGTCAAACTGGAGGGGGGAAGGAAATTGGAATTATAGAATCTCAGGGTTGGAAGGGACCTCAGGAGGTATCTAGTCCCACCCCTGCTCAAAGCAGGGCCAATCCCCAACTAAATCATCCCAGCCAAGGCTTTGTCAAGCCTGATCTTAAAAACCTCTAAGGAAGGAGACTCCACCACCTCCGTGGGGAACCCATCCCAGGGCTTCACCACCCTCCTAGTGAAATAGTGTTTCCTAATATCCAACCTAAACCTCCCCCATTGCAACTTGAAATCATTACTCTTTGTTCTGTCATCTGCTACCACTGAACAGTCTAGATCCATCCTCTTTGGAACCCCGCTTCAGGCAGTTGAAAGCAGCTTTCAAATCCCCCCTCGTTCTTCTCTTCTGCAGACTAAACAATCCCAGTCCCCTCAGCCTCTCCTCAGAAGTCATGTGCTCCTGCCCCCTAACCATTTTTGTTGCCCCCCGCTGGACGCTTTCCAATTTTTCCACATCCTTCTTAAGAGTGTTGGGCCCAAAACTGGACCCAGTGCTCCAGATGAGGCCCCATGAATGTCGAATGTTGGTGGGGGGAAGGGGAACAGGGACACAGGCCAGGCTCTGCGGCGTCAGAGCTGGGAAGGGAACAGAGGGTATCGGCGCATAGAGATCAGCCCGACGGGTGTGAAGGGCTTTGGAATGTGTCATCTTATCGGTGTAAACACTGCACAGACTGTACCAGCCTGTGACATCAACCAAGTGCCCATCTGTGCCTGGGCAGGGGCCCTGTTCTGGGCGGGAGGATGCAGCAAGGACTCAGGGTCGGTGGCCGGGGTCTCTGTGCACAGAGATGGGGAGGTTATGTGGGGAGGGGGGTAATGAGCGGGAGAGGGAGGTCAAGTGTTAAAATAATAATATTTGGGGAAAAAAATGTATAATAAAGTGAAACTGAACAGAAATAAAACTGGAGTGGAGGCTCTACAGCAACAAGGCTTGGGTAGGGATTTGGGGTTAAAGGTCTGGGATCCCCCACAGCTCCAAATCCCCAAACCTCTCCTCCCTCCCACTGACCCACCCACCCCACTTCCTGGGTGCCCTTCCCCCACACTCCCCTCCCCTTCTTCCCATTACTCTCAGCCAGCACCACCTCCCGGCACCTTGAGAGCGTCTTGTATTTTCTCCTCATCTCTCACAGCCTCCTACCTCCCTGCTGCTTCTTAGCTCTAACCCTGCACACACCCGCCCCATGTCCTGGCATATCTACTACCCCCGTTCTCCGCCCCTCCCACGGCTCGCTTATCCCTTCACCCATGGGATCCTGAACGGCAACATTACACGCTCTCCTAAAAGAGCTCATCTGACTGTCACACAAGCCATGCATGAGTCACACACCTATTTACTCAATTTAGAATTCTACAGGCAGCATATTTTCCTCTTAAAATGAGGAAAAGGCATGAAAGCTACAGTGATTAATGTAGTTACTAATGTAGCCAATAAGGATACATTCAATGCAATTTTAAAATGTGTGACAGCACCAAAAAGGCACATGACCAAAAATGATACTAGTGGGTGGGAGATAAGGCAAAAAAAGGGGGGGCAAGGAAACTTGTCAAAACTTGTATGACGAATAAAGGTATAAAGTTATTACTACTCAGGTTCTTCAGAGACCCCACAGCTTCTAATAACCCAGGGGACAGGACTCCTTACCCAGCGAGGTCACCGTCTCATAGTTCTCCTGCATGACATCCCTGTAGAGGGCTCTCTGAGTGGGGTCCAGCAAAGCCCCCTCTCCCCTGGTGAAATACACAGCCACCTCCTCGAAGGTCACCAGCCCCTGAAACAGCAAGAGTCCAACACTCAGTACCTGCTGCCCCACTCACAATTCCACTATTCACAGAACAGCAGCACCAGGTAAATGGAAGCTCCGGGAGGCACATGTTAACAGAGTCCCACCTCACCTAGCTTAGAGCAGCCAGGCGGCATCAGAGGGTAGAAAGAGAGAACCTTTGTGTCTCCCAGCTGACAGACGCAGGCAGAGTCGTCACATTTATCACATACCTACTAGCCAGAGTTTGATATAGGAGATGGGGCTGGCTCTGGACCGTACTAATGGCTCCCTGGTAGGAAACGCTCTCCAAATAAAATATAAGGAAGAAAAGGGAAGTCAGTAGTAAAGAATATTAGTTAGAACAGGGGTAGGCAACCTATGGCAGGGGGGCTGAAGGCAGCACGCAAGCTGATTTTCAGTGGCACTCACAATGCCCGGGTCCTGGACACCAGTCCGGGGGGCTCTGCATTTTAATTTAATTTTAAATGAAGTTTCTTAAACATTTTAAAATCCCTATTTACTTTACATACAACAATAGTTTAGTTATATATTATAGATCTTCTAAAAATGTTAAAATGTATTACTGGCCCACTCAAAACCTTAAATTAGAGTGAATAAATGAAGACTTCTGAAAGGTTGCTCACCCCTGAGTTAGAAGGTCAGAATTGTAGAAAATTGGTAAGGGAAGCTATCAGAAATCAATGACCAATCAATGAAAATAAGAAGGAAGTTTTGAAAAGTATATTAATCCTAACAATGGTAGCGATAAATTACTAGATGGAAATGGCAGAATTATCAAAAATCATGCAGAAGAGGTAAAAGTGTTCAATAAGTGTTCTCTCCTGGATTTGGAGAAAAACAGATGCTGTACTCGTATGATAAGATGTTGACAACGACACTCCTTCCATTCCAACAAGAACTCACAAGTACATTAAACAGCAGCTATTACAGTTAGACATGTTTAAATAAGCAGGTCCAGATAACTTGTATCCAAGAGTTTTTAAAGACCCGGTGGACTATTAATGTTGATTGTAATTAGGACTTGGAACACTGGGGAAATTCCAGAAGACTGGAATTAAGCTAATGCTGTGCCAATACTAAAAAGTGTAAAAGAAATGACCCAGCTAATTACAAGAGTGTCAGTCTGATATCAATACTGAGCAAAATAATGGAGCAGTCGATACTGGATTTCGTTAATACAGAATTAAAGGAAGGTAATATAATTAGTACCTATTAACAAAGATTTAGAGAAAATAGATCCTATCAAACTAACTGGATATCCTTATTAGATGAGATCAAAAGTTTGGTTGCAGCTAATATTATTGATGTAATATATCTAGACTTCTGTAAGGCATATGACTTGATTCAGCACAATATTTTGACTAAAAAACTAGAATGATACAAAATAAACACGGCATACATTAAATAGATTAAAAACTGGGATTGTAAATGAGGAACCATGGTCGAGTGGATTTCTTTCTAGCGGGTTCCCACAAGGATTGCTTTTTGCCAGTGTGCTATTTAACATTCTTATCAATGACCTAGAACAGAATATAAAATCATCATGGATAAAGTTTGCAGTTACCACAAAGATTGCGGGTGGTGGTAACTAATGAAGTGCCAGTAGATTCAGGCTCCAGCACTGGGAGTCTCGGAAGTTGTCCCAGCCCTGGCTGGAGGGTTATTTCCTGTTCCACAAAGAGGGGAAGTTCCATTCCCAAATCCCGTCCCTTGAAATTAGGCCCTATCTGACACTACACCCCATATTCAGCATAGTGGTATGGTTATAATATGATTAGGACATAATTATGATGCATTTTGTGCAAGATGCGTCATGTGCTGAATATGATTATCCTATTTGTGTGCATGGATCATGTTTGTATTTGAAGTTATGGATATTGACTCTGTATCTGTATTTCAAATGTGCTTACTCTGGGTAACAACCACATCGAGCCTTTCAGGTACAACAATGAAGAAGCCAGACAGAGCTGATGGCTTATCAACAAAGACAATGGACCGCGGAAGAGCTTAGCCTTCCTGTGATTGTTTCAGCCAGCCTATGAGTCATGGCTACTATGTAAATTAAGTTGTCATGGGATAAAGGGGAAGGTCCTTTCATGGACTGAGAACTGGTTAAAAGACAGGGAACAAAGGGTAGGAATTAATGGTAAATTCTCAGAATGGAGAGGGGTAACTAGTGGTGTTCCCCAAGGGTCAGTCCTAGGACCAATCCTATTCAATTTATTCATAAATGATCTGGAGAAAGGGGTAAACAGTGAGGTGGCAAAGTTTGCAGATGATACTAAACTGCTCAAGATAGTTAAGACCAAAGCAGATTGTGAAGAACTTCAAAAAGATCTCACAAAACTAAGTGATTGGGCAACAAAATGGCAAATGAAATTTAATGTGGATAAATGTAAAGTAATGCACATTGGAAAAATAACACCAACTATACATACAATATGATGAGGGCTAATTTAGCTACAATAAGTCAGGAAAAAGATCTTGGAGTCATTGTGGATAGTTCTCTGAAGATGTCCACGCAGTGTGCAGAGGCGATCAAGAAAGCAAACAGGATGTTAGGAATCATTAAAAAGGGGATAGAGAACAAGACGGAGAATATAGTATTGCCCTTATATAAATCCATGGTACGCCCACATCTCGAATACTGTGTACAGATGTGGTCTCCTCACCTCAAAAAAAGATATTCTAGCACTAGAAAAGGTTCAGAAAAGGGCAACTAAAATGATAAGGGGTTTGGAGAGGGTCCCATATGAGGAGAGATTAAAGAGGCTAGGACTCTTCAGCTTGGAAAAGAGGAGACTAAGGGGGGATATGATAGAGGTATATAAAATCATGAGTGATGTTGAGAAAGTGGATAAGGAGAAGTTATTTACTTATTCCCATAATACGAGAACTAGGGGTCACCAAATGAAATTAATAGGCAGCAGGTTTAAAACAAATAAAAGGAAGTTCTTCTTCACGCAGCGCACAGTCAACTTGTGGAACTCCTTACCTGAGGAGGTTGTGAAGGTGAGGACTATAACAATGTTTAAAAGGGAACTGGACAAATTCATGGTGGCTAAGTCCATAAATGGCTATTAGCCAGGATGGGTAAGAATGGTGTCCCTAGCCTCTGTTCGTCAGAGGATGGAGATGGATGGCAGGAGGAAGATCACTTAATCATTGCCTGTTAGGTTCACTCCCTCTGGGGCACCTGGCATTGGCCACTGTCGGTAGACAGATACTGGGCTAGATGGACCTTTGGTCTGACCCGGTACGGCTGTTCTTATGACTCAGCAGGACATGCTAGGACATGTGACCAGACCACATGACAACAAACTCCATTTTGGTACTTGTATTTTTCCACAAACTGGACTGGGAACTTAGTTTGGAACAAATGGTTCCCGCCATATGGAAAAGCTACATAAGGTGGGGTGTGACATCATCTCTTGGCCTCATTCCCCGCACGAGAACTCCTGGAAACACCTGAGGAACAAAGACTGAACTGGGGGAACTGCTGGTCCCAGGGTAAAGGGATTTCTAGCTTGTGTATGGAAACTTGGGGGACTGCTTGTATCATCAGTCAGGGTGAGAAACTGCTCATTCAAATTCTATCCATCTAGTATGTTAGGCTTAGTTTGAGTTTTTGCTCATCTGCTAAGTAATCGAGTTTGATCTGTTTGCTACCACTTAGAATTGTTGGGATACGTTTGGGTTCAGTAAAACAGCTGGGAAGCTGCTAATGTGCTGACATGCATTGGGGACAAAGGCATAAGCAGGCAGGAATTCTTTGCTTAACAAATAAGTTGCCATATTTTTCTGCTCTCTGTTGCTTGTAAGAACTGACATTGATGCAGCTGCATGAGAAATGTAGTTGCTGGAATGAACGTCCTTTGTGTGAAAGAAAGTAAAAGAAATGTTACCTCCCCCTCCCCCTTCCTTTCCCAGCTCCATAAACAAGCCCTGGCTTATGGCCCCTCCCTCCCTCCCCGAGAACTGCTCATTGACCCTTCCTCCATACCCTGAGAACTGCTGTAAGGGGAAATTTGTGGCAACACGTTATTGCAAAGAATGGTATTTTCAAGGTAAAAACGCCTCTATGATATGTGTAATACTGTGACAGTGGATAGGGGTGGGTTTGCTAATTGTATGAGTGTTTCTACTACTTAATAAGGGGTTTTGGGGTGTTGTAACGGATGTAGGTGTTTACATACAAACTTAGATAAAAGGCGGGTGATGTAACTAATCCAGTGCTTACTCGATAGTTGGGTCAAGGGGAACAAGTAACGCAATAAAGAAGCCTGTATTCATATCCGCCTCTGGATCAACCGGCTCCTTTTTTGTTCTAACAATAATTACTTCAAATCTACCTTTCTGCCATTAATAAACTTGTTTTATGCTTTATCTTAATCAGTGCATTTTGAGTGAAGTGTTTGGGGAAAAGCTGAGCTTGGTTAGCACAGGCTTGTTGTGCACATCTGTCCCATATCGAGGGGAAGGGGAACTATATTAATGAGCTTACATTATAGAGATCCCTGTGCACTATAAGATGGTATAATTCTGAATTTATACTACAGCAGGTGTGCAAGGTTCGGGAGCTGGGAAACTGGCTGTTGTCGTCTATCTGTCCTTGAGCGGCTTAGGTAAAGCACTCAGGTAGCTTAGTGCAGGGGTCCCCAACCCCCGGACCGGTACCGGGCCGAGGCCTCTTAGGAACCGGGCCGCAGCATATCAAGAGGCGTGTCTCGGCGGGGGCCTGAGCCCGCCCCGCTCAGAGCCGCGTGGTGAGGGGGCGGGGCTGCGAGCTCCGGACTGAGCTCAGCTGCCTCCGCTCGGCCTGGAGCTCCCAGCCCCACCCCCTCAGCACGCGGCTCTGAGCGGGACGGAGCTCAGGCCCTGCTGAAGCTCCCAGTCCCGCCCCCTCACCACGCGGCTCTGAGCGGGACGGAGCTCAGGCCCTGCTGAAGCTCCCAGTCCCGCCCCCTCACCACGCGGCTCTGAGCGGGACGGAGCTCAGGTCCCGCCGGCCACACGCTGCAACTGTTCTGCGAGGCGCTGAGGCTCCAGGTGAGGAGGGAGCCGGGGGTAAGAGGCTGGGGCCGGGGGGGGTTGGCTAAGGGGCAGGGAGTCCTGGGGACAGTCAGGGCACAGGGAGGGGGCAGAGGTTGGGGGTGGACAGGGAATGGGGGTGGATTGTGGGCGTTCTGGGGGTGGATAGGGGTTGGAGCAGACAGGGAGCAGGGGTGGGGTCCCAGGGTGGTGGTGGTGGGGGTCTCTGGGGGATGGTGAGGGGACAAGGAGCAGGATGGGTCGGGGATTCTGAGGGGGGCGGGCAGTCGGGGGGGGCAGGAAGTGGGTGGGGGTCAGATAGGGGGCAGGGCCAGGCTGTTTGGGAGGCACAGACTGCCCTACCCTAAAGCTCATTCAGCAGTTTGAGGCTTGCAGGAGAGCCAAGCTGTTCGCTTTTCCATTAGGGCTACCATCCCTTTCACTTCTCAAATGCCAAATTATAGTGTATATGTAATTTCAGTGCCATAGGGAGATTCATGTCATGTAGCTTCATTTAAAATTAGCCACTGGGGGGAGGGATCACATGAGAAGAGCAATATCCTTCCCAACCCTACCAAGGGAGACCCCCCTCCACTGCATTCCCTGAGGCTTCAGAGGGGTTAATTCAGTGGTTCTCAAACTTTTGTCCTGGTGACCCTTTCACATAGCAAACCTCTGATGCGACCCCCCCCTTTTATAAATTGAAAACTCTTTTTTATATATTTAACACTATTATAAATGCTGGAGGCAAAGCGGGGTTTGAGGTGGAGGCTGACAGCTCACGACCCCCAGTAATAACCTCGTGACCCCCTGAGGGGTCCTGACCTCCAGTTTGAGAACCCCTGGATTAATTTAATTTAATTTTAGCACCCGGTGTCCATTCACATGCATGTGCTATTTTGAGCATTTCAGTTTTGACAACATAGGGTTTTCTGCAGTGACAGCAACCAAAACGAGATTACAGAGTAGACTGGACAAAAGCAACACACTTCGGGTGTCACTGTCTCCCATCACCCCCAGATGGGACCGAATAGTTGCAGGAAAACAAGCTCAAGGCTCCCACTAATTCTGCATTATGGTCAGTTGTATAATAATTATTTCATTATATATTACAATAATAATAGAAATAAAAGTACAAAAATAAATATAATGCGCTTGAATCGTCCCAAAACCATCCCACAGGTCCGCGGAAATTTTTTTTTCTACGGAACCGGTCCCTGGTGCCAAAAAGGTTGGGGACTGCTGGCTTAGTGGGATGCATGGCGCCATCTGCTGTCGTGTTGGGTGATAACAGGGCCTGGAGAGGCTGGCTGAATCTCCAGAAAAGCGCTGTGAGAAGGGCCAGCCCAGCTTGAGGGTTAGAGGGCACAGCGGTTCCCAGAAGCCCCCCAGACTGCACCCCGGGGTGACAACCCATCACACCCTAGAGTACACAAGTCTCAGCAGGTTTGTCACATCCTGTCCCCTCCCTTTCTCCACCCGAGATATTTCCTGCCTCCCACCACCTCCAGCAGCTCCCACCCTCCTATGCACGTACTGCTCCTCTCCCTCCAAGCAGAACCCACCACCAGCTCCCTGAGAATCCCTTACCTGAGCCAGCTCCATTGCAGCCATTTCCTTCCCTCTGGGAGGATGAAATGATCTGGAGCAAAACGTGGACGTTAATCTGTAGCCTGCCAGGACGAGAAGGGCAATATGAGAGAATGCAGAGGGGGCTTTTGTCCATTCCACATGCTGATTCCCCCCTGATTTTTCCCTGTTAATGGACACTCTAGGTTCTGCCACACTGTGAAGCACAGAGTGACCTTATCCCAGTACAGGCCTAGCCCCCTCCCACCAGGGTGTAACCCTCTGAGACACGGTGAAACCCTCCCAGTAACATCCTCTGTTATACTTACCAAGTTTGCAGACAATACCAAGCTGGGAGGGGTTGCAAGTGCTTTAGAGGATAGGCCAGGGAGGGAGAGCTCAGTGGTTTGAGCATCAGCCTGCTAAACCCAAGGCTGTGAGTTCAATCCTTGAGGGGGCCATTTGGGGCAAAAATATGTCTGGGGATTTGTCCTGGTTGGAGCAGGGATTGACTAGATACCTCCTGTGGTCCCTTCCAACCCTCATATTCTATGATTAAAATTCAAAATAATCTGGAGAAAAGGCCTGAAGTAAATACGATGAAATTCAATTAGGACAAATGCAAAGTGCTTCATTTAGGAAGGAACAATCAGGTGCACACGTACAAAATGGGAAATTCCTGCCCAGGAAGGAGCACTGCGGAAAGGGAGCTGGGGGCCATAGTGGATCACAAGCTAAGTATAAGTCAACAGTGCAAAAGGGCAAACATCATTCTGGGATGTATTTGAGGGAGTACTGTAAGCAAGACACAAATAGTAATTCTTCCACTCCACTCTGTGCGGATTAGGCCACAACTGGAGTACTGTGTCCATTTGTGGGTGCCACATATGAGGAAAGATGTGGACAAATTGGAGAAAGTCCAGAGAAGAGCAACAAAAACGATTAAAGGTCTAGAAAACATGACCTATGAGGGAAGATTGAAAAACCTGGGTTTGTTTAGTCTGGAGTAGAGGGGACATGATAATAGTTTTCAAGTACATAAAAGGTTGTTACAGGGATGTGGAAAAAACAATTGTTCTTAACCTCTGAGGATAGGACAAGAAGTAATGGCCTTAAATTGCAGCAAGGGCAATTTAGGATGGAGATTAGGAAAAAACTTCCTAACTGTCAGAGTGGTTAAACTCCAGAACAAATAGCATAGGGAAGTTGCGGAATCTCCATCATTGGGGATATTTAAGAGCAGGCTGGACAAACACCTGTCAGGGATTCTCTAGATAATACTGAGTCCTGCCTTGAGTGCAGGGGACTGGCCTAGATGACCTCTCGAGGTCCCTTTCAGTTCTATGATTCTATGAACCAAAGGCCAGTGAAGAGCAGAATCAAAGGAGTCACTCTGGGGATTCTCCCTGTCACTGTCCCCAAGGCAGCTCTCTCAGGTTAACTAAGTTGTTTGATGCTTTAGCCTTTGTAGAGTCTCTCCTGGCATTGCCCCCTTCATGGGCTGGGCCTAGTTTTAGCTTTTGGGAAGCGTGACCCCGGGTCCGCTGAGACTGGGCCTTCTTGCCTCAGCACATCTTGTTCCTTTCTGTGGCTCCCCAGTGAGTCCCAATGAGTACATACTCCTCATACAGACTGTGAACATAAGAAGGGCCCACTGCATCAGAGCAATGGTCCATCTAGCTCAGTGGCCAGTGCCAGGTGCTTCAGAGGGAAAGAACAGAACAGGGAACCATCAAGTGATCCATCCCGTCACCCATTCCCAGCTTCTGGCAAACAGAGGCTAGAGACACCATCCCTGCCCAGCCTGCCTGTGACACTGGCAGATGAGGTGTTATCTCTTACACAAGCCTCTATGTCTTAATTGAGCATGGACAAACACACAGTGGAATCGGTCTGACTCACCTGTGTTAGTATTGTTAAAACAGGTATTAGGATTATAAGAATGTGTTTAGACTTCATTAAATGCTTGTGAGTTGCTGCCTGGGTTAATATCTGACTAGTTGCATTGTGAGCCTCTGTGGCTCTGTAAATCACCACACAGGAGAGAGACTTTACCTATGCGAAGTGCTGATTGGCAACCGAATGCATTACACCCTGCCTGGCAGGAAAGGTCCATCCACACCAGAGACACTATTATGGGACGTTAAAGACGACACAAGACTGTTGTTGTGCTCTTGATTTCCCATTAGCTGAGCTGGCAGCTCAGAGCACATGGCAGGAAGGGGATGAAAAACCCCACACAGAAGGAACTGATGATCTGTATGCTGCTTGGACTCTGGGGGGCAAAGTTTTTACGCATCAGCAAGAGATCCCCAGCTGCTTAGCCGGGGTTAGTCCTAAAGACTATGTAGAGCTTGCTTATTATAGAAGCTTCTATTACCTTTGAAATCTAAGACTGCAACTTGTCTGCATCTATAGGATTACCTGCTTTAACTTCGTAAACAACTCTCCTTTCCTTTTAAATAAGTCTTAATACAGGTTATTACAGGACTGGCTACAACTGTTGTCTTTGTTGGGAGATCTAAGATTCAATGGACCTACGGAAGTGACTGGTCCTTTGGGACTGGCAGTAACCTGAACATTGCTGTGACTCGTGGGGTAAGGCAGTGGTTCTCAACCAGGGGTCTGGGGCCCCTGGGGGGCCACAAGAAGGTTCAGGGGGGCCACCAAGCAAGGCTGGCATTGGACTCGCTGAGGCCCAGGGCAGAAAGCTGAACTCCCAGCACATGGGGCTGAAGTCAGGGCCCTGAGCCCCACCACCCGGGGCTGAAGCCAAAGCCTAAGCCAGGGGTCTCAAACTCAACTGAGCACGAGGGCCACATGAGGACTAGTGCATTGAACCGAGGGCCGCATCACTGACACCCTCCCTTTGCTGCCTCTGGCCCCGCCCCCACTCCACCCCTTCCCTGCCCCAATCCAACCCCTGCCCTAAAGTCCCCACCCCAACGCTGCCCCCAGGGGGTGCAGAAACAGTGCAGGGTGCGGCGGAGGCTCAGGGCAAGGAGTTGAGGTGCAGGTGCTGTGCAGGGAGCTCAGGGCAGGGCATTGGTGGGTGGGTTGCAAGAGGGTGAGGGGTGCGGCAGGGGGCTCAGGGCAGGGAGCTGGGGTGCAGGAGGGGTGTGGGATGCGGCAGGGGGCTCAGGGCAGGGAGCTGGGGTGCAGGAGGGGTGTGGGATGCGGCAGGGGGCTCAGGGCAGGAGCTGGGGTGCAGGAGGTGTGGGATGCGGCAGGGGCTCCGGGCAGGGTGCTGGGGTGCAGGAGGGGTGTGGGATGCGGCAGGGGGCTCAGGGCAGGGAGCTGGGGTGCAGGAGGGGTGTGGGATGCGGCAGGGGGCTCAGGGCAGGGAGCTGGGGTGCAGGAGGGGTGTGGGATGCGGAAGGGGGATCAGTGAAGGGAGATGGGGTGCAGGAGGGGTGGGATGCGGCAGGGGGCTCAGGACAGGGGTTGGGGTGCAGGTGGGGTGGGGGATGAGGCACGGGGCTCAGGGCAGGGGGTTGGGGTGCAGGAGGGTGTGGGATGCGGCAGGGGGCTCAGGGCAGGGAGCTGGGGTGCAGGAGGGGTGTGGGATGTGGCAGGGGGCTCAGGGAAGGGAGCTGGGGTGCAGGAGGGGTGTGGGATGCGGCAGGGGGCTCAGGGAAGGGAGCTGGGGTGCAGGTGGGGTGTGGGATGGGGCAGGGGGCTCAGGGCAGGGTGCTGGGGTGCAGGAGGGGTGTGGGATGTGGTGGGGCTCAGGAAGGGAGCTGGGATGCAGGAGAATGTGTTTAGTGTTTAGACTTCATTGAATGCTTGTGAGTTGCTGCCTGGGTTAATATCTGACTAGTTGCATTGTGAGCCTCTGTGGCTCTGTAAATCATCAGACAGGAGAGAGACTTTACCTAGCTGAAGTGCTGATTGACAACAGAATGCATTACACCCTGCCTGGCAGGAAAGGTCCATCAACATCAGAGAGACTATTATGGGACATTAACGGAGACACAAAACTGTTGTTGTGCTCTTGATTTCCCATTAGCTGAGTTTCCAGCTCAGAGCACATGGCAGGAAGGGGATGAAAAGCCCCACACAGAAGGAACTGATTATCTGTATGTTGCTTGGACTCTGGGGGGCAAAGTTTCTAGGCATAAGCACGAGAGCCCCCGCTGCTTAGCCGGGTTAGTCCTAAAGAATATGCAGAGCTTGCTTATTAGAGAAGCTTCTATTACCTTTGAAATCTAAGACTGCAACTCGTCTGCATCTATAGGATTACCTGCTTTAACTTCGTAAACAACTCTCCTTTCCTTTTAAATAAGTCTTAATACAGGTTGTGACAGGACTGGCTACAAGTGTTTTCTTTGTTGGAAGATCTAAGATTCTGTTGACCTAAGGAAGTGACTGGTCCTTTGGGCCTGGCAGTAACCTGAACATTGCTGTGACTCGTGGGGTAAGGCAGGGTTCTCAACCAGGGGTCTGGGGCCCCCTGGGGGGCCGTGAGCAGCTTTCAGGGGGCTGCCAAGCAAGGCCGGCATTAGACTCGCTGAGGCCCAGGGCAGAAAGCTGAAGTCCCAGCGCATGGGGCTGAAGTCCAGGGCCCTGAGCCCCACCACCAGGGCTGAAGCTAAAGCCTGAGCAATGTAGCTTTGTGGGGGCCCCTGTGGCATGGGGCCCCAGGCAGTTGCCCTGCTTGCTGCCCCCTAACGCCAGCCCTGGCTTTTATATGCAGAAAACCAGTTATTGTGGCCTACATGAGCAGTGGAGTTTTTATAGCATATGTGTGTGTGGGGGGAGGAGGGGCCCTCAGAAAGATATATGGGGTCACCTAAGGGGACTGTCTGGGGTTCCATGTTGATGCTGTTACGGAGCCTGAAGCGTTTACACTGGATACTTGGTTGGTGAAATCTCCATACAGACCTCACACCCAGTTTGGGGTTTGTTCCCTGCTTCTTACCAGTCTGCCTGAGGCTGGTGCTCGTGCTCTCCAGTCACTGAAGACAGCGTTACACAGAGGGGCTGTGAGTTCCCCATGGTCACTGAACAGGTCTGTGACAGAGCCAGGAACAGCCCTGTTAACCCCAGAGCCCCGTCACCCGCAACTTGGGAAGGTCCCCAGAGCACACTGTATTAGGCTGCAGGAAGAGGTGTGCAGGGACTGCAGCTGAGCTGCCCTGCCAAGACGGCCTGTGCATCCGTGGACAAACCACCTCGCTGGGGGGTGTCCCCTGGGTCAGGAGAAGTCAGTGTCCAGCCCTGTGGGGCTGCGCTCCTGGCTCATACCTCCAGCACTCACTGCTGCCCCTCCCTTACCAGCTGCACTGTTCAGCCAGCCCCAGGCCTCTGTGACGTCACCTTCCCCCCCGCCCCCTCAAACCTTCAAACTGGGACATGGTGCACCAGTACCAATCAGAGTGCACTAGTGTAAATTTTGTCTACACTAAGGGTTTGCACCAGTGCCTAAAACACCAGGGTGGCAGAGACCTTCAGAAACAGCAGTACGGTGGCACTAGAACCTATTTCTAGCTCGGTCACAGACAGCCTGGGTGACCCTGGACACGTCAATGTTTCTCCTCCCAACTTTAGTCTCTTTACCCAGCTGCCACTCACTGGGGTCTCCTCTCTCTCCAGAGCTGCTCACCACTACAGTCTGTGTGGGTGTCCCCAGAGCTAAGGCAGGTCAGCTCGGGAATAGTCTTACAAGGGGGGCTGGGGAGTCTCTGTCCCTGGAAGTTTTTAAGGACAGGTAGGACAAAGCTCTGTCAGAGATAATCTACAGATATTTGGTCCTGTCTCGGCAGAGAGCTGGACTTGATGACATCTTGAGGTCCTATCTAGCCCTCCATGTCTAGGATGCAATGCAATATATACATATAAAAACCCAACATACAGAATAAAACCCACCACAACATAATGTCAGGCAATTCAGGGGGGAAAAAACCACAACCTACACTCCACAGCATAAAATGACAATACAAAGGAAAAGAAAGTAACACGATGCAAACGACGACATCCTAGGACAAAAGTACACAACGGAAAATAGCTCAACTCAAACCAACACAGCACAGGCACCAACAAGCTGAGGCAAAACAATGCACCACAAAACTGCTACACAACATGGTGCGATCACAGTTCCAAATGGCACCATGCAAAACAGCTCAGCGTAGAACAGGACACAGCACAAAAGAGAATTATTTCAGTGTAGGCCTGGAAGGGATCTTGAGAGGGCGTCTACTCCAGCCCCCTGTGCTGAGGCAGGACCAAGTATCCCTAGACATTCCCAGACTGGTGCATCTCTAACCTGGCCTTAAAAACCTCCAATGAAGGAAATTCCACAGTCTCCCTTGGAAGCCAATGCAAGGCAAACACTGACCAAAACAACGCTGCACACACACACGCTGGGCCTGGGGTTAAGGGGAGAGGCAAGAATTCAAACAATCTGTGTTCAGTTCCCAGTTTTGCCCCAAATTCCCCATGCAAACTTGAGCAAATTACTTCAGCTCTCTGAGCTTCAGTTTCCCCATCTGTAAAATGGAGAGTCGCCTCCCACCATTGGCCTATTTAGCCTTTGAGCTTTTTGTGGCAAGGCCTGTCCCTGTGGGCATGTCCACACTGCAGTCAGACACCAGCGGCTGGCCCGTGCCCGCTGACTTGGGCTCACATGGCTCAGGCTGTGGGGCTGTTTAATTGTGGTGTCCATGTTCCGGCTGGGGCTGCAGCCCAAGGTGTGGCACCCTCCCACCTCACAGGGTCCTACAGCCTGGCCCCAGCCCGAGCCCAGACATCTACACTGCAATTAAACAGCCCCTTCGCCTGAGCCCTGTGAGCTTGAGTCACCTGGCATGGGCCAGCTGGGGGTTTTTAGTGGCAGGGTAGAGATACCCTTGGTGTCTGTTCAGCACCTGTCACAATGGGGACCCTGATCTTGGTCAGTGTCTATGCAAAGCCCTGCACAACAGGGGCCTGACCTCAGTCGGGGACTCTGCAACTCCCAGCATTGCAGGATCCCGGATTTTGTTCGGGTTCCCTGCAGCATCTGGCAAATTGTGGGGGCAGGATCTCTGTCAGGGTCTGTGCAGTGCCCAGTACAGTGGTGGGGCATGATCTGGGTCGGGGTCAGTGCAGTGCCAGATCCAACAGGGACACAGATCTCAGTCGAGGTTTCTGAAATGCCCAGCACAATGGACGCAGCAGTTTGGGTCACAGTCATGCGCTGCCTGGCACAAGGGGGGGCCATGATCTCGGTCCAGGTCTCAGTTTTACCTGGCACAACAGTAAGGTCTGATCTCACCTGGGGTCTCTTCAGTGGCTGGCAGAACAGGGCCCAGATCTCAGTTGGGGTCTCTGCAGCACAGGCCCACGCTCAGTACGATAAGAGCCTTGATCTCAGTCACACACCTGGAGAGAAAAGTGGGAAGATTTTTGAGCATTTGATATCAGTATTTCAGAACTGAGGAGAAAATGGGGCACAAACTAAATATTTGCCAATATAAGGGACAAGCATCATGTGGGGAGATTTTATGTCACCATTCAACCACTCAAGAGGAAAGAGGGGAAATTTGAGGGGATTATACAGCAATATTAAATCAACCACAGAATGGGATAGATTCTTCTTGCCTCACATTCACATGGCCGGCAGGGATCCCTGAGTGATGTGGCTTTCACAAGGAAGAGGAGTGGGGCTGGAGTGAGGTCACTGGCTATGGGGAGGGGCTGGCAGTGGGGTCTGGGAATGTGACTAGTACAGGGGTCAGCAACCTTTCAGAAGTGCTGTGCCAAGTCTTCAATTATTCACTCTAATTTAAGGTTTTGCATACCAGAAATACATTTTAATGTTTTTAGACTGTCTCTTTCTGTAAGTCTATAATATAGAACTAAATTACTGTTGCATGTAAAGTAAATGAGGTTTTTTAAATGTTTAAGAAACTTCATTTAAAATTAAATTAAAATGCAGAGCCTCCCTCGGACCGGTGGCCAGGACCCAGGCACTGAGAGTGCCACTGAAAATCAGCGTGTGTGCCATAGGTTGGCTCCCCCTGGACTCGCAGGTGGGGGGTGGGGGGGGCGGCTGGGTTGGGCCGGTCGGGGAGGGGAAGTAGCTGGGAGGGGAAACCTGGGGCTGGGCCGTCTCCATGGGGGACACTTGCTCCTCCCTCCCCTTCCTGGCCCTTCCCAGGCCCCGTTGCCAGCAGAGAGTGGCCCCCCCAGCCCAGCCCAGAGGTGTCCCTGTCTCAGGGCCCCCCCAGCCTCTGCCCATTCACCCTCTGCCCAGCTCATAAATCACTCGCGGGAACCATTTCCCACCCGCACAAGGACAAATCCCTGCAGGTGGAAATGGGGGAAACCCCCAAACCTGAGACCTGAACTGGCCACTGGCGAAGGGGAGAGAAAATGGGGCACAATCGGGGGGGGGACAGGGAACTTCTCAGGGTTGGGGAGGGGGTCACCCTGGGCGCTGCTCGTGGCTCTCTAGGGAGAAAGGGGGCAGGACGGGGGAGGAGGGGGGTCCCCACGGGAGGGGGCAGCGGTAAATCCGAGGGGATCTCAGCCCCCCCCTTCTCTCCCCGCTCCTCGGGGGTCACCTGCTCCCCCCGGCCACAGTTAATGAAGGGCTCTCCCACCGCGATCTGCGCATGCCCAGAGCTCCACCGGCACCAAACCTTCTCCGGTCCGGGAGAGGCTCCAACGGCCCCGCGCGAGCCAGGCAGAGCCAACGCTCGTTCGCAGCCCGGCTCCGTCTTCTCTGCCGACGTCACTTCCGCTTCCGGGAGAGTCAGGAACTACATCTCCCAGCCTGCCCCGGGGCCGCTTCCGCCCTCTTCTGCCCAGGGAAGGGAGGGGGTCAGCAGCTGTTACTGCGCATGCTCCGTGGGAGCCCCGCTGGGGGCGGGAGAACAAAGCTGCTGCTGCCGCCTCCGCGTGAGCCGGGCCCGGGCTGAGCCGCTGCTGCTCCCCGGGGTTTGTGGGGCCCGGCCGGGGTTCTCCAGCTGGGCCCCGCCCCGGGCAGCCCTGGCTCTGCCTGCCCCAGCCCCGCCCGGAGCCCCTGGGAGTGAGAGACCCCGGGGCGCTGGGGGCGGGCACGTGACTCTGCCCCGGGAACCCGGGAGAAGCCTCGGAGCCGCCTCGGCCCCAGCGGAGCCGCAGCCGGACCCGCCCGCTGGGCTGGGGGGGCCCGGGGCCCGGCGGGGGGGGCCCGGGGGGGGGGAGACGCGGGAGTTGCGGGGGGGGAAGGGCGGTGGGACGCGGGGGGGGCGGGGGTTGAACTGTCTCTGGGCAGCCAGGAAGTTCCCGGGCGGGCGGCGGGGGGAGGGGGGTTAATTGGATCCTGTCCCTGTTGGTGCCACTTGCCTCTCGCCCCCGGTACAAATTCTCTCCAGTTCTGCCCCTTTTCTCGCTCAGTGTCTCACCCGGGCTGTAAAATCCGGGGAGATTCGCCCCTTTCCCCGCCAATGAGCCGCTCTCCCGTCTCCCCCATTTCCCCTTGGTCTCTCCAGGAGTCTGATTTTCCACCTCCAGTTGCAGGTCGTGACACGTTTTCTCTGCAAATCTCAAGGGTTGATATAAAATAACCTGAACGTTTGCCCCACTTCTCTCTACTTGTCTATTTCTAATTGAATATGCCCTGAGATTTCCCCCTGTCTCTCTAATTATAAAATACCAAGAAAATCTCGGTTTTGCACCTTTTCTCAGATTCTTGAACATAGCTTGGTGGGGCAGGGCTGGGCTGGCAGGGGCTGTGGGTCAGGAGTGAGGGGCACCATCAGAGGTTGAGGGGGGCAGGGCTGGACTGTAAGGGGGCTGTGGGTCGGGAGTGAGGGGCACCATTAAAGCTTGAGCCGGGGGCACCCCCCACCTATAGCCCTGTACTATATGTACAGGATGTTTCTAAACACACAGCACGTGCACACTACTCCCCCCCCACCCCCCAGTGTAGTATTAAATTGCTTGGTTTACATTGTGATCCGCAAAGCTGAGTCAGGTGCCTGAACTCCCCACACAGTGCCTGGGTTCCACAGGCACCTTCCACTGTGAGTCACAAACGCCAGTTCACTAGGTGGGGAGCCATGTGAGCTAGTCAATGGGAGAGGCTGGCAAGGGGGAGGTACTAGCACCGCATGAGAAATATTCAACGTCATTGAAATATAGTCAGAAGTAAAATTTCATTGCTCGGTGCTGCAGAACAGTCAACGTTTCCAGCAGATGGGACTGCAGCTGGGGGGGGGGATTCCATTTGAAAACTTGAAAGAGGTAAACAATGAACAGGAAACCACCCAGACATTGAATAGTAACAGTAACAAAGGACAGTCAAATAGCAAGAAACGAACAGAAAAAAATAACACGAAGAGACTAAAAAAAATCTAGAAAAGAAATCAAAGACATTGAAAAAAAAAGTCACCGCAGAGCTGGTGGGGCAGGGCTGGACTGGCAGGGGGCTGTGGGTCGGGAGTGAGGGGCTGGGAGAAGCACATTGTCCTAAGCCCTTCCCCCACCTCACAGATAGATGCCTAAATCTGGGTTGCAGGGGGGTGGCTGTCTCTGCTTAGCACTCCACAAATGGGAACCCAGCCCCTGCTGTCAGGTGACTCAGGTGCCTAAGGCATTTCTTGGACTGGATGTAGGCAGCTGCCTCACACCACACAAACTGGCGGTAGGGGGAGAAGGAAGAGGTGGGGTTGGTCACATCAGCTGCTTTATAACGTTTAGCCCCACGGTTCACACAGTCCCCTGGGCTGTGGGAGACCCGGGTTCAGTTCCCCCTGGCTGGAAGAGCTGATGAACGTGAATACCAACCTCAGGCCAAACAGCTACAAACTACTCAACCTTATATGCTGCTTCCATGACACCATGTATCAGCGGGTGCCAACTCATCCAATCCCTTTCCTGTAGCCCACGGGGTAAGCAGAGCTGTGTGCCTGCCCCTATATTATTTACTTGGTTCCAGGCTGGAGTGCTGGAAGTCGCCGCGTGTGCTACCATACAGGTGTCCAGTGCTGGATGAAACTTCTGGGGGCCTGGCACCAAACATGCGTGTGGGCCCCCATGGGGAATAATTGTAAAAGACAGGAGATCGACACAGGAATTGTCTTTGACACAGCACACAGGCGCACAGGTTTTATTAAGCATATTTGAAGTTTAAGTTGCAGATGGAGGTGGCTGCCACTAGGGTACCAGCAGTGGTAGCCCGAGGGGGGAAAAGATACGCACACAAGTGGATATAAACTAAATTATAAAAGAAAACAGAGAAAATAAAACACAGCTAACAAAAGCCAGAGCACCCAAAATATTAGCCATGTGCTGCTCCCACGAAAAAGGCCCATTCCCACTATCTCACCATTCACATTTCTCATAGGAACCACCAGGGCTTGAATTACATTTTGATATGAAATTGGGGTGAATTTAAAACTATTTAAAATATTTTAAAAATAAAAAAAGATCAACATTTTAATACATTTTATTGACAGTATAATTAGTCATACTAGACTTGCTTGTCCTCCCCCCAAGGCCGAGAGGCACACAGACTGGGATCAGGACCAGCTGTGCCCCCAAAAGACCAGGCCAACCCTCCAAATCAGACCAGAGCCACATCCCTCCCCCGAACAACCCCCTGGAACTGGACCACTTTGAATCAGGCTCTAGGACACCATAAACTGTTGGGACTACCTAAGACAAAAATACCATTTCTCATTCTTTTTTCTTTGTTTTTTGAAAAGTAAACATAAGAGTGGCCAGGCTAGGTCAGACCAAAGGTCCATCTAGCCCAGTATCCTGTCCGCCGAAGAAGTGGGCTGGAGCCCACGAAAGCTTATGCTACAATAAATTTGTTAGTCTCCAAGGTGCCACAAGTCCTCCTGTTCTTTTTGCGGATACAGACTAACATGGCTGCTACTCTGAAACCTGTCTTCCAACAGTGGCCAATGCCCGGTGCCCCAGAGGGAATGAACAGAACAGGTAATGATCCAATGAGCCATCCCCTGTCACCTATTCCCAGCTTCTGGCAAACAGAGGCTAGGGACACCATCCCTGTCCAGCCTGGCTAATAGCCCCTAAGGGACCTGTCCTCCATGCACTTATCTAGTTCTTTTTTAACACTTTTATAATCTTGGCCTTCACAACATCCTGTGGCGAGGAGTTCCACAGGTTGACTGTGCGTTGTATGAAGAAATACTGCCTTTGGTTTGTTTTAAACCTGATGCCTCTTCATTTGATTTGGTGACCCCTAGTTCTTGTGTTAGAAGAAGTAGTAAACACCACTTCTGTATCTACTTTCTCTACACCAGTCATGATTTTATAGACCTCTCTCATCTCCCCCACCCCGCACATCTTGTGAACTGGGCTTTTCCCTCCCTGCTGCTGCAGCCTCCTTCCCACCCTTGGGCACAGCACCCACACACCCTCTGCCCCTGCAGCCAGCTCCCCCTCTAGGGCTGCTTGGTTGCCAATATTCCTGATGCTGGGAACTGAGAGGAGGGGATGGCAGGAGAAACACCTGGGGCTGGTCAGTGCTGGGACGGGACAGTCTGTGCTGCAGGTGTCACTGTCTGGGACAGAGACTCTCTCCAGCCTGAGCTGGGACTGGGCAGATTATCAGGGGACACGTATTTGTGCCCCCTTTATTGTTTTCAGGGTTGAAATAAGGGCGGAGAACCCCAGAGAAGGTGTCAGTGAAAGTGAAGAGATGGGACTTGTCAGTCACATTGTAAAAGGAGACCTCGCCCGCCTCATAGTCCAGGAAAATCCCCAATCATCTGGCCCTGACGCTCACGGGCAGGACGGTCGGGGGGGAGGTATTGGCCTTGAATTGCCCAGCATGCTGACATATTGTCCAGTATCCATTCTCCGGTAGAAATACAATATGCCCCTTCCTGCGCACATCTTCCCTACAGACCCCCAGAGTCCAGAGATTCTTTCCTCCAACCTCCACCTGCCAGTAACGTTTCCCACCTGTGAATCCCTCAGCGCCCAGGACAATCGCCATAGTATCAAATCTCTCTGGATTGTCAGGCAGATCCTGGCGCTTGTCTTGGTGTGTCACACGTTTCCGATCCTCAGCCAGGACGAGGTAGGGATTTGCTGTGCTGGGATCCAGAGTCACATCCACTGGGGAGAGAGTCACAGAGTCAGTGCCGGGGCCAGAGGCTGGCCATTCTAGGGGGGCACAATCTAAAGGGGAGAACATGTGCCCACCCCATGTGTCTTCTCCCCTGTGCCCAGCCCGGGGCTGCCCTGCTCCTCCTGCCCCATGTTACCTGTGGGAGCGGGGGGAGAGCTCTGTCCTTTTCCCACTGCACCTGTGCCCCAGGGCCTGGGCGGGGAGTGGGACAGAGCCTTTCTGATGTGGCCAAAGCCAGCTGCTCCTGGTCGCTGCCTCTGTGCAGCTGAGCCAGCCTGGCTGGGGTGACAGCTCCTGCTCCCTGCCTGGGCCCACCTGCTGGGGATGACGGCTGAGCTGAGGGGACTCTGGCTCACTCAGCACCTGGTCCCGCATCCATCCTCCTGCTCCCCACTGCCAGGGCTGGGGCCAGGCACAGCGGGAGAAGGGAACTCCCCCTTCTCCCTGCAGCAGGCCAATCTGGGCAGGGGCCCCCCCACATGTAGCCTCAAGAAGTGGCATGTACACCCTGGCAGCTGGAGCTCCATGCACTGAGTGGGGTACGAGGACGTCACAGCGGCTGTGTGAGCCCCCCATGGTGCTGCTGACATGGCTCAGCCCTGACCCCTGCTGGAACCTCTCTCCCTGCGGCCCATGCAGGTCTTGGTCTCCCTGTGGTTGCCATTAATGTGAGTTATGATGTGAGCTCCTATCCACTAAGAACTGGCCTCAGGCTGGGCTGAGATCGGTGACAGGGAAGTGAAAGCTCCCATCACTGCCCCCTGCCAAACCAGCCCATCCAGCTTCCCCCCGCAATGCGGTAACAACAATACTCACACTTGGCAACACCCTGAGCGCCCCCAGCGGGCAGGGCGAGGGCCTGTCCAAGGACCAATGGGCACAATCTTCAGGAAAAACAACAAGGAGTTTGGTGGCACCGTAAAGACCAACACAATTATTATTGCATCAACTTCCGTGGGTAAAAAATCCCATTTCTTCAGCTGCACGGAGTACGAAGAAGTGGATTTTTTCCCCACAAAAGCTTATGCCCTAATAAATCGGTTGGTCTTTAAGGTGCCATCGAACTCCTCGTTGTTTTTGTGGATACAGACTGACACGGCTGCCCCTCTGAATCTTCAACAAGGGAGACCGAGGCTGGAAATTAGGAAACACTTTCTCACTCTCAGGGCAGTGAAGCTCTGGACCGGCTCCAAGGGAGCCTGTGGGATCCCTGTCACTGGCGGTTTGCAAGAACAGGTTGGACAAACCCCTGTCAGGGATGGTCTAGGCCCTGCCCCAGTGCAGGGAGCTGGATTCGGCGACCTCGCAAAGTCCCTTCCAACCCTGCATTGCTATGAGTCTAGGTTACAGCTGTTCTGGTGCTGGGTCCAGGGCCCTGGCGGTTCTAAGCACGGTGTGTGGCACACGGTGGAGTTAACAATCTTAGTGATCACAGCAGCTGGTAGCTCAGCGTCCCTGCCAGGGCCTGTAACCAGCTCAGCTGGGTGTTACTGGCTTGTGTGGACAGGAGCTAGGGTTGCCACCTGTCCAGGTTTTCACAGGATCAGCCCATTGTTCAGGTCGCTGTCCTGCGAAATCTGAGTCTGTGCAGGAGGTTAAAAGTCCTGGGTTTGCCAGTGGCTGTAGTGGGGGAAGCTGTGGGGTGGCAGTGACTGCTCAAAGGGAGCGCTAGCTTCAGAGTGTCTTGGGACCAGCAAGCGGGAGATGAGGCGCTCAGAGCTGGTAGGGCCCAGTCACCACGGTGGAAGTACCAACCGTGACGTTTAACTGCCGGATGGTAACAGGTTGGATCTGGTGCCAGGCCCTGCTTTGTGAGGCTGGTGCCCAGGGCAGTGACAGGAACAGAAGCCTGAGAGGGCTGGTCTCCTCTCCCAGGGTGGGATGGGACACAGTGCCCGGGGTGAAGAGACAGGGGGTGTATGTGGAGCAGGGAGATGTCCCATTTTTTGCACCTCAGAGGGGGCAACCACAACAGGACCCCAACACTGTTTGTGTAACTGACCTGAGTGCCCCCCTCCCTCCCAGCTGTGTGCGGCAGGATACCCCAGAGTACATGGAGCCATGGCCAGTGGTGCTGCAATGTGTGTGCATGTCCCTTGGGGTCTCTAATCCCTGCTGGAGCTGCCCAGACTCTCCCAGCCTTCACCAGTACATACATATGGTCAGGCAGCATGCTGGGTGCAAATACACCCAGACAGCTGTTCGTAGCCTATCGAATGTCATAGGAAAATGCTCTGTGTAGGGAAAGGAGCCAGGAGCTCCCACGGGGAGGTGGATCTCCCCATGGATAAAATATCAGCGACTTGTACAGTACCTGCGTAGAGCTGCGCGCTTCTCCACCCTGTAACTAAACACAGACAGAGGGGTGAGAACGCCCGTGAACACCAACACTCTGAGCAGGAAACAATGTCACACAAGGGTGATAATGGGGGGAATGGAACTTACTGATCTCAGCCAGGAGTTTGGCTAAAAACAAAACACAGAGAAACGAGTCAGTATCACACTATGTTGCAGAAGGAAAGCGAGTCAAAGAGACTTTAAAGCAGAGAAGTTAAAATCCTTAGACTGAGCCAGGAGGCTACATCAGCAACCAGAGCCTGGCAGCTCCTGGGCAACAAAGGAATCAGCAAGGGGAGAAACACAGTAACCCCATCCTGCCAGCTGCAAGAGGTTGTGAGAGCCAAAGGGGGATTGAAGTGGGGCGGACTGCCCCACTCCCTGTGAGAGTGGGCTGCGGCAGGCCAGGGCACCTGCGCAGACAGGGCTTATTGTGAGCCAATCAGAGAGGGGCTTATTGTGAGCCAATCAGGGCCCAGTTTGGAGACAGCCAATTAGGGCCAGGCTCAGACATATATAAAGGCTGCCCAGAGCAGGAGCAGTCAGTCTGTCTCAGGCCTTCAACAGGGGAAGGTCAGTCTCTAAGGAAGGAGACTAGCACTGTGGACAGCGCAGTGCTGGCCAGGCTCGGGGAGGCTAGGGAGCTTGAACCTGTAGCCTGCCAGGCTGCAGGCCCTGAAGGGAAGGGCCTAGCGGGTGCAAGGGGCCGTAGGGGAAGCGGCCCAGGGAAACAGACAGCGGAAGGAGAGAAAAGGACAGTGAGGCTGACGCCAGAGGGTCCCTGGGCTGGGACCCAGAGTAGAGGGCGGGCCTGGGTCCCCCCCCTTCACTCCTTGTAGGGCACCCAGCCATTGGCTGTAGGGAGTGGCCATATTGCTATGCCAGATCCCAACAAGAGGGATTGGACTCAAGGGCGGTTGGACATAGTGACTGAGGTGTGGGACTGCTGAGCACAGACCCCCCTGCCCCGGAAGGGGGTGTAGATGGACTAAGGGGCACTGCTGGAGGGCAGTGGCCTCGAGGAGGATGCCGCCGAGCACGCAGCAATGCGGATCCAAAGACAACAACAGAAGACAGAATGACGGATGGGACACTACCAAGAGGGGGTGCGCCACTGGAAAGAGCTAATTCCCAGAGTCACCAGCAGGAGGCACCCAGGTGGTGAGTCCCGACCCGTTTACACGGATCCTTCAGCAAATGGAAAATATTAACCCTGTGAAGTCAGTAAAAGGAGAAAAGTGCATCGGGTGAAGAGTATGATGGGACTGAATAGGCCAAAGTTTAACTAGAAGAGTGAATGGCCAGAGATATAAAACAAATACCAGGGATATATTTCAGTCTAGCAGAATCAGGAAGCCTGTGAGAGAATCAGTGGGTCCCTTGGATCAGCAGGGATAAAGGGAGCAATTCAGGAGGGTGAGGACAATGGTGAGAGAATAACCAATTTCTTTATATTGATTATCACCATAGACGGGGGTTGGGGAGAGACCTACTGTGGTAGAACACACCCCTGTACTCACACTCTATGCACTATTGTAGTAATCTTTGTACAAAGTATGCCTTGAAAGGTATCATTTGAAAACTCATCATTTGCTGATCAGTACTTCCCTGGTAAAATGTGTGACAAATTTGTCCGTGATGTTTTAAGATTCCCCTGTACAGTGTTATTAACCCAAGTTCCAAGCCCCACAGCTGAGCCCAAACAAGTTGGCAAACAGGTCTGGCCTAAACAAAGGAATATGTGCTCTGCTTAATTTGCATTAATCAAGCAGGAAGGGAAAACAAAGGAAGAAAAATACTAACAGGAAATATCCTCCTACATAGATTCTGTCTCTCAGCTGGAAATGTTTTTTCAAGGTGTATTAGAGGGGAAGAACTGAAACTATAAAAAGGAGGGAAACCACCCCAAGGCCCCCTGTTTTCTCTGTCCCTGCACATCAGATTCACTGCACCTGAAGAGAAAAAGGAAGCCCTCATTGGACTCGGGGGAAGGGGACCTGACCTGAGAGTTTGGTCAGTAACCTGCTGGAGCATGTGATAAGAAAATGCTTGAATTTAATATAGTTAAGTTAGGCTTCAGTAAACATCTTATCTTTATTTTTCTTGTAACCATTTCTGTTATGCCTCATCACCTGTACTCACTTAAAATCTTTCTCTTTGTAGTTAATACATTTGTTTTACTGTTTTATCTAAACCAGTGTGTTGAAATAGAAATACATGAATAATTATGTGAGATAATAACATGGCATATTATTCCCTTAAACGAATAACATCTTAAAATATTTTGTACTGTCCAGGAGAGGGCTGGGCAGTGCAAGACACACATTTCTGGGGGGAAATCTTCGACTGGGGGTGTGCTCAGGTCACCCTGCAGTATAACCGAGGCAGAGGTTGCAGAGAAGATTGAAAGATTTCTTCACCGTATAGCCACCGAATCAACAAGAGGTGATGCTATTTTAGATTTAGTATTGGTGAGTAGTGAGGATCTCATAGAAGAACTGGTTGGAGAGGAGAGCCTTGATTTGAGTGATCATGAGCTAACTCCATTTAAACTAAATGGAATGATAAACAAAAATATGGCTGCAACTAGGATCCTTGATTTAAAAAAATAAGGGAATTAGTTAGAGAAGTGGACTGGACTAAAGAACTCAAGGATCTGAATATGGAGGAAGCTTGGAATTACTTTGCTTCTGCAACTTTGACTTAATCAGAAGCTAGCGTCCCACACAAGGGGAACCACATTTTTAGGGAAGGGTTGCAGACCAAACTGGATGAGTAAGCACATGAAACAGGCATCAAGAGAAAGCGGAAAGCCTACAAGGAATGGAAGATGGGATTGATCAGCAAGGAAAACTCCCTCTTGGAGGTCAGAAAGTGTAGGGGAAAAGTGAGAATTGCTAAAAGCCAAGCAGCGCTGGACCTTATGAAGGGAATTAAAACCAATAAGTAAAAGGTTTTATAGCTTCATAAATAAGAAGAAGTGGGACCATTAAACACTGAAGATGAGGTGGAGATTAAAGTAATCTAGGCATGGCCCAACACCTAAATGAATACTTTGCTTCAGTTTTTAAAAAGGGTAACGAGGAGCTTAGGGGTAGTGGCAGGGTGGCTAATGGGAACGAGGATATGGAAATAGAAATGACCATATCCAAGGTGAAAGTCAAACTCAAACAGCTCAATGAGATCAAATTGGGGGCCAGATAATCTCCATCCAAGAATATTAAAGGAACTGGCACGTGAAATCTCAAGCACAATAGCAAGGTTTTTAATGAATCTGTAAACTCCAGGGTTGTACCCTATGATTGGAGAATTGCTAATATCGTTTCTATTTTTAAGAAAGGGGAAAAAACTGATCCAGTTTGACCTCAATTGTATGCAAGGTCTTGGAACAAATGTTGAAGGAGAAAGTAGTTAAGGACATAGAAGTAAATGGTAATTGGGATAAAATACAACATGGGTTTACAAAAGGTAGCTCATGCCAGAGCACCCTGATCTCCTTCTTTGAGAAAGTAACTGATTTTTAGACAAAGGAGATGTAGTAGATCTAACCTACCTGGGCTTCAGTAAGGCATTTGATACATTTCTACATGGGAAATTGTTAATTAAATTGGAGAAGCTGGAGACAAATATGACAACTGAAAGGTGGTTAAGGAACTATTTAAATGGGAGACGACCTGTTGTCAACTGTCAGGCTGGAAGGAGGTTACTAGTGTAGTTCCTCGAAGATCAGTCTTGGGACCAATCTTATTTAACATTTTCATTAAAGACCTTAGCACACTCCCAGTTTTTGTGCCAATACAATTTTCAGATGACAGTGTCAGGAGGTATTGCCAATATGGAGGAGGACTGGAATATCATACAAGATCTGAACAACCTTGAAAACAGGAGTAATAGAAATGGGATGAAATTTAACAGTGCAAAGTGCAGGGTCATGCACTTCGGGACTAACAACAATAACTTTTGGTATAAGGTGAGGAAGCTTAAGTTGAAAGTGACAGAAGAGCAGAAAGATCTGGGTATATTGGTTGATCACAGGATGTCTATGAGCTACCAATGTTATCTGGCCATGAAAAATCCTCATGCAATCCTAGGAGTTATTTCTAATAGAGATAGGGCAGAAATGGTTACTCTCCCTGTGCAGTACCACAAGGAATCATTACAGCTATTCACACAGGTTATTGTGCCCGAGTCCTGGCCCCCGGGAGAGCACCCGCTGAAATGTCACCGAATTTCAGCGGCATTTCGGCGGGGATGCCTCTCTGATGCCGCTTGCTGTCGACAAGTGACATCATCGAGAGGCGTCGCTCCCGAATTTCGGCGGGGACGCCTCTCGATGACTCCGCTTGTCGACGGCAAGAGGTGTCGCCGCTGAAATGACGCCAAAATTAGATGGCATTTTGGTGGGTGCTCCACCGCCGCAGTGGTCCTTTGTCTGGCACCCGCCAGCAGGGCCGGCTTTAGGCCAATTCCACCAATTCCCCCGAATCGGGCCCCGCGCCGAAGAGGGCCCCGCCCAGTGAGAATCTCTTCCCTGGCTAGAGGAACCTTTAAATTTTTACTCACCTGGCAGCACTCCGGGTCTTCGCAACACTTCGGCAGTGGGTCCTTCGCTTGCTCTGGGTCTTCAGCGGCACTTTGGCGGCGGGTCCTTCAGTGCCACCAAAGACCTGGAGCGAGTGAAGGACCCGCCGCCGAAGACTCGGAGCACTGCCCGGTGAGTACAAGCCCCATGTGTTTTTAAAATTTTATATCTATCTATATCTGTGTGTGAGTGTGTGTGTGTGTATGTATGTGTGTATATATATGTGTCATCCCTGCCGGGGCCCCGTTGAAACGGTTCGAATTGGGCCCCAAGATTGCTAAAGCTGGCCCTGCCCGCCAGACAAAAAGGTTGGGGACGATTGGGTTCTATATACTCAGGAAACAAGACCTGTGCATCTCTGTGGACACATCTATGAAGATCTCTGCTGAATGTGTAGCAGTGATTTAAAGAAGGAAGTGTTAGGATGTACACAACAGGACAGAAAAACATACTGTGTGCAGTACTGGTCACCCCATCTCAGAAAGGGTCTTTCAGGTGCAGCAATTAGAATAATTACGGCTCTGAAGACAAAGTCATATAAAGACTGATAGATATGAGCACCTCTTTCAATCTTCTTTCCTAATACAAGAAGAGGAGACTCAAATACACTGAAAGGCAGCAAATCTCAAACTAAAGAGGAAATGGTATTTTATATGAGGCATAATTAGCCTGTGAAACTCCTTACTACAAGATAGCATTGAGGCTAAGCAGAAAAACAAAAGGATATTGACGTGGCTAAAGAGAACATGAAGATTTACACTGGGTAGGACTGAAAACAAAACAGACAAGCAAAGAAAAAAAAACCCCAAATGGACAAAGGATTCAAAGAGGCCCAGGCTTTGATATGGAAATGCAAATAATCAGAGTTGTGACCGTTCTCCGAAACACAAGCATTCTGTCAGGGAGAGAAACCCCCTCCTGCTTCAGGGCACAAGGCAAACATTAACTGATGGGGTCAGGAAGGAACTTTCCCTGGGGGCAGGTTAGTCTGTCCTCGGGCATTAGGGGGTTACTCGCACCTTCTCCTGAAGCAGCAAGTGCTGGCCACTGTAAGAAGCAGGATCCCAGACTAGCTTAGCCTGAATCTGATTTGCTCTGGCAACAACTCGTGTTCTGAAAAGCTTCTGTTTTAGAGCCTGATTCAGCAAAACACGTAAGCACATGCTGAATCGGGATGGACCGACTCATGGCTTAAAGTGCAGCATGTGCTCAGCTACCCTGCTGAATGGGGGCACTAGTGAAAATGCATTTAAAGGCCTGTCTAGATAATGATCCCCAAATAAAAGCAATGGCTTTAAAACTCCTATGAAAACAAACTATGATTATTGGCTGAAGGAAGTGAAGCCCCACACTCAGCTCAATGATGTTTCTGTTTATCTGTCTGTAATGTAATAACCTCTGCAAGTTAAAACACATCCCATCAGCGCCAATGCTTCAGGATGTGCTCTAGGCATCAGTGGGCAGAAACCTCCTGATTTTGGTAAAAATTGGAAAACCGTCAAAGCCTGATTTCCACTAAAATCACCATTTGATCCCTCAGGATACAGATACATACGAAAACAGGGGTCCTCAACCTACGGCACACGTGCCAAAGGTGGCACGCAAGACTTTTTTTTTTTAATGGCAGGCTGTGGGTCCCGGCCACCGCTCAGCCCTCTGCCGGCCTGGGGTTCCATCTGCCGGCTCCTGCCAGCCGAGGTCCTGGCTGCCGGCCCACTCAGCCCACTGCCAGCCCCGCTCAGCCCGCTGCCAGCTGAGTGAACGGAACCCCAGGCCGGCAGCGGGCTCAGCAGTGGCCAGGACCCACAGCCTGCCATTTAAAAAAAAATCGGCTCACGTTCTACCTTTGGCTTGTGTGCCATAGGTAGAGGACCCCTGTTCTAGTGTATACTGTGTGCACTATACTTTATGGTAATTTTCACTGTACCTGATGTTCCCCTTACGTGCTGACCTTAGAACCTAACCCCTGCATAAGATGGGACTCCACTGTATCCATTTTTGAAAGTTAATAAGTAATAAAATAATAAATAATAATTGGAGATATACCAATCTCCTAGAACTGGAAGGGACCTCGAAAGGTCATCGAGTCCAGCCCCCTGCCTTCACTAGCAGGACCAATTTTTGCCCCAGATCCCTAAGTGGCCCCCTCAAGGATTCAGCTCACAACCCTGGGTTTAGCAGGCTAATGCTCAAACCACTGAGCCATCCCTCCCCTAATAATAAGCAATGCTCTGAGGGGAGGAGAAGAGGGGAGCGCAAGGTGGAAGTTTCGCCTAGGGTGCAAAATATCCTTGCACTGGCCCTGACCATGGGCATAGTGCTGGCTACACGGACAGCAGAGTGAACCCAAACCTGCTCCTTCCCCGGCTGTGTGGGCATCATAAATCCCCTGTGAGGTCTGTGAGTGGGGCTTGGGTTTCCCAGCACCGACTGCCCCCCACCCACTACTCCTGCGCTAACATGGTGCATATGTGCAAGGACCTATGGCCAATCGTCAAACTTACGTGACCGTCCCCTGGCGTTATGAGACTCAGCTTCCCAGGCCCTCTCCCTGTCACTGCCCCTCTACATCCACTCCAGCCCAGGGTCCTGGTTATTGGAATAGTGAACAGACTCTCTTGTGGTTAGAGCTCTGGCCTAGAAATCAGCAGATGTAGGTCCAGTTTGCAGCTCTGTCACAAATTCTCCCTATGACCTTGGATAAGTCACCAAATCTTTCTGTGTTTCAGGTTTCCCATCTGTGAAATGGGAGGAATCGTCCATCCTCTCCCTCACCCTGTGTCCACCTGGCAGGGGCGGCTCTAGACATTTCGCCGCCCCAAGCACGACGGCATGCCGCGGGGAGCGCTCTGCCGGTCGCTGGTCCCGCGGCTTTGGTGGACCCTCCGCAGGCACGCCTGTGGGAGGTCCACTGGAGCCCTGCCTGCCACCCTCCCGGCGACCGGCAGAGCGCCCCCCACGGCATGCTGCCCCAAGCACGTGCTTGGCACACTGGGGTCTGGAGCCGCCCCTGCCGCCTGGTCTATTTAGATTGGTAGCTCTTTGGGGAACGGATGGTCTTCTCTTATGTGTCTTTACAGCTCCCAGCACTGGGGACCTGAGCCCAGTTGGAAATTCTAGGCAGAACTCCACTGCTAATAAGTGTATTAGGACCAGATTCTGCCACACTTTTACTGATCAGTTTCACACCTCGAGTCCCATTACTCAAGGATAGCAGAATCTGACTTTTAATGTTGTATGAAATTCAATTCATTTTATGTATCAGAGGGGTAGCCGTGTTAGTCTGGATCTGTAAAAGCAGCAAAGAATCCTGTGGCACCTTATAGACTAACAGACGTTTTGCAGCATGAGCTTTCGTGGGTGAATACCCACTTCGTCGGATGCAAGTACTGGAAATTTCCAGGGGCAGAGAGGGGTGTGTGTGTGTGTGTGTGTATGTGTGTGTGTGTGTATGTATGTATGTGTGTATATATATATATATATATATATATAAAATACACGCAAGCAAGAAGCAAGCTAGAGATAACGAGGTTAGTTCAGTCAGGGAGGATGAGGCCCTGTTCTAGCAGTTGAGGTGTGAAAACCAAGGGAGGAGAAACTGGTTTTGTAGTTGGCAAGCCATTCACAGTCTGGTCCTGCAGCAAAAAAACTTCAGGACCAGACTTCAGAGAGAAACTGCTGAGCTTCAGTTCATCTGCAAATTTGATACCATCAGCTCAGGATTAAACAAAGACTGTGAATGGCTTGCCAACTACAGAACCAGTTTCTCCTCCCTTGGTGTTCACACCTCAACTGCTAGAATAGGGCCTCATCCTCCCTGATTGAATTAACTTCGTTATCTCTAGCTTGCTTCTTGCTTGCATATATATACCTGCCCCTGGAAATTTCCACTACTTGCATCTGACGAAGTGGGTATTCACCCACGAAAGCTCATGCTGCAAAACGTCTGTTAGTCTATAAGGTGCCACAGAATTCGTTTTATGCTACTCTAAGACTTCCCAGGTGCTGCAGATATTATGTGGCAGTCTGCACCTGCAATATAGAGCTGCCATGGGGGAGTTTGAGCTTGGACAGCCAAGCAGGGGGTAGTCGGGGCTTGTGGTCCACTGGACAGGATAGGATGCATCTCCTCTTCTCCTTGGAACTAACTTTAGTTCCCCATGTAGACAAGCCCTTAACATAGCTAGTGTGGCACAGCTATTCAGCACTAGCTGTCTGTGTGGACACTCTCATTGCATACTAAGAATGCTCTTGTTTGGTTTAGGTTAATCCACTTTGGAAGAACAGAAGTTTGGAATGAGTGTCCACAAGGGGAATTAATACAGAGTAGCTGTTGTGCTTTAAATCCAAACCCTAGTTATTTCACACAAACTTCCCTGTGAATTCTCCATGTCAACAAGCCCTAAATTTGGTGGGAGGAGATTTGATTTCCTTGTTTTTGTACTTGTATGTGTAGAGGCTGGTAGGGGCAGCGTGCTGGGAGAGAAGCTGAATCCTGATTAGGGGGCAGGGCTTCTCTGGCTAGGGGTCCTATAAAGTTGGCCAGGCAGTTGTGCAGCGGCACAGGAGCCAGCAAACGGGGATTTGAGTTCTGTTGGAAGAGTTTGGGGTGGGGGAGACCAAGAGGCAGGCAGAGATCTGAGTCACTACAGAGAATTCTTTCCTGGGTGCTGGCTGGTGAGTCTTGCCCACATGCTCAGGGTTTAACTGATCGCCATATTTGGGGTCGGGAAGGAATTTTCCTCCATGGCAGATTGGCAGGGTCCCTGGAGGTTTTTTGCCTTCCTCTGCAGCTTGGGCCACGGGTCACGGGCCACTTGCTGGAGGATTCTCTGCAGCTTGAGGTCTTCAAACCACAATTTGAGGACTTCAATAGCTCAGACATAGGTTAGGGGGTTGTTACAGGAGTGGGTGGGTGAGATTCTCTGGCCTGCATTGTGCAGGTCAGACTAGATGATCATAATAGTCCCTTCTGACCTTAAAGTCTGAGTCTATGAATTTTCCATGTCAACAAGCCTTAAATTTGGTGGGATGAGGTTTGATTTCCTTGTTCCTCACTCCAGCAACCCTTTTAGAACAACCAGCTGTCCTTTCCCTCTTCATCCAGTATCTGCCATCACATTCAGCAGGGCTGGATAAGTTCATTAGCTGGATGTTCTGCCAGAAATGGTTCACAGTGAAATAAACAATTCATTAACTAGATGCTATAAAATAGAAACAGAGCAGGTAAAGAATTGTCACTGACATTCCTCCCTCCCCCTCCTCACCAGAGCGGGTACCCTGGAGGGTGTAGCTCAATAGTCAAGCTCCTCGCACTTTCACACTGACTGTGACATTTTATCCCTATAAGGTGACCAGACGAGGAGAGAATACCCCTTGGGAAACAGGGATGAGCATCGCTTAGTATCAGCTTTGCTTACCTGTGAATCTTTGGGTTATGTCACGTGCTGAAAGAAACAGAAATGGGAATTCACCCAAAAATTACAGACTCAAGACAAAAATTGGGGGAGGGATGGCTCAGTGGTTTGAGCATTGGCCTGCTAAACCCAGGGTTGTGAGTTCAATCCTTGAGGGGGCCACTTAGGGATCTGGGGCAAAAAAAAAAAATGTGACCTTTCAAGGTCCCTTCCAGTTCTAGGAGATTGGCATATCTCCAATTATCTTATCTTAAAAATTGCTAAAAAATTAAGCTACACAAACTAAAACCAGGGCTTACTTTGTTCTGCCAGAGGGGTCCATGGGAATGAAAAGAGAGAAAAAGGAATAAAACAACAATAAACAATTAGCAGAGATGATCAGTGATAAAACTACCCCATTCTAAACCCAAATTACATTGGCTTCCGTGTGAATTCTGCCTGAGTAAGGACATCAGGATTGGGCCTCTATTATTAATTACGGCTTCTGCTTTATTGCACTCAATCTTGCATAACCTCCATCCTAGAAATCAATGGGACTGCACCTGTGAGGATCACTGATGTGAGTCAGGGTGGCAGAATTGCCCCTTTAGTAAAAAAGGGGCCAGGTTCCCTCCCCTGCTCTGGTCACTTCATGCAAGGATGGTGCAGACTGGCTGAATTGGGCCCTAACAGGACATCAGAGAATTCCTCCAGCATCGGGACTGCTCAGCTGGGGGAAAGCAGCATAGCCCACTCCTGTGCCAACTGCCCCCACCATGCCAGCGTGGTGTAGGGGCAAGTCAGGAGTCATAGGGTTTAGACAGAGGGGCAGAACTGGATCACACAGCCAATGCTTGGGGACTACAGACAGCTGGAGTAAACAGGGGCTGCAGTGATTGATGCTGGGGCATCTTGAGACTTCAGGAGCCATAACCAACTCCCTACTGCCCCCCTCTCCAGTACAATACTCCAAGCAGATCTTGGCACAGGAGAGATTCTGGCCTCCAGTTCAAAGACCTCTTCTCTTGCGTTTCCATCATCTGGTCGTGCAGGGATGATCCCAGGCATGCTGAGCCTGCTCCTGGCCCAGTGAGAGCAGAGGGTGCTCAGCTCTGCGCAGGATTAGGCACATGTTCCTTCTCCTACAAGTGCTCTGTGGAAGCCAGCAGGGTCAGGGCCCAGTCCTGCCCCAAGCAAGGCAATGGGTGCAGGAGTGTGGCTGTGGCGAGCTTGGAGGCTTGGGCCTTTTTTGTCAGAGAGAATTATTGTTAAGAGCGGCCGTCTTGGGTCAGGCCAAAGGTCCACCTAGCCCAGCGTCCTGTCTGCCGACAGCGGCCAGTGCCCAGTGCCCCAGAGGGAATGAACAGAACAGGGAATCAAGTGACCCATCCCCTATCACCCATTCCCAGCTTCTGGCAAACAGAGGCTAGAGACACCTTCCCTGCCCAGCCTGGCTAATAGCCATCGATGGACCTGTCCTCCTTGAACTTCTCTAGTTCTTTTTTGAACCGTGTTAATGTCTTGGCCTTCACAACATCCCCTGGCAAGGGGTTCCACAGGTTGACCGTGTGTTGGGTGAAGAAATACTTCCTTTGGTTTGTTTTAAACCCGCTGCCTCTTCATTTCACTGGGTGACCCCTAGTTCTTGTGTTATGAGAAGAGATAAATAGCATTTACTTTCTCTATACCATTTATATGTCTCTATCACATCCCCCCACTTAGTTATCTGTTTTCCAAGATGAACAATCCGTTTTTCATCTCTCCTCATACAGAAGCTGTTCCATACCCTTTATTCATTTTTGTTGCCCTTTTCTGAACCTTTTCCATTTCTAATATATCTTTTTTTGAAATAGGGTGACCAGAGCTATCTATAGTTGGGTTTATGTTTTCCAATGTGCATCACTTTACATTTATCAACATTGAATTTCATCTGTCATTTTATTGCCCAGTCACACAGTTTTGTGAGATCCCTTTTTAACACAGTCAGCTTTGTACTTAACTCTCGAGTAGTTTTGTATCCTCTGCAAATTTTGCCACCTCACTATTTACCTCTGCTTACTATTACAAGATCTCTCTGAAGACAGAAAGTGAAGTTTGTTTGTGATTTTTTTTCCAAGGGTTAATGTGAAAAATAAAACTTAATATTCATATTTCAGTGCCACAAATTTTCCATTTATTATTTCTATCTAAAAATCTCTATTTGTATGTTATCAGTCCTAGGCCTGGATTTCCCCTTGTCTTGTGTGTCACTGTAACCAGTACCACACATCAGTTTACTTTATACACAGCATTTTCAGTGTTCACTTTCCAAGATTAAGCTTGATGAAACCTAGTAAAACCGCACTTACCTTCCATTGCCTCATATTCTGCTGGAAAGTAAGACAATGTGAATTAATCCTGAGTCACAAAAGTTAATGTGCAATAGTCAAGATACAAGTAATATCCCCCTCACTGGTGTTATGACTGTTCTTGAGAGTTTTTGTCCTTAAGATGCTAAGCAGAGCACAGCACAGGGGCTGGCTGCTTGTGGGGAAAGTGACCCAACTTCTCTTGTCCCTGTTGTTACATGTAATATTTTACACACATCAGATACTGTACAGAGAAACCTGGACCAGAGATCAGGGCTTCCTGGCTCCATGAGATAACTCTATATCCTGCCCCCCCCACCCTCCTTCCTGTGACAGGTGGGCAGGGGGTTACAGGTCCCCCATCACTGGCCACTAGGGGTTTCTCACGTCATGATTTGAAGCACCTGGTAGTGCAGGTCAGAGACAGAATCCCAGGGTAGGTGGGCCCTGATCTGATTTGCACTGGCCACTTCTGTATTCTTAAGAACACAAGTTTTTAGGGCTTAGTTCAGCAAAGAAATTAAGCAGATTCTTAAGTACTTTGCTTAATTGGGACATTTAGTGAATATACATTTAAGGGACTATTCGTCACAGATAACTATCCCTGAATAAAAACTGTTCGCTTGAAGTTAAGGGTTTTTTGAAAATTACCTATAAATTGTTATATATGGCAAATAAAGTTTTAACAAGTAAAAAGGGGTTTTTCAAACAGGAATTTGCCAGGCGTCCAGATTTCTGAGACAGCTTTTAAAATCTCAGCCTCATTGTCTGAAAGGCTGGAAATTCATAACGCCATTCCCAGCACCAGCCTTCTCCCAGCCACTGTCAGTAAAATTTTCAAAACCACCTAAGTGACTGAGGCATCCAAGTTCTGCTGAAAGTCATTGGGACGTTGGCTCCTAAAGCACTGCACACTTTTGAAAGTATTTACACTCTGGACATATTGAGTAAGGGGCAAAGATGGAGAACGTCTTTGCACAGAGAACAAACCAATCTCAATTTCAGTTCATAGGGAGATCCTTAATAGCTGCCTGGAAGATCCAAGAAATTCATTGCAAAGTTTGAGATTTTTCCATCTCCTCCCCATCCCTCCCCCTTAAAATGTAATGAAGAAATGTTACCTTTCTCTGAAAGATGTTTTTCTAGAAATAAATAACAAGAGACATAAAGTGACATAGTTGACTTAAGTGATGGCAAACTTACAGCAGTATTTTTTTCCCTACGGATCATTGTACGCACAGACACTCGCTTTCTATCTGTTCCCCTTGTCTATATTATACTGAGGCCATAGGGCTGGATCCACAAGGGGTCTTAGGTATTGTGATGCTGAGCATCATAGAGTCTCACTTTTAGTTGTCCAGAAAAATCATAGGGAAAACAATGAGATTCATAGAGCCTGAGTTAGGGGCCTTGGCTTGTGACAGAGACATGCCCAAGCAAGCGTATTACAAGCTCATCAAAGAGAGGGTCATTTGTGGTCTCTGCCAGAAGCAAAGACCTAGCTGATTCTCATAGTTATTGTGAGATGTCTGTACAAGGGAAAAATAGTTTTGTAACATGTAGAATATTATGTTCCCCAAAACTACTGAAGGTAAAACAGCTCACCTGAGGCTGGGTGAGTCTCAGAACTCAACTCATTTAGCAGTGAGGACACTGACATCCAGGGCCGGTGCAAGGATATTTTGCGCCCTTGGCGAAACTTCCACCTTGCGCCCCACTTGCGTCAGCTCCCCACCCTCTGCCCTGAGGCACTGCCCCCGCCCCAGCTCACCCCTGTTCCGTGCACGAGCACCCTGAGCATGCCATGGCCGCTTCACTTCTCCCACCTCCCAGGCCTGTGGTGCCAATCAGCTTAGGCACCACAAGCTTGGGAGGCGGGAGAAGTGAAGCAGCCACGCCGTGCTCGGGGAGGAGGTGGGGCAGGGGTGAGCTGGGGCGGAGAGTTCCCTTGTGTGCCCCCCCCCTTACTTGCTGCAGGCGGCCCTCCCCGCGCTCTCCTGCCCCAGCTCCTTCCGCCTAAATGCCGGTGGCAACCAGGGGGCCGAAGATCCAGCCACCATGGCCGCTGCTGAAGAAAATGGCGCCCCCCAAATGCCGGTGCCCTAGGCGACCGCTTAGGTTGCCTAAATGGTTGCACCGGCCCTGCTGACATCCCTGGACCCAGGCCATCCCTATGTTTACACCCTGGGGCAGATGCGGGCATGAGCATTTACAAAGACAAACGGACCCCAAGAGAAGACTCTGACTGGGGACCATCAGAGTTGAGCTGAAGTTAATGAAACACCCTGAGTATGAAAAGACAATAGTTTAGGATTGTATAAGAGGAGAAGAAAGCGCACAAGATATTCCCCATTATGGAAGAGAGACTCTGCTAGCAGGAGTGTCTCATGAAAGGTGGATCCAGACTCTTTGGATTGGATAAGTGCTGTTTGGATCGACCACTGAGTGAAACATACCTTGTTGGACAGGAAAGTACTTTAAGACGTACAGGGTATAAGAGTGCATTTTATATTTTGCTTTTACCTGTCACCTTATGTTTGAAAATCATAAGAGGGGGAAGGATAGCTCAGGGTTTGCACATCCTGCTAAATCCACAACTGTGAGTTCAATCCATAAGGGGGCCATTTAGGGATCTGGGGCAAAAATCTGTTAGGGACAGTACTTGGTCCTGCTGGGAAGGCAGGGAATAAACTCACTGACCAGTTTTATGAGAGGTATATCTCCATATTATAATCCTTTTGCTTGCTTTTATTTGAATCTTTATCTCAAGATCTGTAAAATAAACGTGTTTGGTTTTACTCTAAGTGCCTTGTGTTAACAAGTGTTGAACTGAGGTGAAGCCAGTTAACTGGGGTGCCCTGCTTCCACGGAGGCAGTGGACTGGTGCATTGCAGGTGTCCAGAAGACAAGGGACTGGGCAATTCAGTGTATCAAATTGGGGTGTGTAAGTTGCTAGTCTGCAGAGAGCCAGAGAGAGAGGGTGGGGCTTGCGGAGCCCAGAGCGGAGTGCCGGTGTTGCCAGAAGCTGTGAGAGCGTTTCCTATGGTGGGCACAGACAAGGCTCCCACTGTAAGCAGGTGGTCATCATTGACCCCAGACACCTTGGGTAACCCCAAAGGTGTGTCAAGGCTCCCTATACACTGAATGGCAAGAGATGGCCCATTCGAATGGGATCCACAAAAGCCAGCACACAAGGTAGGCAGCTGCCAAAGACAGCCAATGGGAGATGCCAATAATGGGGGCATTTGCCTTTCTCAGGGGTTTGGTGCCTTGGGATGGAGGGAGAAGCCCTCACTGCTGGTGACCCAAAGCTGGGAACCCCTCTCCTGCAGTCAGGTGGCTTAGGTGCCTACGTTGTTCCATGCAAGACAGTATGGCACATGCCTTTAGGCTTGTCTATACTTCCAGCTAAGCGCTGATTTAGTGGGTCTGGTGATGACCTGCGAAATCGATGGCAGAGTGCTCTCCCGTCTATACTCCACCTCCGTGAGAGGCAGAAGGTAAGTCAGCGGGGAGAGTATCTCCCGTCGACATAGCCTGGTGTAGACACCGCTGTAAGTTAACTGAAGTTACGTCAACTTCAGTTACAATAACTTACGTAACTGAAGTACCGTAACTTAGGTCGACTTCCCGCTGCTCAGTACTAAAGGTGTAACTCCACACAAAATGGTCAGGGGGAGAGAGGATTATAGTGATTCCCATTTAATAGTTAATTAAGTTTAACAACTTCAGCAAAGGGGATAGGGGGAGCCCCGTGTCAGAATATCCCACTGCCTAGTGGCTAAGGCACTCATCCGAGAGGTGGCAGATCCCTCCCATCAGGCAGAGGCGGGACTTGACCCAAAGTCTCCCACAACCCTGGTGGGTCCCCTAACTGTTGGGTTAAAGATTATAAGGGAGGTCCTCCTCTACTCCCACCACTACCATATCAGGCCCCATAGGTGAGAGAGAGACTCCTCCACCCATCTTCCCCTGGTTTGTGGATCATGCTGAGATTCAGGTGGGAGGTAGGTGCTCAGATGCCTAGACTGAGAAAGCAGCATGCATGCCCAGAGACAGAAACTTAGACAACAGGAGAACTTTTAGAGCTCAGGTTTATGCCCTGAGTGAGTTTAGATGCCTACAGGATTAGGCGTCAGCCAAGTGGGGTTTTGTGGATCACAGACACTGACCTTTCTGTTTCGCCAGTGCAGATTGCAGTCTCTCTAGGGAGAGAAAAGGGGGAGATGTGAGATTTCACCCTGCCGTATTTATGATGGTGACACTCCCCCCCCTCGCCCCCAGCTAATGTAACTGGCCCAGACACTCACCATTCTCACGCTCCATTTCAGTTAGCAGAATCCCTAGAGGGATAAAAGGGCAGAGGTGATATTTAAGTTCTAAGGCCAGAAGGGACCATTGTGATCATCTGCTCTGACCTCATGCATAACACAGGCCAGAGAACGTCCCCAAAATAATTCCTACGGCCGCTCTTACAGAAAAAACATCCAGTCTTGATTTATAAACTGCCAATTATGGAGAATCCACCCCAAACAACCCTTGGTAAATCGTTCCAGTACTTAGCTAATACAGGTGAGATTTCACCCTGCTCTGTCTGAGATGACCCTACTCTCCGGTAATGTAGTGGGTCCAGACACTTACCCTTCTGATTCTTCATATGAGTTTGCAGGGTCTCTAGGGGGAGGGGGAAAAAAAAAAAGGTGAGATTTCACCTTGTTGTGTTTATGGTGCAGTTCCTGCTATTCATGTAATTTATGCAAGAGAGGCAGGCAGTCAAACAGGACCCACAGACAGATCTGTCTTGATGTTCCTTCACTCAGCATCCCTACTGCCCGGGCCCCACTGACTAGCATGTCTAGGGATTGCTCTGCGTGTCTCCCCGAGGGGCCATCCTCACTGCCCAGACCCCGTCACACTCCTGTCAGATCTGGCTGCTGTGGGAGTGGGGTAGAGAAGGTCTCTGCTCCCCTCTGTGCCCATCCCCTGAACGGCCACAGCTCCCCCCACCTCCTGACTGTGGGGATGGGGACAGGAAGTGAGCAATGGTAATGGGGCATTGACCTGGGCTGGATAAGGGATGGGATCTGGTTGGCTCCATCCAAGCCCAGCTCCTGCCTTTGTGGCTGGCATCTGCCCCCTGGCCCTAGTGATACCTGGGAAACAGCTCCCTGTAGGGCTGGGGCAGATGGTGGGTGCCTAGCTCAGAAAGGGGTGGATCCAGCCCTCGGATCCAAACACAGCTGGAAATGAGAGAAACGTGTCAGGTGAGACATTTCCCTGTTAGCAGCTTCCCTCCTCCTCCATCTCTATTGGGTGAGGCATTCAGAGGGGACCAGTGTTGTTACTGGAGGCTCCTCGACTAAGCCCCACCCTTCAGCTCAGTCCACCACAAGAATTCTTGCAAAGCTGCAGAAACACTCCAGGAACTAGAGAGACAGCCTGGAATTCTGTTCTCTAACCCTAAGGCAATTATATGTCTACGTCTCCCGGAGAGAAAAAAAATCAGCTTGTTCCACGCTGTGTTCCAGTCATTTACCAGACTAGCAGGGTGGGATGAATGAGAAGAGATGCTGAGAACAGAAAAAAAAATTACCAGGTAAGAAATCTCATTCTGCTGCACAGCTTCTCTCCTCATTCATCCCTAATGGGAAGTACAGAATCGCAGAAGATGGGGGTGAGGGAGTATAAAACACAAACGTAATATTATTGCAGTAGAATAATTGGCAGAAATGGAATCTCTCCCCCCACCCCCCAGCAAAGGCTGTTTCATTTAAGGAATTATGTGGGAACCAATACAGTAACACCTTCCTATCAAAGGATGCTTCTGCAGAAGAACAGAAACCTGCTTTGCAAATCTTCCTCAGATGATGCTCAGTCGCTTCTTGTAATACAGCTAGGGACCTTGTAGAGGGAGCCTTGATTCCTTCTGCGAATGGTTTCCCAGATGCCAAAAGGTGCAAACTTTTAAACATCTTGCTGCAGGAACTTTGAGGCTGCAAGGTCCTGGGATTTTGGATGGCATGCAATGAACTATGACTAATGGCTAAAATGAAGTGACGGGGAAACTGTTTCCAAGGAACAATGGGAGAAAAACTTCGCCTGGGCAGAAAGAGTTTTCGTCACGAAAACAGGAGTGTGGCTCTTGTACGGCTGGAGGCACTAACTCCAAAAGCTGCCTGTCTGAGGTAATGGCAGCTAGAAAAGCTAGCCCCAGGCTTGTCTCATCTGGCCAGTATGAGGAATCTTAACACCTGATGATACTCAGCTGGGGAGTCCAATATACCTGCCTACACATCCCCCAGTGAGGCTGTTACCCACTTTTCTGTGGTGCTAGGACCCCTATAATCACCCTGGAAGAACACTAGTGTAGCTGAGATTACTAGAACATTGTGGTCTTTCGTATTTGTAATGTGGCAGCATCCCGAGATGAGGCCCCATTGTACTGGGCACATCACAAAGAGACAGAACATGCCGCAGAGAGCATTCTCTTCCCCCCTCACTTCTGAAATGTGACACAATGAGATCAGTGAGTGAAATTCCCTAGTTGAGTTCTGTCTGGCGACTCCCTGCAGACGTGCACCTCTCCTCCGATGCCCATGCTGTTACCTGTAGGTCATCCAAGTCCATATGAAGATGGACTTCCTGCCTCAAGGTGCAATGGAGATTCCTTGAATGTCTATCAAGTCCAAAGGACCTTCTGAGCCAATGGAGGACTAGGAGAAAGACTTCAGCTTTTTCTTTACCCTACTGCCATTGCCTACAAGAGAATCTTTGCTCGCTGGTTATTCTGGAGTTCTTGCACCTTCCTTTTGAAGCAGCTGATGTTGCCACAGTCAGAGACAGGACCCTGGCTTGGATAGACCCCTGGTCTGATTCCATATGGTCATGCCATTGTTTCTGGCCAGACACCACTGACAGAGCTAATGACGTGAACTAAATGCATGTGCACGCTGAGACTTTGGCCATGTGGAATCAGACCAGAGTGGCTTCAGCATGCTGCTTGTACTTACCTTTCCGCTAGGGGCATACAAAGGTGTTCCAGGAACACTGCCTAATTTTGCATTGGACCCAGTGTGTGGTTCCATGTCATCAGAAAGAAGTCCTGGAGACACATTTTCAGAAATCCCACTTGGGATGACACTGATGCATGCACCAGCAATCCTCGCAGCTGGAGATAATTGGCTGTGGATGATGACTGCCCAGGAATGGCTGATGCAAATCTTTCCCTAGTGCACTGCAGTCTCCCTTCTTGTTCCTTTACCTTTTGCTCTGCGTTGTGTCCAGATGCAATAGAGGGCCAGGGCAATCACAAGAGCCAGGATCACTACCAGAGCCACCACCCAGGGAGAGACCCATGGAAAAAAAGAGATCTGCAGGAGAAATACTGATTTAGGAACAAACACATGTAGAATGAAGACAGGACATTGAGAAAATGGTGACACTGTGACTGGCTAAAAGAATCTCACAGGGAAACACAACGTGAAATGTGGCTTCTTTGAGTTTTATTATTAAGCCAATGAAATTCCGAGTGCTAATCTGGTTACCAAACATGGTTAATTAATAAGAATGGGGATATTAGTGGTAGGCACGGGGCATGGCAGAGCTCTACTACACCCATCTGCCACTGGTGTAACTTAGAGCAGCCCCTAGGCTTCTCTACCGGATGTCAGGGCTGCAACCAGTGCAGACTGGCCCTCGAGATCAGAATGCTGTAACCAGTTACTGATGCTCCACATTCTCCTGTGCTCAGGGAAGCTCAACCACACAGGGATTTTAATAACAACAAAGCCTGAGTCTGAGGGCAGGTTTACATTGCAGTGTAGACATACAGTGTGTTCCTTGCTCACTGGGGGCAGGGGTTTCCTACAGAATCTAGAATCACTAGGGGGTGATTAATACAATATTCCGCAACAGTGGCTATGCAAATTCCCCAGTCCTTGAAGCTTGACCTTCTGGGGAATAGGAGGAGGGACGGGTTTTATCTGTTTCCAGGAAGTTGCGGGGACAAAGTGAGACTTTTGGAATAAAAGGCAGTTAAACCAGACTCAAGGTCTTCCTGGGTGAGCAAAAGGACAGCACCTTCTTTACACTGGTGCTGGAGCCTGAGCAGACCTGCTGGGGGAATCACAGTGAGTTGCAGAGGGAATCACAGTGAGTTGCAGAGGGGACTGCAAGTCAAAGCCCCCAGGCTGGAAGGAGAGAGATGCAGGTATCTTTCTACGAGAGATGACAGCTGGGAGCTGGAAACCTTAACTGGATGCCCTCAAGGAAGACCAGGAAGGAAGTAAAAGGTGACTCTGTGAAACTGATGCACTGGGCATGCCACAGGGAAATGTTACAGCCCTTTGAGATGGAAGATGAATAGTGCTTTACAAATGCAAAATTATTATTACAGTGACAAAATATTGGTTCTATAATAATTGTTATTAGCTAGGAAATAGTACAAAAAGCCTGAACTGTTTTTCTAAAATGTTAAGCTGGATTTAGGTAACATTTTGTATTTACACGTTATAGGCTTGATTGTTTATGCCTAGCAAATCTCTCTATCAATTTCATTGTACAATGAATGCAGGATCAGGCTCATGAAATGAGTCAAAAAATGCCGTATGTGCACAGAGGAGGTCCAGGTTATGCTGCCTGTGGAGTTCTGCATTTCCTGACTTTTGTGCAATTCAATACAAGTTACAGTTTGAGCCCTCTTTTCTAACCCCTTACGGCAATGGGAGTTTTGCCAGGGTTTGAACTGCAGCAGGGGATCCATAGTGCAGCCATTCCACTGCTGTGATCTTTTCAGGTGCAGTCTAAGCAGCAATGCTGAGATCCTGACCGGGGCCCTTTTTCACTGTTCAGGAAAAATGACTTCAGTGGCTAGATTTTGTCAAAAATACTCAACACCCAGCAACTCCCATTGGGAACACAGGAGAATTCCCTCTGCAGCCTGACTGAGAAGAAAGGAGATTGCTGGTTGCTCAGCTTTTCTGGCTAAACACCCTCAGCTACTATTGAAGTCAAGGGTTTGTCTACACTAGAGTTTTTTACCTGGAGTAAACTGTCAGTTAACCCGAGGTAGCTTTTACAGGTCAGTCCGGATAGCCCACAAACGTTATATAGAACTATTTTGAGTCACCAGGTATATCCAAAGAGACTTGAGGATGCTCAAGACCTCACTACTAGGAGACACTCTAGTAAGTGCTCCCCACTAACATCTGCAGTGTCTCAGTCTGTCCATGTGCGGCACTGACCTGCTATGTAAATTGCTGACTCTCTCTCCTGGTTGACATGCGGGTTCCTAACACAGCAGGACACTTTCTGGTTGGACTCTTCTGTTATAACAATGGCAATCTCTGTTTGAAACAGGCCACTGGCTGCTTGGGATATGTTTTCAGAGGCTGATGGTAAGAGCTGCCCCTGGAGATCTCTCCACTGAGCCTCGGGCTGTGGGTACCATCTGGATGAACGACACACCACCTTGATCCCTCCGTCCTGATGTCCCTCCACAGAGATGTCAGGGCCAGAGCCCAAGCCTAGAGGGGAATGCACTGAACTGATGTTAATTCTACAATATTGTGTTATGAGCCAAATGTTTCATGACAGTATCTTCAAGAACACCCCTTTGGGAAGGGGGGGAGGCATGGATTCTCGTAAACTAGGAATTTCTGGGACACCTGGAAGATGTGAACAGCACTGACCGAAGTAAGGAGGAGATGATGTAGGACGGGGTGGCCAACCTGTGGCTCCGGAGTCCCGTGTGGCTCTTCAGAAGTTAATATGCGGCTCCTTATAAAGGCACCGACACTGGGGCTGGAGCTCCAGGCACCAACTTTCCAATGTGCCAGGGGTGCTCACTGCTCAATCGCTGGCTCTGCCACAGGCCCTGCCACCACTCCACCCCTCCCTTGAGCCTGCCATGCCTCGCTCCTCCCCTCCCTCCCAGAACCTCCTGCAGGCCATGAAACAGCTGATCAGGAGGTGCGAGGAGGGAGGGGAGGTGCTGATTAGTGTGGCTTCCCATGGGTGGGAGGCGCTGGGAGCAGGGGTGGGAGCTGATGGGGGCTGCTGATGTATTACTGTGATTCTTTGGCAATGTACATTGGTAAACTCTGGCTCCTTCTCAGGCTCAGATTGGGCACCCCATATGTGTGGTATTGTTCTATCCACTCTCAAGGCCTGATCCAGAGTGTAACGCCTCACATTAACCATCTGGGCTTTGGATTAGGCCTGGAAGAGCTCTGTAGTGTCAGACTAGATTGGTTATAGAGACCATTTCTTTTGCATTATTAGGGTTACAGTTAGTCTGACTTGCTAACAGAGACTGTCTTGCATTAAGATCCCCTACAAATCCCTGTCAGTTCTTGCTCCACTTCCACAATGCCTTACACTCAACTCAGTGGCATCTCTCTGTTATTCTGTCTGTGTTTGTAATGTGACACCTTTTGAACGCTGTACCTAGTTGATTCCAAAAGTGCAGGGACTGTTCTAGGTCTCACTGGGCACTTGATTTAGGGGAAAATTAGAAAACCAAATAGGGGACAAATTAAGCCTCTGCCAACTGATTAGCCCAACCACAACTTCAAGCCCCTTTGCAAGTGTCCAGAGATCAAACTTCCAGCATAACTAGTGTGTCACACACTTTGTATCTTGTGTAGGCTGAGTGCATCGCACGCATGAGGGGCTCCTTGCGTACCTCCATACCCCCCCCAAGTCACTGTCCCATCCCCCTCTACTTCAGGGACTCCTGCAACTCCCCCAATCTCCCCATACCAGGGGTTCGGTGTGCACACCCCCATTCCCACTTCCCCCAATGCTGTCCCTTTCCCCCATGCCAGTGGCTCTGTTTACTGTCCTATTTCCATGTCCTCCACACTGGGGTCCCCATCCTTCCCATCATGCCATGGTTTCTGGGTCTCTCTTCTCCCCCATAGATTGGAAGGGTAGGGTGGATGGCTGGTGCCCTCTCTCCCCTGACAGGAGCAGGTGTTGAGGAGGCAGGACTTTGGGAAGGAGGAAGGAAGGAATGACATCTCCACCCCCTCTGGCTGTCCCTGCTGGCTGAGTATCCACCCCATGGAGGGAGAACAATTATTTCTCTTCTAACACTGGAGGTGTCAACATGATAAACTCTGTTGGCAGAGTGAGTAGGGCTGTTATGCTTCAAGGTGTTAATGGTGCCATCAACAGATAGCAGCTCCATATGGCCCCCATTTCCCCCCATTTTTGTTTTCTGATTGTCCCCAAGATCAACAGGATTCTGGCCTTTGATGCTGAGAAAATTCCCTAAAATGTTGGAATTGATCAGAGGTGGCATTCAGTCCCTTTGGCCCCACTGCCTCTCATTGATTGCTGTTCTGTCATATGTGCAGATCCTTCATTTTCTCTAAGGACCAGGGATAAGCTGCTACATAACCCAGGAGGCTGATAGTGTGAGCAGGAGTAAGGGAATCAGTTTTCCTTTTAACGATGCTATAAACAGGCTTGGTGCAGCAGCTGCATATAAGAGGAATCATGTGGAGTAGTTGTGAACCACCTAATTGACATGCATGAAGGCTGAACTCTTCCATAACCTTCACTTGCAAAGCAAAGTTTAGAAGCAGCCTCAGAGTACAGAGCATTCCAGCAAGCCCTTCAATGTGTCCTGAGAGCAGACACTGACTCTACTGGGAAATTACGGGAAGTCAAAAGAGAATTCAGAGCATTGGCTGGCAGAGAAACCACAAGCATTGTCTCCCAAGAGCTCTCTATTTATTATCCTTTCTGAAGTAAAAACAGCAGTGAAACAAGTTACTAACCTTCCACCTGCAGGAGCACTGAGGCGCCTTGAAAAAAGGTAAGTGATTGAAATAAACAAGCGTACTGGCCCTCGTCAGAAGGTCAGATATCACGTATTCTCGGGGAAACACTTCCATTGGTGATGTCATCTTTCAGCAGCTCTGTCCTTCCTTGATAGTCCAACATCTGATTTTCATACTGATCCTGCCCATCTTGGTACAGGTGCACAATTGCAGAGTGCTGGGATCGGATCCATCTCACCTCCATGCTCTGAGCACTCATCCTGGGGGAGAGGTGGCAGGGCAGGACGGCCTCCCACCGACAGATGCTGTGATTGGACGATCAGGTCCAGTCCCTGTGAACTGTGCTGTGAAATGTGTCAGGGATAAAAAGTCAATTAAATCAAAGAGGAGCTGAGTGGTGTGTTAATTCAGCAGTAAGACCCACAGTAAGAGAGAGCATCGTGTATTAGAATGCCTGACATGGTCTCACGCAGTGCCCTACACACGTGTACGAGGGCAGAGCTCGTATGTGAATTTTATGCATTACTTGTATGATCTCTGACTATGGCTCAACACTTCTCATGGACACCCTGGGGATAATGGTATGGGGGGCCTGATTCTCTGATACGCCAAGGCCTTTTCCTGCTGCTGCAGCGCAGGGACTGTCCCAGCTGCTGTAGGGATGGTGTAAGCCAGGGGTCTCAAACTCAAATGACGAGGGCCACATGAGGACTAGTACATTTGCCCAAGGGCCGCATCACTGACACCTCCCCCCTGCCGCCCTCGGCCCCGCCCCCATTCCACCCCTTCCCTGAAGCCCTGCCTCTTCCCACCCCTTCCCTGCCCCCATTCCAACCTCTTCCCCAAAATCCCCACCCCAACTTCACCCTCTGCCTGCCCCCAGAGGGTGCAGGAGGGGTGTAGGGTATGGCAGGAGCTCAGGGCAGGGAGTTGGGGTGTGGGGTGCAGGAGGGATGAGGGGTGCGGCAGGGGCTCAGGACAGTGGGTTGGGGTACAGGAGGAGCAGTGGGGGTTCAGGGCAGGGGGTCGGGTGCAGGGTGCGGCAGGGGGCTCAGGGCAGGGGGTCGGGTGCAGGGTGCGGCAGGGGGCTCAGGGCAGGGGGTTGGGGTGCAGGAGGGGTGTGGCAGGGGGTTGGGGCAGGGGGTTCGACTGCAGGAGGAGTTTGGGGGGGGGCGGGCTCTGGCCTGGCACTCACTCAGGGCAGGCTCCCTGCCTGCCTGCTCCTGCCCTGCTCCGCTCCGGGAAGCAGCTGGAACGTGGGGGAGCAGGGGCACAGGGGAGTGCGTGTTACTGTTGCTTCAGGCACCGCCCCAGCATCTCCCATTGGCCGGGAATGGGGAACCGCGGCCGATGGGAGCTGCTGGGGGCGGTGCCTGAAGCAACATCCACACGCACCTGCCTGCGCCTCTCCTCCCCCAGGTTCTATCTGCTTCCTGGAGCAGTGCAGGGGCAGGGCAGGTGCCCTGCCCCTGGTGCACACAGGGCCGGAGCCGCTCTAGGTAAACGCTGGGGGACGGTGGGGGGGCTGCAAGGAGCTCGCAGGCCACAGAAAATAATCTCGCAGGCCGTGTGCAGCCCGCGGGCTGCATATTTGAGACCCCCGGTGTAAGGGCTTGCAAAGTGTAAAGATCATCGCTACACAGGTGGTCACTCTACGGGTAAACGTAGAGATAATGGAGAGGGAGGACGAGGCAGATCGGAAAGTGCAGGAGGCAGTTCTGTGTATTTATACCTGCCAGAAACCAGCCAGAGGCTTGAGAAGATTGAGCAGAGGTGTAGCAACCATGGTTATTAGGGACCCAGCTGTGCCCTGCAGTGTCTCCATTTGTGTAAAGAGCATGAGACACCAGGCGGGGTGAGCAGACGTGGTTTGCAAGACAAGGCAGTGATGTGAGAGGGATGTTAATAACCAGCAATAGACCAGCAGCAAACTCAGCGAGGAGGCCGGAGCTCCTACCTGACACCAGCCTCCGCACCTGTAGAGCGAGGCAGAGAGCGACGTAGCCGGGCAGAGCGGAGCTCACTGTGGAGCCGGGGGAGAAGGAGGGAACCTTCCCTATCATCACAGCTGGATCTGGGGAACAGGAGAAATAACAAACCAGATGGCGGGTGAGTGTGATGCAGTGACAGTGCCATGGAGCTGCAGGGAGGAGGTAACAGGCCTCACTGCTGCCTAACATACAGCCAAAGGGAAGGGATTTTCCCTACAGTCCTCGTCTGGCCCGGCTCTGAGCTAAAACCCCCGAGCTGCTGTCTGGTCTGTTTAGATTGTACAAAGCTCTCCAGGGCAGAGATGGTCTCTCACTATTGGTGTGTCCAGGGCCCAGTACAATGGGGCCCCCATCTTGGTTTGGGCATTTAGGTGTTACCGTAATCCCAGTGAATGAATAAATAAGAAGGGAGGTATTAAGGAAAACAAGCCAGTGCAGGCAAAGCTCTTGAGCTTAGGCCACTTATTGCTTTGGGGAAAGCAGCTCCATCTCCCAGCAACATCTGTCCCAGGTGAGGGTATTCTGGGGATCTCGCTACCTCGGGGCAGTGGGGGGCATTCCAGTGAATAACATCACCCTTTGGCTTTCTGAACAAGCTCCTTCTCTGCGTCCTGGTCACACACATCAATGTAACATCAGCTAGAGCAGGGGTCGGCAACCTTTGGCTTGCGGCCCGTCAGAGTAATCCGCTAGCGGGCCACGAGACAGTTTGTTTACATTGACCATCCGCAGGCATGGCCACCTGCAGCTCCCAATGGCCGCGGTTCCCCATTCCTGGCCAATGGGAGCTGCGGGAAGCGGTGGCCAGCACACCAGGGGTCAGGCAGTTCCTTAGTGTATGTGCTTTGAGAACGCCTGATGGAAAGGACCATCTGTCACAAAGGTGAGCTCACCTGCATGGTAAAATATATGGGATCACCCAAGGGGACTGTCTGTGACTCCATGTTAATGCTGGTACAGTGCCTGAAGCGTTTACACTGGATACTTGGTTGGTGAAATCTCCATACAGACCTCACACCCAATTTGGGGTTTGTTCCCTGCTTCTTACCAGTCTGCCCGAGGCTGGTGCTCGTGCTCTCCAGTCACTGGAGACAGCGTTACAGAGAGAGGGGCTGTGACTTCCCCATGGTCACTGAACAGGTCTGTGACAGAGCCAGGAACAGACCCTGTTAACTCCACAGCCCCGTCACCCGCAGCTTGGGAAGGTCCCCCGAGCACACTGTATTAGGCTGCAGGAAGAGGTGTGCAGGGACTGCAGCTGAGCTGCCCTGCCAAGACAGCCTGTGCATCCATGGACAAACCACCTCGCTGGGGGGGTGTCCCCTGGGTCAGGAGAAGTCAGTGTCCAGCCCTGTGGGGCTGCGCTCCTGGCTCATACCTCCAGCACTCACTGCTGCCCCTCCCTTCCCAGCTGCACTGTTCAGCCAGCCCCAGGCCTCTGTGAGGTCACTTCCCCCCGCCCCCACCTCAAACCTTCAAACTGGGACATGGTGCACCAGTACCAATCAGAGTGCACTAGTGTAACTTCTGTCTACACTAAGGGTTTGCACCAGTGCCTAAAACACCAGGGTGGCAGAGACCTTCAGTGCCCAAAACAGCAGTACGGTGGCACTAGAACCTATTTCTAGCTCGGTCACTAGCTATACAATTTGGTATTGGAGAGTTGTCTGGCGGCCTCCTTTTGGTAGTCAGACCTGTTCATGACTACAGCACCTCCTTTATCAGCCTCTTTGATTATAATGTCAGGATGGTTTCTGAGGCTGTGGATGGCATTGCGTTCTGCACGACTTAGGTTATGAGACAAGCGATGTTGTTTTTCCACAATTTCTGCCTGTGCACGTCGGCGGAAGCATTCAATGTATAGGTCCAGACTGTCATTTCGACCCTCAGGAGGAGTCCATGTGGAGTTCTTCTTCTTGTGCTGTTGGTGGGAGGGTAACTGTGTATCAGTGTGTTGTTCAGTGTTGTCCTGAAAGTATTCTTTGAGTCGGAGACGGCGAAAGTAGGCTTCCAGATCGCCGCAGAACTGTATCATGTTGGTGGGGGTGGCAGGGCAGAAAGAGAGTCCCTGAGATAGGACAGACTTTTCTTCTGGGCTGAGTGTGTGGTTGGATAGATTGACGATATTGTTGGGTGGGTTAGGGGTACCACAGTTGTGGCTCCACGTAGCAGGTAGGAGTTTAGACAGCTTACAGTCCTTTTTCCTTTGTAGAAAGGAGAAGTGAGTAATGTAGATCTCCTGTCTTATTTTAGTGAAGTCCGTTTGTATGGATAAATGGACACAAATCAGATGTTAGGAATGGCAATATTCAAAAACCTGTAGGAGAACACTTCAAGCTCCCTGGACACACACTAGCAGATCTTAAGGTGGCCATCCTGCAGCAAAAAAACTTTAGGACCAGACTTCAAAGAGAAACTGCTGAGCTTCAGTTCATCTGCAAATTTGACACCATCAGCTCAGGATTAAACAAAGACTGTGAATGGCTTGCCAACTACAGAACCAGTTTCTCCTCCCTTGGTTTTCACACCTCTACTGCTAGAATAGGGCCTCATCCTCCCTGATTGAACTAACCCCGTTATCTCTAGCTTGCTTCTTGCTTGCATATATATACCTGCCCCTGGAAATTTCCATTACTTGCATCCGAAGAAGTGGGTATTCACCCACGAAAGCTCATGCTGCTAATTGTCTGTTAGTCTATAAGGTGCCACAGGATTCTTTGCTGCTTGTATTGTAACAGGAGGCTATTCAGTAGATTATGTCTTTTCAAATGGTACCTCACAAGCCCTACAGTGATAAATGAAGGGGAGGGGAGGGATCTCCCTTTTATAAACACCCAGCCAGCCAGTTGGCTGTAAAATCCCTGTTGGTGCGAGTTCTCTGCTTGCTCTACCTCTAAAGGGTTAACAAGCCAACAGGGTTTAAAAAAAAAAAAGTATTGGGGACCTGACCAAAAGAGCCAATGGAAAGGCTAGAACTTTGTTAAATGGGAAAGTAACTTTCCCTTTGTCTGTTGTTCTCCGGAGAAGGCGACACGGAGTAGCAATGCTGTTTATGGCTTGAAGCTGGTATGAAAATTCATCTTCCATACCTAGAAGAAATGATTTGGCCAGGGAATGTTTAGACAGACACAATCAGGTTTATTTTTTATTTTGGCTTTTGGATCTACTCGGTGCTATCCCAGATGCTTTTGTTTGCTTGTAAGCTTTAAGCTGAACCCCCAAGAAAGCTATTTTGGGTGCTTACAAACATTTTCTTTTAAGATCTAGCAGAAGCCTGAGTTCCAGATGTATTGTTTTCCTTTTCAGTTTTACTAAAATTTACCTCTTTTAAGAACAGGATTGGATTTTTGGTGTCCTAAGAAGTTTGTGTGTGTTGTTTGATTAGCTGGTAGCCACAGCTAATTTCCTTTGTTTTCTTTCTCAGCTCTTTCCCAGAGGGGAGGTGAAAGGGCTTGAGGGTGCCCCAGAGGGAAGAATTCTCAAGTGCTCCTTCCTGGGTCCAAGGGTTTGGGGGGGGGTTTGCATTTGAGTGGTGGCAGCATTTACCAAGCCAAGGTCAGAGAAAAGCTGTAACTTTGGGGGTTTTAATACAAGCCTAGAGTGGCACAAATTAATCTGTAGAATCCTGTCAGCCCCACTTTCTGTACTCGGAGTGACAGAGTGGGGATTCAGCCCTGACACATACTATGAACAAAATTGATCATAATTTTCTAGAAGAGTGAACATAGGGGAACAGACTAGCACAGTGTCTGTGTGTTCCCAACATATATGTGGGTATTCTAGTCCCTCACAAGCAAGGTGTTCGGCATCTTCAAACACCTGAGGAACCGGTCCTGGGAATTGACTGGTTTATTAAGTGACACTGTATGGAATTGAGAGACACTCTATATTATTATTATTTTATTATAAATACTGTGGCAAATTGCCAGTACTGTTATGCTGGGTCTCGTACTTTCTCTTCTTTGGGGAAGGTTCAGGGCGCCATTGCTTGCCTCCTAATCGGTATTTTAATTACCCCACTAGTGTCCTTGAGGAGGGGAGTGGAGAGGGAGGACCTGGGCCGCCCTCTTCTCCAGGTCCCAACCCAGGGGCCCTGAGGTTAGTGGTGAACCACTTGTACTGGCAGTTCCTTCCCCTGGGCTACTTCCCTCTCCTGCCCTTCAGCTTGTGGAGGGGCTTCTTGCCCTCCTTCTACACAAGCCAGGTGCCCCTTACCTAGGGTTTTTGGATTTCTCAGCCCACCGCAGCACTCCTCCAAACTTTCCTTTTGTCTCTCTTCAAAACTGCTCTCTGCTCCAACCAAACCTTCCTACTCCAACTCCCCACACTGTCTGGCTGAAGCAGGGTTTTTTATCACCTGACTGCTGGTGCTCTAATTGGCTTCAGGTGCTCCAGTTAATTTGTAGCAAACCTTCCTCCCCTTGCAGGGAATAAGGCTCCCTGCTAACACTCTCCTGCTGCATCACAATACCAATATGATGAAATTGCAATGAATTGTGCTATATATGCCATGTAAGGAGTCAGTGAAAATGTTATGAGTTTCCACGTATGATAATCTTGTTTCTATCTTTGTATTGTGAGTTACAGATATGTAGGGTATATCTGTATTCCAGACTTGTGCATTGTTTCTGAGTGACACCCCCAGATATATTGGCATCAGCCCTGCCCAGCCTGTTCGATGGCCCAGCCAGAGTCATCAGCCATACAATGAACCCATTGAAAGGATTAAGGGGATACGCCTATTGAGTCAGCAAGACATGCAGGGTTATGCCTGTTGTGGCAAATTGCCGGCACTATTATGATGGGTCTCCTGCTTTCTCTTCTTTGGGGGGGGGGGGTCAGAGCACCATTTCTTGCCCCTGAATTGGAATATTAACTGCCCCACTAGTGTCCTAGAGGAGGGGAGTGGAGAGGGATGGACCTGGGCCCACCCTCTACTCCAGGTCCCAGCCCAGGGGCCCTGAGGATAGTGGTGAACCACTTGAACTGATGGTTCCTTCCCCTGGGCTACTTCCCGCTCCTACCCTTCAGCTTGTGGGGGCTTCCTGCCCTCCCTCTGTACAAGCCAGGTGCCCCTTACCTGGGGTCTTGGACTTCTTAGCCCACTGCAGCACTTCTCCAAACTTTCCTCTGCTTCCCTTCAAACTGTTCTCTGCTCCAATACCAATCCCCTCTGCTCCAACTCCTTCCCTGTCTGATTGGAGCAAGGGTCTTTATCAGATGACTGACTGCAGGTGCTCTAATTGGCTTCAGGTGCTCTAGTTAATCTATAGCAAACTTTCTTCCCTCTGCAGGGAATAAGGCTCCCTTCTAACCCTCTCCTGCTGCGCTCTGGCCAGGCTGTATCACACTGTGTACTGAGAACTCCAAGGCTTTTCCATGCCATGTGCTGTGAAGCTTGTGTTTGGGACCCAGGAATTAGAAGCCACTTGGCAAAAGAAATATAAAGGGCAGCTGCATCATCTCCATTTTGTCTTCAATTCCTCTTCCTACCTCTGGAGCAACTTCTCTACAAACTGAAGGCTTGAACAAAGGACTGAATAATGTGGATGTGTACCAGAGAGCCTTTCAAGCCAGAAACTCACCAATACTGCTAAGAACCAGATGTATAGATTTCTGAATGTGTCTGACTGCTTTCCCATTTAACAACTCCCTTTTTCTTTCTTTCTTTCTTTTATAATAAACCTTTAGTTCAGATGCTTTCTTGCTTATAAACCTTTAGTTTAGATGCCAATGATTGGCTGGCATCGTACTATTTTGAGTAAGATCCAAACCTATACTGACCTGGTGATGTGGCTGACTCTGGGGTCAGAAGAACACTTTGTTTATGTGAGCAGAGTTTTTAAATAACCTCTCACTGTGCTGGACCTAGGTGCTGATTGGGAGTCAGAGAACTGGGATGCAATAAAGGGGGCCGTGTGATTTCTTTTTTCAGTTTCTCGATAACCAGTGTGGGGGATCAGAAGCACAGTTGGTGACTGGTCGGTGAGTTTAACTTCTGTGTTAACCACCAGTTTGGGGAGCCTCTGCTCTCCCTTTTTCAGCCTGCCCCGGTCTTGGCATTTTCAGTGAGGACTAGCCCAGGCACACCGGGTCACACTAAATATTAAAGTTAAATTAATAGAATGTTTTTTATGACAAAGTTTTATGAAATCAACGGAACTCCTTTGTTTTCTTTCATCTGAGCAGGGTTTCCATTTTCCAAACCTGATGTGATCTCCCAGCTGGAACAAGGGGAAGAGCCATGGGTCTCAGACCTGCAGGGTTCAGAAGGAAAACAGACCATGAGTTCTCTCTGCAGAGGTGAGGAAACATTAAACCAACTCTGAGTGTGAAAGTGCCTGAAGGAAACATCTGGGATGCCCTACAAAGCCCTTGAGAGGTTTCTCAGTTCATTATTGTTGCCAGCAGGGGTCATATCCTCAGGGTAACTATAGCTCATGGCTTCCCATAGATTCTAGCAGACACCAGGCAGTAGCTTCCTCCCTTCCCCCTGCGTATTTGGATGGCATTTGAAAGCCAGATTTCCCCAAAACAGGAGTGAGGAGGGGATCAGAGTATGGGGGAGTTCAGTTTGTGATTTTTATTTGACCTCCCTCCAGCACTTAGTTTGTTTTGGCTTTTCACTTTTCAACCCTGTTTGATGTTTCTGTCTTTTTCACAGCAGGTGATGCAATGGCATGTGAGAAAGAGGAGCAGAATTCTCAGCAGAAAAATGTTCACCAAGTGGATAAACACAGAGCATTATTGCAAAGATCAAAAAGCCATGTGTCCAGGAGTCATGAGGAGGAAAACTCCTGTGAGATTCAGCACAGACCAGAAAGAGAACAAGGAAACCAGTCGGGGGTGAAAATGGGTAAACGTATTTCCTCTCAGGGAACTCAGAAGGACCTCAAGGAAACCACAACAAAGCAGGAAATCATCACTGGAAAGAGAAAAAATACATGCACAGAGTGTGGAAAAAACTTACGTGACTACTCAGCCCTTCTTGATCATCAGAGAATCCACACAGGGGAGAGGCCCTACGAATGCCGTGAGTGTGGGAAAACCTTCACTCAAATATCAAACCTTTCTGTTCATCAGAGAATCCACACGGGTGAAAGGCCCTACGAATGCCGTGAGTGTGGGAAAAGCTTCACTCAAAGAGCAGCCCTTTCTGTTCATCAGAGAATCCACACGGGGGAAAGGCCCTACAAATGCAGTGAGTGTGGGAAAACCTTCACTCAAAGAGCAGCCCTTTCTGTTCATCAGAGAATCCACATGGGGGAAAGGCCCTACGAATGCCATGAGTGTGGGAAAACCTTCAATCGCAGCTCAAACCTTTCTGAACATCAGAGAATCCACACAGGGGACAGGCCCTACAAATGCAGTGAGTGTGGGAAAACCTTCACTACCAGCTCAGCCCTTTCTGTTCATCAGAGAATCCACACAGAGAAGAGGCCCTATGAATGCAGTGAGTGTGGGAAAAACTTCACTCAAAGATCAGCCCTTTCTAGACATCAGAGAATCCACACAGGGGAGAGGCCCTACAAATGCCGTGAGTGTGGGAAAACCTTCAATCGCAGCTCAGACCTTTCTAAACATCAGAGAATCCACACAGGGGACAGGCCCTACAAATGCTGTGAGTGTGGGAAAAGCTTCACTGAAAGATCAGTCCTTTCTGTTCATCAGAGAATCCACACAGGGGACAGGCCCTACAAATGCCGTGAGTGTGGGAAAAGCTTCACTAGCAGCTCACACCTTTCTAGACATCAGAGAATCCACACGGGGGACAGGCCCTACGAATGCCGTGAGTGTGGGAAAACCTTCTCTTGGCACTCAGCCCATATTAGCCATCAGAGAATCTGCAAGGGTAATGAACACCATAAAACCCTCCAGGGCTATCAATTTTTTTTCTTTAATACTTTTCCTGATTCCCATATAGTAACTTTTTAAATCTGTTTGAACTGTTTGCAGCACCGTTATCCCTCAGCTTGGCCAGATGAGTGGCCCATTTATGCCTTTTGTAGTTTGCCTTCTTTTGAGGTGGGCCCATGTGTCCTTTCTATCAACTCAATTATCCCACAAGTAACTGGAGTGTGCCCTTCCTATGAGGAACCAGGGAGCGTCACATTTATACCATTGCTCCTATTGCAAAGTGATTGTTAGAGTCGCCGGTGATACAGATTGTATCCATGCCAGTTGTTCTCACGTTGCTCTGGGTTGTGCTGAAGAGCAGTTACATTGGGAATTTTTCATGTTATAGTTAAATAAAGATGAGCAGGGGGAAAAAGTGTCATTTCAGCCTCTGTGACACTGGAAGGAGATGGGGAAGGAGGGATTCTCTGAACCACCCCATCATTCCAGAATTGTTACATTTTGGCTTCTCTGTGCAGAGTTTATTTTCATCACATTCTATCCCTCCACTTCTCAAAATGTCATGTGAGGAAGAGTTCTCAGCTGTCTGTGCTTGGCGATGATGCTTTGATTTCTTTCCTCCTATATCAGAGTCGCTATGACTGGAGATGAAAGTGTCAAAGACCTGGAAGGGGAATTTAAATGGATCCCAAACATAGTGTGATTATTTGGCGTTTAAATTCCAGGTTTCATCTATTGGTAAAGCCACTTCTGGCAAGAGGATTGTTTTGTCCCCCATTATGGGATGCTGAGATACTTACAATTTTGCAAATAACATAACTGACTATTGAGAGAGTGCTGAGTGAAGCTGCTTTGGATGGATCAGAGGAGAATGTGATGGGAGAATCTCTTGTCCTGATTCTAAATAATCAGATGTAACCTGCTCTGGAATTTCTCTTGATAATTTCATTGTCATGTATTCTGTCTCTCTGTAATGTGGGTTTCTCTCTTTCCTGAAGGCTGTTTGCTTACCCAATTGGATATTAGTTCAGTTCGATAGGACGTAGCTCAGATTTCTTGGAGAATTGAAGACAAATGACCATTTCCTAAAGTCCTCATTTGTCACTTCAGCTTTGCTTTTTCCCCACCCCTCCATGATGACACGGAGAAAGTTCAAGTGCAGTTCTGTCAACAGTGGAGAACGCTCCAATTTACTGCACATGCTAACAAAGAAACAGCAGTGATTTAAAATCTCCATTTGGAAATGGTGAACAACAGCAGAACCCCAAGTAACTGAGGGAAGTGGATATGATCACAGTGGAGTTCAATTATTTAAGTCAGTATTTTCTCAGATGATTTGGGGAGAGAATTCCACATTAAGTGATTTTTAACTTGGCAAAGTGCCCATGTATTTGGTTCCCAAAGCATTTTTGTAACCCATGCCCCACAGAAGATCTTTCCTATTCGGAATGCTCCCCTTCATGATGCAGATGTTGAGGAAAGAGAAGTGGTATTTTTGTTCAATTTATCCTTAATAGTTGCTCAAAATGTGTATAAAATGAAATCAATGTTGGAAATCTAATAGCTGTAGAAAAATAGCTCTTTTTAAATAGAAATTCTAGCTCTGGTAACGAAGATTCTGATCCAGGCCTGTATCCAGTCCCTTGCCTGGCCCTGTGTCACCAAATTAAAGAAAAGCTGGGCACATTTCCGGAAGCCATTGCTTACGACACTGCTGAGATTTTGAGTGGTTTTGTAAAGGATTCTACTTCTGAGAAGTGTAAATTCACCGTAAAAAGGGCAAGGAAACAAAGGGCATCAGGAATGTATGTTTTTTCGGATGAGGCAAGAGAAGGGAGTAGCATTGTCCCCCTTGGGTAGCCCCTGTTCAATTCCAGGTCAGAAAGCAAATCTCTTCTGCAAGAATATCCAAAAAATATTGTGTTTCACTTCACTTCATAAGTACAGGTGTGTGGCAATTAAATGATGACCCTAAAATATCATAAAAGCAAAGAACGCTGAACGAAAAAGTGTGGGAAATACGGCTGTATCTGAGAAAATGGCTTGGAATGAAGGAAGACAAAAATTGATCGGTCGAGAGAAAAGGCCCTGTTTCCCCCTAGTTTGGAACTTCTCTCACAACTACTGGAATAGAAAAGCTAAACAAATGGTGTCCTATTGTTGCAAAGGAGATTGAAGTGAGGCCATTTTCTCCAGATAAAAGAAAATGGTCATGTCAGGAGTGGGATTTGAAACCTCGTCTCTATGCAGAAACCAGAACACCCAAGAGATAGGAAAAAAGAGTCTTAAAACTGGCACTTTGGTCCAGTCCACAATCCTAACACTACAAAGAATGTGACTTATCAACCCTAGTTTTCATTAATATTTGATGACACTCTTTAGGGAGGCCAAGATGGCACATCTCTTTCAACTCCTAGAGACCTTCTCCAGCACAGCTGATTTTTAGGCACACTCACCCGGACCTAAATTTACACGTTTCCTGGAGTTCCATGAGTTCCGCGGTGTTGGAATCTCCCTGCTCACGTTTTAAGTGAACAAAAGATGGGTGCTGGCATTCTGAGACCCTCAAAATCCTGCCCTGGGGGCCAGACAGTTAAGCAACCAGCATCCACAACCTCTACCATGATAGCATCCTGTCTGGCAACAACTCACTTATCAATAGCTGGGGTCTGAAATCCTCATTTCTTTGTTGTTCTATCACTGTAGTCTCCACTTTCCTATTGCTTGTCTGCATAATCTCTGTCTGGTTCTGTGATTGTTTCTGTCTGCTGGATAATTAATTTGTTGGGTGTAAAGCAATTCAGGTGGTGGGGTATAACTGGTTAGATAATCATGTTACAATATGTTAGGATTGGTTAGTTACATTTCAGTAAAATGATTGGTTAAGGTATAGCTAAGCAGAACTCCAGTTTTACTGTATAGTCTGCAGTCAATCAGGAAGTAAGGGGGGGAATGGAATGGGGGTAGGGGAATTGGAGTTATGTTTTGCTAAGAGGGGAATAGGAAGAGGGAATGGGAACAGGGACATAGACAAGCCTCTGTGGTGTCAGAGCTGGGAAGGGCGATACCGAGGAAGGAAATTGGCATCATTGCTTGCTGGAAGTTTACCCCAATAAACATGGAATTGTTTGCACCTCTTGAACTGCGGGTATTGCTGCTCTCAGGTCATGCGAGAAGGACCAGGGAATGGGAGGGTGATGGGATAACCCCTCTAAGAAGTACATCTTTCAGGGTGTGAAAAACCCTGGAATCAGTATAATTAAGCTGCCCTAAGCCATGGTTAGATAGTGCTAAATGAAAGGACAGATTGTTCTGTCAATGTAGCTATTACAGGGATGGAAAACCCCTCCACTCACTGTAGCAACTGTCTACTCCACAGTGCTATAGCAGTGTCACAGCAGCATTTTAAGTGTAGACAGCCTCAGAGTGAGACCAGGTCTGGCTCTGTGGATGTTCCGGCACTACAACAAGAGCAGTGACAATACACTGATGCTTCCGTAGTTGGCAGGATTCAAACTTGCCGGGGGAGACCCCAATGGATTTCTAGTCCATTGCCTTTACCACTCGGCCACAACTACTTGGTGTATAGGTGCTTCACTACACAATGATTCTGTTCTCACTGAATTGTCACTTCACGTTGCTCAGACCAGCTCCCCCAGCACACTCCTGACTGTGCATTAGTGTAGGTGTGTCCATGGCTGAACAACAAGAGTTCCTGCCCATTTCCCTTCTGGCTGGAGCATGATTAGAGAGTGTTTGTGGATAACGACATTGCTATAGATTGTTGTTCATTCCCCACACTGACAATTCAGACCGTCCCGTTCCTCTTCGAATCTCCACCAGATCATGCCAATAGCCGGAATCAGGATTTCTCTGGGGCACTGAAATGTTTCAGGGGGTTGGTGCATGAACTCAGCCTTGCATCCATCCCTGATGTTTCATGGACTAACAACAGCAGCGTAAAGAAAGAGCTGATCCAATATCTCACTGTCAGAGGTGAAGGTGGCCTCGTCCCATCTGCATGACCATTGCCATTGCAGGAGAGAAGGTTTCAATGGAATTGAATGCCCTGGCTCAGACAAGAGACACAGGGAGGTTTTGCTGTTCATGGACCTGTGCAAAGGAAATTGTGTCTGTGTGAAATTGAGGAGGGAAATGAAACGTCCACATGGTGGCCCAATGCCCTAAGGAATGTGGGCGATGGACTCTGGCTGGGAATGATTTCACAGGATCAATGTATTGCCCTGATTAAAAGCTATGGCTAAAAGGCAGCACTGTTGTCAGTACCTGAACCTGTGTAGGGACACCCGAGTGGGTATTAAGTCCATTGCCTTAACCAGGGGTATTCGATTATTTTATCAAGATTCAAATTTCTTGGTCAAGGCATAGTCAATGTATAGACGCCAGAGAAAATAATACACTGATGATAAGAATATAGAAATATTTTGCAGTCACTATGGGCATAACTATGATAATTGTTTTGTGTTTCACTCTTTATATATGGCACCACCTTCCTTCCCTTTAGACTTCTAGTTTACCAAGGGTAAAACTAAACATCTCTTCAGATAGCAGGGTGTGTTTGTGTTCATTCCTGCTAGCTACACAGGGATTTGATGTCGCTGCTTTCAATCCTCCGGCTCTGCCGGGATAAGTAACATTTCAGGCTGTCACTGAACTGAAGGTGGAGATCATTTTTTGACAGGTTACGCCTCCTCTTAAAGGTGTTTGTCTGGCAGCCTTGGTTCCCAGGTCTCTCCTGAGGGAAGAAAGTTTCTGTGAAAAATACCAAAACTTTTAATAGAGCGGAGGGAAAGGCAACGGCCACATGATGAGGCCAATATGTACCGCAACATGATTCTTTTATGTGGGATGACTCTGAACACTGACTGATCTGCACTCTCTTGTGTTTGAAGAGATGTTGAGTTTTGCACTTGGGAACCTATAAGGCTGAAGCAATGTTATGGATAGTGACACTGCGATTGAAGGGTGATTTAAGGTTGTAAAAAATTGTTAAAAACACTGAGCTTAAATGTGAACTGCCTGTTATTAAAGGCTGGTTTCCCCACGTCAGTTCCATAAGCTCTGCTAGAAAGGCCCTGGGTTCTCTCCTGCCTCGGTGGGAACTCGAGGGAATCATCCCCTGCTGCCCTTGGCTCCAGGCTGATTTTTCTGGGGAGGGGGCGTGGAATTGATTTGTTTGCTGTTGAGAAGGGAGCCAGGCCAGTTCTCAGGGAACGAGAACTCCCAGCATCTGCCCAGCCCAGCCCAGGCTGCTGCCCTGTCCCAGCCTCTGTTCCCCTGGGGGCCCTGCGTGTTTGACTCTAGAGCAGGCCGGGAGCAGCAGCTGAGGCAGAGGACACCTGGGCTGGGCAGATAGGAGGGAGGTTAGCAAGTGGAAATGGTAAAACTGCAGTGAAGTATTACCTTGGACTCGACGGCATTTCTCCATTGGTCTGTCTGCTTTGGGGCAGGGACAATGACACATCCTGCTGCATTCGTCATTTCAAAGGGTGGTTTAGGATTTTCATTCTCAGACACGGTGCACAAAGCAGGACTCAACCCAGGGTGCAAATGAAATGAGCCACTCAGGTTCTGGCGGCCACAATGAGCATTTGGTGAGAGAGCTCAGACCTGCCCCTGTCCCAGAGGGAGGGGGGTGTCTACAAGGGGCTTGGACCACTGATCTGTCAGTGCCTAACTCCCAAACTTTCAGTAACTCTATTATCAGTGCCCGTGAGTGTAATTTAAACCATGAGAAAAACCACACTGGGCTAAACCAAAGGCCCATCTAGCTCTGAATCTTGTCCTCTGACAGTAGCCAATAGCAGGTGCCCCCAAAGCCACCACTGGGAGTTGAACCCAGGCTCACCTGTTTACAAGGCAGGTGCTTTAGCCAGCTAAGCCATGGTCCCTGCCTGGGTGTAAGACATAGTGTCTGCCCACACCTGACTCCCTGCCATCTCCACCAGGCCCTGACAAGCTTTCCTTGTGTTTGGATTCTGCAAAGCAGAGGAGCAGGTGACGTTTTCCTTGCAAGCTGTGTGTGTGAGTGAATCTTTGGCCAGGTCTGCACTACCAAGTTGTTTCAGCAGAAATATATTGCTCAGGTGTGTGAAGAACACACAACGCTCCCTCGGTCGGCAGCTTGGTGTGGCTGGTGTACACACTGCAATGCCATGTCTGGCGACAAAACTGCCCTGTTTTGGTGACAAAATAAAACCACTTTGATGAGAGGCCTAGAGCTTTTTGCAGCAAACGGAAAGTGACGGCGTGCCAGTGTAAATGCTGCTGGTCATTAAATCACCATAACTGGCCTCCGCCAGTATCCCACAATGCCCACCGTGAACTCACCTGCCCTGCATTCCTGCTACAGACGCTGGGCCCCTCCCCTTTCCTAGCTCCAGGAAGTTCTGACAGCTGAGCCTGCTGCTCTGCTCCGGCAGCCAGGAACAAATCACTGCCGTGGAATGCTGCTCTCCGGCCCTGCGAACACAGAGCAGGGTGGCGGGAACTTCCATACATGGGGGGGCCACCAGCATCCGAACTGTGACACCCCATGACACCCCTTCCCTCCAGGAGGCTCTTACCTTCTAAACAGGGACGGCTGTTTTCTAGTAAAATCACTAAAAGGAAAGGAGAAAACTCGAAAGAGGTTCCTCCTGGTGCTCACGTCCGTGAATCCGAATACTCTCTCAGTCCTCAAAGAGAGACCTGGAGAAGGAGACTTGCTGAAGCAAAGCCACAGGGGTCTCTGAGGTTTCCCTGGCCCCTCGCCCCTGTCCTGCCTCCCTGATGTCAGCATCTCTCTGTGAGGTCACCACCTCCGACCAATAGGCTGAGGTCCTGCCAAAGGCCTTTGTGATGTCACTGCCGCACCCCTCCCTCGCTGTGCCAATGTCCTGCCCCGGCCAGGCACTTTGGAGGTTTGAGCTACTCCCTGTGGATCACCCCACTCAAGGAGCATTCGTTCTAGGCAGCAAGCCGGCTAGACAGGGAAACATCAGACGCTGCTCCCAATGCTACACTCAGTTTTTCAGAAATTAGTCGACTTTATGGCCAGAAGAGACCATTAGAGCATCTAATCTGACCCCCTGCATATCACAGGCCTCCTGTATGACACAAGAGCTACTTTGGGGGCAAACACATTCCAGAAAGGCATCTTGTCTTCATGAAATGACCTCAGGAGATGGAGAATCCACCACTTTCCTTGGTAGCTTGTTCCTGTGGTGAATCATCCTCGCTGTTGAATTTTTGTGCCTTAGTTGTAATATGAATTTGTCCCTTTTCACCTTCCAGCCATTTGGTCTTGTTATGCCTTTCTCTGCTCGATTAAAGAGCCCTTTAATACCCAATCTTTTCTCTCCATTAAGGCACTTCAACACTTCAGTGAAATCACCTTTCAATCTTCTTTTGATCAGCTAAACAGGTTGAGCTCTTTCAATAGCTCCCTAGAAGGCATTTTTCTCCAGCCCTCAGAACATTAGGTGGCTCTTTGCTGCCCCAGCTCCAATTTCACAACATCTTTTTCAAATGAGGACACCAAAACTGGAGGCAGTTTTCCACTATCAGTCTCACTGATGCCGTGTCAGCTCCTGTGACGTTATTGACATAATTTGTAACTGTATAGATCACCATTGCAACCACTGTTCTATATTTGCAGCCAATATTGTAGAAAGTTTGTCGTGTAAGGGGTCCATGGAGAGGTTCTGACTGGCTGATTATAATGATGCTATCTCTAGTTGTGTATCAGTTTTTTAGTTGATGTTATGAATATTGGCTCTATGCTGCCTGTATTTCAAACTTGTTCTCTGCTTCTGGGGAACACCCCGGACAAGTTGGTGTCAGTTCTGCCTAGCCTGCTTGATGGCCCATTAAGGACTATCAGCTATACAATCGACCCACTGAGAGAAGGCAGATACGCCTTGTAACTCAGCAAGGTCTGCAGGGACCTGCCTATGGACAGAACTCTAAGGTTTTTCTATGCCACGTGCTGGATAGAGTGTCCTTGGGACAAAGAAAGCAAAGACCACATGGCAAGAGACTATAAAAGGCTGATGCCTCATCTCCAATCCTGCTTTTTACCTCTGGAGGGACTTTGCTACAAACTGAAGCTCTGTACAAAGGACTGAATGGCCCATCCCAGCTGTGGATGGACTCCCGAGACTTGATTTGAACCTGCAGTTTATTCCATCACTGCTACAAGCCTGAACCAAGAACTTTGCCATTACTGTATGTGAAGGGTTAAAATCCATGTGCATTTTATATAACAACCTGGTCTATGGCTTGTGCCACCTCTTTTCCAGACCCAAAATCCAGAGTATGGTCAGGGGACGAGAGGCCTAGCAAATAGTGATCAGCTAAGAGAAAGCTGGGTAAACAGAAAGCCTTGCTTGCTGAGATAGGCCTGGTCAGCAAATTGCCAGGTGTTGGAGCTAAGAACTAAATAATTGTGTCTTATTCAGAATTGCAGATTGAGCAAAGAATCCCTGTTCCTATTGTGTTAGTCTCTTCTGTAGGGAGACGTTTTTCCCACAGAGCCAACCTTGAGTTTATGAAAAGTTGGCACGTCAGTATAAGATATGGCATCCTTCCACCTCCCTTCCCAGGGACCAATGCCTGCCTTAAGACACACAGAAAACAATCTTTATTGCCATATACTTTCACTGTTTCTTTGCTTTAACCCCTAGGAATGTACCTGTTGGACAATCAAAGGAGTTGCTCCATTCCTATGGACCTCAAATCAGAATTCAACATATATATTTTATACTAATAACATATTATCAAAGTATTAATGAAATGTTAACTTGCTAACTTGAGACCATGGGTGGAGACATTATGTGACCTGTTAACCATTGGCTACTGTGCTATCTTGTCTTGCTGCAAAACCTATCCTAGGTTTTGGAACTGCCTTCGCCGTCACTTTCCCCCACCCATGGAAAATCTATATATTCTATTGTAATTAATTAATTAATAGTGTCTCTGAGCCTAATAAGCCCACTCCGCCAGCACTGTGTGTAATAAACTCCTATTCTTTTCCTCTACACAGTGGAGATTTGTGTCCTTCAGAGACACCTGCTGAAGAAAGAGGAGATTCAGCATCCAGCTTGGCTGAATGTGTCTCCTCTCCCCACAGCTTGGTGATTTTTGAGGAAATGGAGAAGACTGCCTTTGTTTAGCTGTACATTGCTTGCAAAAGAAACAGGTCTTTTTGGTGACAAGAGTTGAAAGGAGCCATTAGACAAATGTGGAGATAGGAAAAATGTCCCCTAACTGAACTGGCATCTCTGGATGCTGAAGCCACAACACAAAGTGCTAAACAGTATATGAGAACGGCTGGTGTCAGAAGAGTCTCTACCAAAGCCTCCCAGTGGTGTCTTGTTCCCACCAGCAGGGGCCTCTCTGTGCACAGAACTCCTGGTAGTGTGATGGCTGCAGGCAGTGGAGAACTCCATTTTGGCATCTCTTTGTCGGTGAACATCTGCAGTGTCTGTTTAAAGGTCTCTGGATAGTGATCTTTGGGAAGAGCTGGCTGAAGTGACTTCCTAGTAACCAGGAGATCCTGGCTTGGCCTGACAGTTCTTCCTTGCAAGTCTTGAGGGAAATGGGGAACGTCTGTAGTTTGGAATTTGCAGGTGTTGTCCTGGACCATCAAATGGAACAGTTGCAAGTACTTTCTTGAGGCAGGCACTATGGCTTAGCTGGCTAAAGTACCTGTCTAGTAAACAGGAGATCCTGGGTTCAACTCCCAGTGGTGCCTTGTTCTATGACTTTTGTCTCCTCTGCTCACATTTTCCTGTCTCTTTCCAGGAAACAGAAGAGACCTCCCTTGGTATCCAAGTAATTGCTTGCTAAGGAAAAGGTTTCTTTGGAGAGAAACATTGGAAAGAATCAGATCACAAGCTTGGAGCTGATGAAAAGGCTGCTGTGACTGGCATTAGCATGGTGGTTGCTTCAACTACGATTGCTGCAACACAAGAGCCTGCGCCACACGTCCTTGTGATTCGCTGAGGATATCTGCACACAGATGTCATGTCATCTTCCTTTTGATTGTCACTGATGAAAAATGGAGCCGCTGGGAGAAAAGTCCCAGAGGCACCTGCCAGGTAAAGTGGAGGTTAGAGATGCAGCACCCAGTAGTGCCTTGCCAAATGTGTCCACTCCTCCCACATTTTGGTCAATCTTTTGAGGAAACAGAGAGGACTGCCTCTGCCTTGCAATGCAAATGCTTCCAAAAGAAACCGGTCATTTTTTCTGACAAGTGTTGGAAGGAGGCACCTAAGAAATGTGGAGACAAGGAAAAGGTCGCCATAACTCAACTTGCATCCATGGCTCTTGAGGCCACAACGCAGAGCACTAAGCACTGTACGACCACAGCTGGGGACAGAAGGGTCTTTTCCAAAGGCATTTTCCACTTGCAGGGTCCTCTCTGTGCGCAGAATTCCTGATAATTTGATGTCTGCAGGCACTGGAGATCACTATTTTGCCATCTCTCTCACTGTTTCAGTGAACATCTGCTGTGGTTGTTGAAAGTCTGTGATGGGATCTATGGGATGCAACCTGAACAGTGGGACCCCTGAGCTCCCTCTCACACTATGATGCTGTGAGGAGCTGTGAATCTCTGGCAGATATTGCACTTACACAGACATCCACAGGTAGGGACACATCCAGCTGAGTTGCATGAATGCTTCTCCCAGACACTCATAACACTAATGGTAGATAGAGAGCCTCCCGCCAATTTCCCCCAGCTCTGCAGCCTTGCGCCCCTGGATCATACCATCTTGCCTTAATCAGAAGCCTGATCAGTGTGAGTTTATTACGCAGGGTCCATCCCTCCCTCACTGTGAATTGTACATGAACCAGCCTTGTAACGAAGCTGCGATTTCCCAAGAACTTCAAGCAAAATACACCAGTTTAAGTACAGCATAAAACAGATTTATTAACTACAGAAAGATGGAGTTTTAAGGATTATAAGTGGTAGGCATAAAAGAGCAAAGTTACCATGGAAATTAAAGATAAATTCACAATCTAAACTTTACACCTTATTACACTAGGCCGTAGTTCGGTTATGCCACAGGACGGCTTAATGCTCGAGCTGCAGTGCATGCTGGGCAGGCTTAAGGCCGGGCTCCCCATGGCAGGAGAGAAGAAGATGACTCGGCCCCTGCAGGTGAGCTGGGGCTTCCTGGATCCCATTTGCTCACAGCCAGTGCCCTGCCCCCACTCCCATGTCATCAATGGCTCCCCCAGGTCAGCCAGAATGGAGCAGCGGTTTTCACTCCACGAAGTCCACTTATGGCTTACAGGCAACTCCCAGACCCACCATGTCGGCCAGAAAGGAGCCCACTCCACCTCGCCATTGCTGCTTTTCCTTCCCCCCAGAACCCCGCTTCTCCTGGGCTGCAAGGAGCCACCCCTGGGAAGCCAAGAGGCAGGCACAGGATTCTGCCTCCCAGCAGCCAACCGCACCTCCCCCGGCTTTGCAGAACGAATGGTGATGCTCTACTAACCCCATTTAGCTGCACTGAGGCGCTTAGCTTCTGCCCTGCCTTCCTCAGCTCGACTTTCCTCTTTTGCCCCATTCCTGCCTCACTTCCTCCTTTGGCAAGTCACGCAGAGGAGGCCAGCAGGAAGAGCCGGCCTCCACCGGCCAACCTCCCAGGGCAGAGGAGGCCAAGCCACAAGCCTCCAAAAGGTGACACGCCGCACTCCTCTAGGTTCTCCAGCCTGACACCAAGGTGCTTTCTCCACTGCTGTCAGCACCCTCTGTCATGCAGGGGTTGGAGTTATCCCACGGACAGGCCAATAGGAGAAGGAGGAGGCCTTCCTGAACAGCAAGGGGATCTGGGAAAAGGAAGCCATCATGTTTCTGCCTGGTTTTGAACCAGGGACCATTTGCGTGTTAGGTAAATGTGATAACCGCTACACTACAGAAACTCCATCTGCTTGGCTGTTGCTCACCCTGCCACAGACCAATGGACAAACCTAGAGAAAGTGGTGGCAGCCCTTCGATGGGTCAGCTGGCAGAGCAGAGGACTGGAGCGGGCACTCAGGAAGTCGTCCTTACGTCGCCTTTGTGACTCCAGCTTGAGGGAGAGCTTCTTTTTCTTCCCCTTGCTGACAAAGAGCAAGAGAAGAATGAAAGGTCAGGTGGGCCAACTCGGTGTAGAAGCCCATGCTGCCTTTTCCTGCTGCATAGCCTGAAATGAGGGACTCGTGGCAGTTAAAGGAACTGCTGCACTTTCAGAAAACATCCCACCCGTGCACAAAGGGGGATAGAAGAGCCTGTTAATCTAGCACGCTCCCAACTGAACTACTTCAGCAGCTGCTCGGTTTCTTTTTGGCCTCCTGCTTTTCTGTCTGGGATGTTGTTGTCAGCTGTGGCATAGAAAAAGGACGTCATTGCGAGCGGCCCATGAAGACAAAGTTCACTTTTGCCTTCCTTGCTCGGCTTTACTTGCTTCCTCGCCCTATTTCTGCCTTAGTTCCTGTGTTACCTGAAGGCGACGGGGGGCCAGCAGTACCAGGAGGAAGTTGGGCAGCTAGACCCTGGTGGCAAAAGTCCTGCCACCACTTGCCACCCCACTCTCTTCTCCCAGCGTCACATATTGGCCACCAGGGACTTGGGGCCCAGCAGCGCAACGGAAGGCAGTGGACAGAGCCACCCTCGCCTTGGAGCTCCAGCTCATTAAACCACATCTTCAGTCGCTGATGGCCAATGAGAGACTGACATCGCTTGCTATTTTAGCACTTGAAAATGCCATTGGTCAGTCATTGGATCTCTGTAATGCTGTTACAGAACAAATGAACATAGAATCTCGGTGTGACATTCTATACCTTTGGGGGAGCGGCTGTAACCCCCATAATCCTCATTTTCATATCATCGTGATCTTACATATAGAGCATGAGTTGTAAGGTATCAGGGAAAGGATATGATCTGCTGAAAGTCATTTCTCTACCCATAGATGTAGACCATTCATGCATATGAAGTCATGAGAATTGTGCAGCGTGGTTGTCACTGTGCTGCAAGGTGGGGGAGTCAGCCAAATATTAGCTCCCCAGTGGCAACAGCAAGGAAAGTAACCAACACCCGGACAGGGTGTCAAACAACCCATTGACAGCCATTGTCCAGCAAGGGAGCTACAATGCAATGACTCACCTGCATGAGGACACCCCAGGGGAATTGCTCAGACTTGCTTGGAGAGACGCAGTGATGCTCACCTGACTCTGAAGGGGGGTGGGGGCAAAGCCATGAGGGAAGAAAGGACATGATAAAAGGAGAGACATTTGCCAGGCTTTATCTCTCTATGTCACCTACATCTACAGACACCCCCACACCAAGCAACTGAAGCGCTGATGAAAGGGGAGAGCCTGGCTGAAAAGCCACCAGCCAGCCTGTGGTGAGAAGCATCTGAGTTTGTAAGGGTACTGAAAGGGTTAAGATCAGCTTAGAATTAAAAGCAATGAGGAGTCCGGCACCTTAAGGACTAACAGATTTATTTGGGCATAAGCGTTCGTGGGTAAAAAGCCCACTTCTTCAGATGCATGGAGTGCAAATTGCAGATAGAGGCATAAATATAGATTGGAACATGAAGTGACGGGAGTTACCGTACAAGGGGAGAACCAGTGTTGAAGGCTAATTCAGTCAGGGTGGATGTGGTCTGTAGCCCTGAGGATTAATCTGTTGGTCTGTATAAAATGTCTTTTTGATAAAAGTGTGTAGGGTGAGGACTGAGAGAGTATTCGGGTTCATGGATGTGAGCGCCAAGAGGAACCTCTTTCGAGTTTTCTCCTTCCCTTTTAGTGATTTTACTAGAAAACAGCCGTCCCTGTTTAGATGGTAAGAGCCTCCTGGAGGTTTGAAACCTGTTCAGTCTGATCCATCTGGTGAGAGTTGAATTCTAGGGATGGAAAACACGAGCTTAAGGAGGCAGAATTTTATTCCACACCTGGGATTTTGTCCCTGAGAATCACTGGGGACATTGGGGTTTGTCCTTTTTGTTTCACCTTTTCCTCCATCCCTCCCTCCCTCCTTTCTCTTCTTCTCTTGCTTCTTTTCTCTTTTCTCCTGTTCCCCTCCCAACACCAGGAGGGGTGTGTGTGTGTGTGTGTGTGTGTGTGTGTGTGTGTGTGTGTGTGTGTGTGTGTGTGTTGTGGGGGAGGGCTCTGCAGCTCCCACTGTGGGAGGTCCACCCAAAAATGTGGGCCTGAAATAGTGCTCGGGCAGTGATCCCCACCATTGACCTGGGCCATCCTTTGGGCTCTCTGGTGAGAACCCTCCGCCTCCCGTCCTCAGTCTCTACCCTGATTGGCTGAGCAGGGGGTTATTGACAGGGAGGAGACTCAGGTCCTTGTTGTTCTCTTTTAAGACCAAGGAAATAAGTCAGAACCAGTTCTGTGTTTGATGAATTTTGCTGCTTCTCTACATTAATGGTCTCTGAGCAGTTCATGATTCTCTCAAATGTTGCAGTTCTCCTCAAATACTTGCTGAATAATTCGTGTCCACTGTTGTTGGTCTGGAGCTCATCTGTGAGCACTTTATTCAGGTCATTCAGTGTATGAAATTCAAGATCGGATGGTTAGATTGAAAATCAGGGCTTTTGGGTCCTATTCCCAACTCTGCCCCTGACTGGCTGTGTGACCTAAGAGAAGTCAATTCTCCTTTCTCAGCCTGAGCTTCTCTCTCTTTCGAGTAGGGATAATAATGATCTGCTCCTACCTAGCTCAACACACTCACTCTTCCCCAGCACACACACTGTCTCTCCCCAGAACACAAACAGTCTCTACCCCGCCACGCACACCGCAGTTGAAAAGCAGCTGGCAATCTAGTAAGATGCCCGTGGAACGGTGGGATAGAGAAACCTGCATCATGTGATGCTGTACCAGCCCGTGAGGCACTGCAAACCCTTCCCAAAACACCCTGCAGCCAGTTGCACAGTGGGATAGTTGCCCACAGTGCACTGCACTCTGTTGCCATCCACGAACTGCTAGCATGGATGTGCTCTGGTGACACAAGGGGCATAGGGAGGACATTCAATAGCTGTTTTAACTAAACACTTTAACTAAAGCAGCAATGCCAGGGGGGGTTGGTGGCTCCTTTCTTTCCTCACCCTGGAGTAAACTCAGCTTTTTATTCCATTCTTGATGTTTCATGGAATAACAACAGACGACCGAAGAAAGACGTGGACAGGGTGGGTCTCGGGAGGGGCAGAGAGTTTCGAGCGGTGGGCAGAGCAGGTCTCGGTGGTGGGGGCAGGGGGCCGGGCCGGTCTCAGGGGCGAGGCAGAGAGGTGTGGGGGGGGGGCAGGGTGGGTTGCAGGGATGGGTCAGAGCGGTGGCGGCTGGTGGGCAGACCTTGTGGTAGGGGGTGGAGAGGCACGAGCAGGAGGCAGGAAGGCCTTGGGGGAGGAGAGGAGCAAGCGAAAGGTGGCTCAGCCATCCTCAGCCAAAGAGGAAGAGCGGGGGTGGGAAGTGGCCAAACAGGAGCAAGGGGGGAGCACAGGTGGGGCCTCAGAGAGGAGAAGGGTGGGGGGCAGTGCCATGGTCTGGGCACCAATGGGCCCCCACTTCCAGGAGCTTCCAGCGCTCACCCAGCCTCCCCAAATGCAAGAGCCATGGGCCACCTATTCTCTTCATCTTCACTAACCAAGCCCCTCCCCAAGCTATGTTGATGGGAGAAGCCCTCCTGTTGGCACAGCGCTATCTGCACCCGGGGTTAGGCTGATATAACTGCATTGCTTAGGGAGGTAAATTTTTTACACCCCTGAGTAATGTAGTTACACCGATCTAATTTTGTAGTGTCGACCTGTCCAAAGAACCTTGGGAGTAAAACTTCCCCTGCTCCTCTGCTTTACTGAATCCAAACACCAGCAAAGTTTGTCAGGCCCAGATGGAGGTTGGCAGAGAGTCAGGTGTGTGCAGACATGATCCCTTCAGCAACTGTAGGCACCATGGCTTAGCTGGCTAAAGCCACTGTTTTGTATACAGGAGATCCTGGGTTCAAGTTCCAGTGGTACCTTACTGAGTTGCTTTTGGGGCACCTGGTATTGGCTTCTGTCAGAAGACAAGATTCAGAGCTAGATTTACCGTCGGTCTAGCCTAGTGCGGTTTTTCTTATGGTTTAAATTACACTCACAGGCACTGAGGATAGAGTTACTGAAAGTTTGGGAGTTAGGAGCTGATAGGTCAGTGGTCCAGTCCTCTCACAGACGACCTCCTCCCTCTGGGACAGGGGCAGGTCTGAGCTCTCTCACCAAATGCTCACTGTGGCTGCCAGAATCTGTGGGCAGTTCGTTTAGATTATGCCGAGGGTTGAGTCCTGTTTTGTGCACCGTGTCTGAGAATGAAAATCCTAACCTGCCCTTTGAAATAACAAAAGCAGCAGGACGTGTTTCTGTCCCTGCCCCAGAGCAGACAGACCGATGGAGAAATGCTATGAGTCCAGGGTAATACTCCCCTGCGGTTTTACCATTTCCACTTGCTAATCTCCCTCCCAACCTTCTGGGCTCCTGGAGCAGGGGACTGAGCCTGAGCTGAGACACGGACACTGCAACTTTACAGCCCAAGCCGCATGACCCTGATTAATGTGACACGGGCCAGTCGTGGGTGTTTCATTGCACTGGAGACGTAGCCTAATGTTATGTCTGCACTGCGATTAAAACACCCAGGGCACCTGTCGCAAAGCCCGGGTCAGCTGACTCAGGGTTATGGGGCTTGGGCTGCAAGACTATAAAATTACAGGGCAGACAGATGGGCTTGAGCCCAACCTCTGAGACCCCCCGAGGGGTGAGGGTTTCCGAACCCAGGCTTCAGTGTGAACACAAATATCTGCACCACAGTTTTTAGCCTCTCAGCTTTAGCTCCATGAGCCCACGTCAGATTGTCCAGGCCAGCCATGCTGCCATCTTTATCCCAGGAGAGATGGACTCTAAGGGTACGTCTCCACATTGCAATGTCAGCCCAGGGGTGGCTCGCTGTGCTCAAAGCAGCACCCTGGAAGCCCCATATTCACTGATCTCATATAATGATGATACGGTTTGTACAACGTCTCCTTGGTGAGGTGTCATTTCAAAAGTCTTGTTCTGTTGAACATTAATATTGTGTTGGATTGTGTGTGTAGCATTGGCTGGGAAGTTTTGCTCTGTGTGTGTTACTGAGATGAGGTTGGGAAATGCCCACCACCAGCCTTTCAGGTGTGACAATGGAGGAGCCAGACCCGCTGCTGGCCCATTAAGCACTATCCCAGGAACCGTGTACAATGCAGATGTCTCCGAGATAGCACAGCGACAATGGGCACTGCTTGACTCACATCCTAGCAAAGGTACTTCCTAGCCAGTTGGAAGAAACTATGAAAGGGGGGGGTAGAGACATTATGAATTGGCCTCTTTCCCCCACAACTCAACAGCTGGAAACACACCTGGATGACAAAATTGATTCAGAAATCAGAGGAGAATAATAATAGTACATTCAAACCAAAGTCCCCAAACAGACTAGTAGTGGTTTTTCAGCAGAAAATTTTCAGTTTGGGGAATTTTGTTTTCTCAATCAGACTTTGCCAAGGGAAGCAGAGAGAAAATGGTTGAGTTGTCTCCTTCAGAACAGCTTGGCCTAGACACTGGCTCTGGTTCACTGTTGTGGCGTTGCTCAGGTTGGGGGTATTTTAATTATTTGGGGAGGTCCCAGGGTGTTTGGGGCAGATTATGAGGCTGTTCCCTTTTGAGATAAAAACTAAGAAATGCTGGACTAGAGAATTTTTTTAGAAATCTGGGATTTAGATATTTTATTTGAAGCAAGGGGGGAGGGGCAGCTGAGATTCTGAGAAGGTTTTTGTTTGCAAGAAGCAACATTGTTTGATCTGTCATTGTACCAAGGGGGGAGATGGTTGTCTGTAAAGGAGAATGAAGACTAAATGCAGCCCATGAGGATGGGATTTGAACCCTGCGTGCATAGCACGATAGATTAACAGTCCATCACCTTAACCACTCAGCCACCTCATCTAAGCTGCTAAGGCAGGGACAGGAGGAGAAATCTAAGGCCGGCAGAGATAGGGCCACTAGGAGTTTTTAAATACTAAGCATAAGCAGGGGCTGAATGAGCTCCCCCGTCACATCTAGTGAGGAGCTGGGGGAAGACTTCAGGAACAGGCCGTGTTTGCATAGACACCCCTACTCTGCCTAGCTATGCAGCATGAGTGGGCCGCTTCCCCAAAATGACCAGTTTGGGATGGTGGTGGGTTGCAAATCACTTTAGCATTGAGTGCAATGAAATGTTATTCTCCTCCCTGTATGAGTGAAGGGCAGCAGAATGTACCTAGGCCGTCCTGAGGGAGGGGTGGATGGGTGGGTGAGGAATCGCTTTCATTGGACTGCAGAGAAGTGATTGAGGACGTCCCCCTAACCCAGTGGTCCCCAAACATTTCACACTGCACCCTCGTATCCATGGCTGTTGCCCCTCGGAAGCCATGGTCGAGAACCGGGGCTGGGAGTGGGGCCGTTGCTTGCTGGGGAGGGGGGTGCGGACAGGGGTAAGGGGGTCGAGGCCGGGCTGGGAGCCGGGGCCCAGGCTGAGGGGGGTTGGGGAAGAGCTGGGACAGAGTAGGGCTGAGTGGGGCTCCCTCCCTGCCCTCCATGGGGGCTGGCTCAGGCCCTGAGGTGCCCCCATCAATCTTCCTCTGTGTCCCCCTAGGAGTCACGCCCCACATTTTGGGGACCACTGACCCCCTACTCGCTAAGCAGGGGCTAGTGATGCCAAAGCCCAGGGAAAGGGAGAACAAGTGTGGGGGCCCCAGCACCGGAACCCTGCCCCCCCACTTCTGTGTGTGGCTCCGCCCCCTTCCACCCCTTCCACCCACGGCCCCACCCACTGTCACCTCTGTTCCACCCCTTCCCCCACTGGTCCCACCCTGTCACTCCTTTACCCCGGCCCTGCTGCGGCCCCGAGACCAGAGAAGCTCTGTGCCCCTGCTGCACCCCCGGGCCGTAGCAGGGAGTGGGAGCTCCTCCAGCCCTGGGGCTGACATGGGGGAGACTTTCCCAGGGGGGGCCCAATTTGGCCAGGGCCCCTAGTCATGGGCCCCACTGTCCCCTTGGCGACGCAAGGTTTGGGGAGGCTGAGCCCCCCCGAGCCTCCATTACGAGCCGCCCAGGCTACCTCTGCTCAGTGGGTGGCCAGTCTCCCTGTGTCTCTGCTGTTCGTGCTGGGGAGCCCGGCCGGCCTTAGGGGTGGGGCCCCCGGCAGCCGCCCAGGGCTCCAGGGGGTCAAAGGGCACCGTGTGGCCATGCAAAGGTGCTCACTGCTCTCCCCTGCCCCAATGCTCCTCCGTGGCCCCACAGAGGGTGGGGGGAGCGAGGAGCAACACTATGTGCTCCCTGCGTCCTGGTCACTTTCCCCACCTGGGCTGGGCTGGGCTGTGAGGGGAGCATCAGAAGCTGCTGCTCTCTGCCCTCCCCTGACGCAGCCCGGCTGAGGAAAGTGACCTGGATGCAGGGAGCTCGGATGATGTCCCTTCTCGCCCCCATGTCCCTGCTAGGTGTGAAAGTAGAATGAATTATATTGTAAAAATAAGAATGAATTAAAGAAATGTTGTATGTACCTTTAAGCAGAAATAAAAAATGTTGAAATACAGGTGCCAGGAAAAGAAACATTAGGCATAAACAATGGTGCTAATGGCAAAACATTAACAGAAGATGGGTAATAGTTAGTTAAGGAAATAAGATATGGATGCCTAGCCCAGGTAAACTTATCTGATTCTGCTTCCTTTGTTATCTTGTTAAGTTCTCACCCTTTTATCTGTATAAATAAGATAGTTTGTGTCTTGCATGGGGCTCACATTATCTGGGTGTCATTAGCAGAGCTGTGCTAATAAAACAGAGTGGTCTGACAAACTGTGAGTCCTGAGTCTAACTTTGACAATTTGGAGGTTCCACCGAGATGGCAACCGTCTTCACTGGGGCTGTGTGATTCCTGACTGTTTTTGTAGGATGACCGTGGCAGCCGGCACCTGGGCATTTGGCCCGAGCGGTCCTCCACCAGAACGGAAAGGTGCACGACCACAGTGAAGTCTACGCCATTGAACCTGTTGGTTCCCACTCTGTTCTGGTAGGGATCCCGGGATCTGACATCAGGAATCTGGTCAGGTAATTATTTCTGTGTTTTGTCCGGACTGAGGACTGTCCTGTCTCTGTGTCTATCCGTCTTCCTGTGGAGTGTTTGAGTCTGGGTGCCATCTCCGTCCGGGGATCGGCCGACCAAGGGGTTCCTGTCCCCGCGGTCTGAGTGAGTGGAATCTGCACAATCGCAGCCGCACCGCACTTTGGGTAAAAGCCTTGGTGTGAAAGCAAGGGCGATTGAGGCAGTAGCCTGTGGGCTCCTAACCCGAATTTCCTTCTTGTGCGATTGGTGTGTGAAGTCCTCCTGTATGGGTAACCAGACGTCTAAGTCAGGACAGTTCCCTAAACGAACGCTGGCTCATTTGATATATTTAGGATGGGTCCAGACTCCTGTAAGAAGGGTCTGGACTCCTGTAAATTTCTGGAAAAATGGTCTAGGCTAACTCAGGGGGATCCCAAAACTCAGTGGCCACTGTTAAAAACTTGGAACAAGACCGAGTGGATGTCTTAAAGGACAAACTCGGCCAACCTAAAACTAAATTGGCTAAAGAAGAGGTTAATTGTTTCATTCAGTGGTGGGAAGAGGCAAATCGTAGCTGGACAAAATTAAAAAAAAAACTCGCCTCTCTCAAATATTCAAATAATAAGTTGAAAGCTTTATTAAAAGCCTCCTCTCCCACCACCAGACCGAGCGCTCCCCTTTACCCCGTTCTCAAAAACCCACCCCGGATCGATCCAACCCCCTTAATACTCCCATCTCGTTGTAAAAAGGACAAAAAGCCCCTTGTTCTGTTCCCCTTTGTTGTCTGCCTCAAAAAAATTGATTCTTTAGTGTTCCACTACCAATTCAGCAAAGAAGGTGAGTTCCTCAACTAGCCCCCACCCTTCCTGGTCCCTTTCCTTAAACATTTCTTTCAAAATTGTGAAGTGACCACAATATCACTCACAAACGGTTCATTGAAAAAAAAAAAAAGCAGGATTGGGCCCAGAAAAGCAGGCAAGCAACAGATAAAGAAACTGAAAAACAGGTTGGAAGCCCTAAGGGCATAGTGTTGGCAGTAAGAAAAGCAGTAAGTGCAGGCATGAACCCCTGGAACAATACTTAAAATGGTGAAATCTGAGGTGATAAAGGTGTTATTTTGGGAGATAAACGAGTGGTTTAAGGAAAGAGAGTGAAAAGTTAACTCTACAAAGGCTGGAAAGAATTAAGCAGTTAAACTTTGTGAAAATGTTAAAAAGGACCATGTTAAAGAGAGAGAATTCTTGGTTTCTTTGCAGCCATTCTGAGGGGAAAATGGGCCCTTTTCCAAAAGAATGCCTGTAAATAATCCAAATATATATAGAGCTATGTAAAAACAAAGCAGTGCAAAGGAATGTTAAGGAAAAGAAAATGTGTATGTATCTAGTTGTCTGTGAAAATATGTAAAGTTCTAAGACTCTAAACCAGCACATCTGGTTTGTAAAACTCCTGTTTTGTAGGTATAAGATAAATTGGTTTTGTTTTTGTTTTTAATGCCACTAAAAATTCATTTGACTCTTAATTCAAAGTTGCAAAACTGACAGACCTTTTTGCAAGACACAGGTAATTAGTGTTGTTTGGCTTTGGGATTTAGCATTTAACCCTTAAGGGGTAACTTGATTCTTTATAAAATTTAAAATGTTTTTTTAAATAAAAACCAAGTCATGGCTGCAATAGGGCAGTCAAAATCAGGAGAATAGGGAAAGATTCTGGAGTCTTTTTGTTTGTTTGTTTGGTTTTTTTTTTTGTAACAATAGCAGATAACAGCTGTAGTGAAAGAATAAAAAAAAAAATTAACATTCCCCCTCTGAAGCAACAGCACAGGTGAGGTGCATAACACAAAAATAAGCAATGTTAAAAAATTAAGCCTTAAAATGGCTCTGTGTAATCACACTGTCACTTTTTATAAGGGTACATGACAACTCTGTAAAAAAAAAAAAGTTACATCGTATGTAAAAATTTATATGGCTAATGTTTCCAAAAAAAAAAAAGTTGTAGTATAGAAGGAATGTGCTTTTTCCCTAGGACATGTGCAGTGTATATTGTAAAAAGGGGTAAAAGAAATACAAATGAAATATGCTACTGAATTAAAATCCTATTAGGGCTCCAAAAAGAGCCAATAGATTGTGTTTTCTTTTTCAGATCTCTGTTTGTTTTGTAAGCAGGAGCTGAAAGTGGAAAGAAATCAAAACTCTGGTGAAAGTTGATTGTGTCCCTTTTAAGACAGAGTCTCTGAGCAAAGATATACTGTGGAGTGGGCTGGAAAGTTAGCCCACTCCACAGATTGCACCTGGGATCCTTCTGGCTACCTCAGACCTCAAGCCAGTGGGCTGGGGAGGAAGGGAAACTATTGGACACTAGAGGTTGTACCAAGTGGACTCCTCAAAAGTGGGTATGCTTATCCATGCCTGTTGCTCCAAAGCCCTGTAGTAAAGGCATCTCACTAGAATCCTGTATGTGGGATAAAATTAATAATTAGGCCAAAGTATTGTATAACGGGCAATGTGTGTGTTAATTCTTGAAAAGAAGTGTTTTAAAAGAATAAAAGTGTTAGCAACCCACCAGTAAACAAATGTACATGTAATGTAAGTACTGTGTTTACCAATAATCACATTTACTATTTGCCACAACCAAAAAGTCTCAGCTTACTGTAAGCACTAATTTAGCTGAGTTCTCTATCAGTCTTAGCATTGAATGGCAAACAGTTACCAATTATCTGTTTAAAAAGGTAAAAAGGTAACATAGTTCCTAAAAACAAACAAAACAATGTGGAAAACAGAACCATTCATATTATCTGGATGGTCCCCCACAACTACTGGCATACTTATGTTACTACCCCTAATTGTTTTTGGTTTTAAATTGTATGTGTTTAATTAAAATGTTTAAAATATGCTGGTGGATAAAACAAATGTATGCAAAGCTAGAGCCACAGGCCCAAATCACCTCCCAGTATTTTACTACATAAAAAGTGACACTGGCGATTAATAATCTTAGTGTCAAAAGGGGGATATGTAGGAGCTGGACTTTATAATGTATAATTTGATTTCATCCTACGAGCTGGACTTTATAATGTATAATTTGATTTCATCCTACCAGCCACCCTTTTTGAATAGCAGAAAGAAATGACCCTCTGGGACTATAAGATTCTGTTTTCCCATATGCATTACAAATTGGGTCCTCTCTAACTCTTTGTTTTAAAATTTAGGTAGTAAGAGACAGGATTCTCTATTGTGTCTATGTTAAGTAAATTAGAAAAACATTGAAGGCCTGGGTCTCAATGTAAATTGTCTTGGTTAATTGTAAAACTTAGCAAGGTTTAATTTGCAATGCCTTTTTGCTCAATATAAAATACTACTGTTTGTATTCTCAATCTGTTTGTGTGAATGAGGAATGAATGCATCAGGAAAAGATAAGGTGTGAAGGCCATTGTTATAGCCAGAGTCAAGGAAAGAAGCAAAAAGACTTAAAAGAGTATCAAAGAATCATCAGGCACTGCTTACTACCCAGACGGCTGTTAAACTGTCTGGCATCCGCAGCATGAATACATGCTTTGCCGTGTAAGAATGCACCACCCCCAGCGAACCAATCATCACCTCAGGACCACGCAGAGTCAATTTTGACTCCAGAAGATGACGTAGAGGAACAGCCTGCAATACCTTACAATCTACGTTCTCGTAAGGGTTGCCAGAAGCAGACGACTACCTAAGGCCCAAGAAAAAGCAGTAGTGAGCCTAGCGCCTGCTGCCTGGTGGACATAAAACTGTGACTACAGTTCCCTCAGTTGAGGTTGTCAGAACCAGAAGGGCCCTGCCTCCAACATGTGGTGCCTGTTCCTCGGCTGTTGGTGTCTGAAGGTCTGGGGAGTCCACAATGACAATTCTTTTATCCAGCAGCAAGTGTGGATAGCTCAGACCCTTAATATTTCTAAATGCTGGGTCTGCAGCCACATCCCAGCCCACTCTCAAACTGATGTTCCTGTCCTGGCTATCCCACTCAATTCCCCAGACCTCACTGGAGGACCTTGTCCGTTTAACACAATATGGAACAGTAATGACACCTGGGAAGAGACTATTGGCAGTTCCTTTAACCCAAATGGGGAAGTAATACACCAGGCAAAAAAGGCTCCTGAGGTTAAAAGAAGTAGTTAAAATAATGGCAAATAAAACTGGAGAAAGTTTAAGAGCCCTGGCCAAAGAAACAGGGGCGATCCGACAGGTGGCCTCCAAACCCATCAGGCATTGTACATAGTGCTGGCGGCCAAAGGAGGGACCTGTGCTCTCATTGAAAAACAATGTTGTGTGTTTATACCTGACAATACCAATGAGGTAATAGATCACGCTAGCCACTTAAAACAAAATTGCATATCTTCCCCAGGAAGAGCCGAGTTCTTTATGGAAGTGGCTAAGTAACCTGTTCAATTTCTCTGGCATAGGAAACTGGTTGTTTCAGGGAGCCCTGACTATCCTGTTTGGAATCCTAATAATTTTTGTATGTTTTCAGTTAGTCTCCTGTTGTACCCAAAATTGCGTAAGGCATGCCACTCAGGTGACTGCCCCAGAACAGAGTGCTAATATGATAATTTAAAAAATTGCTGATGAACAAAGAGATAAAGAACGGTTAATATGTGGAACCCAGTAAAATTTTGGTCATGGCGTGAGCTTGACCAAAAGGAGGGATTGTGAAAGTAGAATGAATTATATTGTAAAAATAAGAATGAATTAAAGAAATGTTGTATGTACCTTTAAGCAGAAATAAAAAATGTTGAAATACAGGTGCCAGGAAAAGAAACATTAGGCATAAACAATGGTGCTAATGGCAAAACATTAACAGAAGATGGGTAATAGTTAGTTAAGGAAATAAGATATGCATGCCTAGCCCAGGTAAACTTATCTGATTCTGCTTCCTTTGTTATCTTGTTAAGTTCTCACCCTTTTATCTGTATAAATAAGATAGTTTGTATCTTGCATGGGGCTCACATTATCTGGGTGTCATTAGCAGAGCTGTGCTAATAAAACAGAGTGGTCTGACAAACTGTGAGTCCTGAGTCTAACTTTGACATAGGCAAGGCTGGTGTGTGGTGTCTCCATGGCTGCACTTTCAGTGATGCAGGTTTCTCTCTCCCATTGTTCCATGGGCATCCTACTAGATTGCCAGCTGCTTTTCAACTGCAGTGTGGAGACTGTGTGTGTGTGTGTGGGGAGAGACAGTGTGTGTGTCTTGGGGAAGAGTGAGTGTGTTGAGCTAGGTAGGAGCAGATCATTATTATCCCTACTTGAAAGAGGGAGAAGCTACATGTGAGAAAGAAGAATTGACTTGTCTGAGGTCACACAGCCAGTCAGTGGCTGAGTTGGGAATAGGACCCAAGAGCCCTGATTTTCAAACTAACCATCGGATCTTGAATTTCAGACATTGAATTACCTGAATAAAGTGCTCTCACATGAGCTACAGACCAACAACAGTGCACAGGAATTATTCAGCAAGTATTTGAGGAGAACTGCAATGTTAGAGAGAATCATGAACTGCTCAGAGATCATTAATGCAGAGAAGCAGCAAAATCCATCAAACACAGAACTGGTTCTGACTTATTTCCTTGGTCTTAAAAGGGACCAAGAAGGACCTGAGTCTCCTCCCTGTCAATAACCCCCTGCTCAGCCAATCAGGGTAGAGACTGAGGACGGGAGGCTGAGGGTTCTCACCAGAGAGCCCAAAGGATGGCCCAGGTCACTGGTGGGGATCACTTCCCGAGCACTATTTCAGCCCCACATTTTTGTGTGGACCTCCCACAGTGGGAGATGCAGAGCACTCCCCCGCAACACACACACACACACACACACACACACACACACACACACACACACACACACACACACACACACCCCACCTCCTGGTGTTGGGAGGGGAACAGGAGAAAGGACAAAAGAAGCATGAGATAAAGAGAAAGGAGGGAGGGATGGATGGAGGAAAAGGTAAAACAAAAAGGACAAACCCCAATGTCCCCAGTGATTCTAAGGGACAAAATCCCAGGTGAGGAATAAAATTCTGCCTCCTTAAGCTCGTGTTTTCCATGCCTAGAATTCAACTGTCACCAGATGGATCAGACTGAACTGGTTTCAAACCTCGAGGAGGCTCTTACCTTCTAAACAGGGACGGCTGTTTTCTAGTAAAATCACCGAAAGGGAAGGAGAAAACTTGGAAGAGGTTCCTCCTGGCGCTCACATCCGTGAACCCAAATACTCCCTCAGTCCTCAAAGAGAGACCTGGAGACGGAGACTTGCTGGAGCAAAGCCACAGGGGTCTCTGAGGTTTCCCTGGCCCCTCGCCCCTGTCCTGCCTGGCTGATGTCAGCATCTCTCTGTGAGGTCATCACCTCCCCACCACCTTGGACCAATAGTCTGAGGTCCTGCCAAAGGCCTTTGTGATGTCACTGCCACACCCCTCCCTTGCTGGGCTAATGTCCTGCCCCTGGCCAGGCACTGTGGAGGTTTGAGCTACTCCCTGTGGATCACCCCACTCAAGGAGCGTTCATTCTAGGCAGCAAGCCGGCTAGACAGGGAAACAGCAGACGCTGCTCCCAATGCTACACTCAGTTTTTCAGAAATTATGGCCAGAAGAGACCATTAGAGCATCTAATCATAGAATCATAGAATATCAGGGTTGGAAGGGACTTCAGGAGGTCATCTACTCCAATCTACTGCTCAAAGCAGGACCAATCCCCACCTAAATCATCCCAGCCAGGGCTTTGTCAAGCCTGAGCTTAAAAACCTCTAAGGAAGGAGATTCCACCACCTCCCTAGGTTACGCATTCCAGTGCTTCACCACTCTCTGAATGAAAAAGTTTTTCCTAATATCCAACCTAAACCTCCCCCACTGCAACTTGAGACCATTACTCCTTGTCCTGCCATCTTCTACCACAGAGAACAGTCTAGATCCATCCTCTTTGGAACCCCCTGTCAGGTAGTTGAAAGCAGCTATCAAATCCCCCCTCAGTCTTCTCTTCTGCAGACTAAACAAGCCCAGTTCCCTCAGCCTCTTCTCATAAGTCATGTGCTCCAGCCCCCTAATCATTTTTTGTTGCCCTCTGCTGAACTCTTTCCAATTTTTCCACATCCTTCTTGTAGTGTGGGGCCCAAAACTGGACACAGTACTCCAAATGAGGCCTCACCAATGTCTAATAGAGGGGAATGATCACATCCCTCAATCTGCCGGCAATGCCCCTAATTATACAGCCCAAAATGCCGTTAGCCTTCTTGGCAACAAGGGCACACTGTTGACTCATATTCAGCTTCTCGTCTACTGTAACCCCTAGGTCCTTTTCTGCAGAGCTGCTGCCCAGCCATTCAGTCCCTAGTCTGTAGCAGTGAATGGGATTCTTCCGTCCTAAGTGCAGGACTCTGCATTTGTCCTTGTTGAACCTCATCAGGTTTCTTTTGGCCCAGTCCTGTAATTTGTCTAGGTCCTTCTGTATCCTATCCCTACCCTCCAGCGTATCTATCAATCCTCCCAGTTTAGTGTCATCTGCAAACTTGCTGAGGGTGCAGTCCACGCCATCCTCCTAATCATTAATGAAGATATTGAAGAAAACCGGCCCCAGCACCGACCCTTGGGGCACTCCACTTGATACCGGCTGCCAGCTAGACATGGAACCATTGATCGCTACCCGTTGAGCCCGACGATCTAGCCATGTTTCTATCCACCTTATAGTCCATTCATCCAGCCCAGACTTCTTTAACTTGCTGGCAAGAATACTGTGGCAGACCGTACCAAAAGCTTTGCTAAAGTCAAGGAATAACACATCCACTGCTTTCCCCTCATCCACAGACCCAGTTATCTCCTCATAGAAGGCAATTAGGTTAGTCAGGCATGACTTGCCCTTGGTGAATCCATGCTGAATGTTCCTGATCACTTTCCTCTCCTCTAAGTGCTTCAGAATTGATTCCTTGAGGACCTGCTCCATGATTTTTCCAGGGACTGAGGTGAGGCTGACTGACCTGTAGTTCCCCGGATCCTCCTCCTCCTTCCCTTTTTTAGAGATGGGCACTACATTAGCTTTTTTCCAGTCATCCAGGACCTCCCCCGATCGCCATGAGTTTTCAAAGATAATGGCCAATGGGTCTGCACTCACATCCGCCAACTCTTTTAGCACCCTTGGATGCAGCGCATCCGTCCCCATGGACTTGTGCTCGTCCAGTTTTTCTAAACAGTCCTGAACCACGTCTTTCTCCACAGAGGGCTGGTCACCTTCTCCCCATACTGTGCTGCCCAGTGCAGCAGTCTGGGAGCTGACCTTGTTTGTGAAGACAGAGGCAAAAAAAAGCATTGAGTACATTAGCTTTTTCCACATCCTCTGTCCACTAAGTTACCTCCCTCATTCAGCAAGGGGCCCACACTTTCCTTGACTTTCTTCATGTTACTAACATACCTGAAGAAACCCTTCTTGTTACTCTTAACATCTCTTGCTAGATGCAACTCCAAGTGTGATTTGGCCTTCCTGATTTCACTCCTGCATGCCTGAGCAATATTTTTATACTTCTCCCTGGTCATTTGTCCAATCTTCCCCTTCTTGTAAGCTTCTTTTTTGTGTTTAAGATCAGCAAGGATTTCACTGTTAAGCCAAGCTTGTCACCTGCCATATTTACTATCCTTTCTACACATCAGGATGTTTTTTTCCTGCAACCTCAATAAGGATTCTTTAATCCTTTAGAGGATTGGAACTGATTTCAGTGAAGGGACATGTTTGCTAGGTTTTTATGCATTTGCACAGGAAAACATTGAGTGTTTCCATTCATTTTAGGGATCCCAATTCAGTGGAACTCCTGAACATAATAGAAACGCCCTTATTTTTGTTGAAGGAAGAGGTTTGTAAGGGGGCACTTGAATTTGAACCAAGGACCACTTGAACTGCAGTCAAACACTCTACCGCTGAGCTATACCCCCATGACTGCTGTGTAGGTAAGTCAGAGATCTTAAAGATTTTGAAGGACAGGCCCTGCCTCAGCGATCTCCTGTTCTGTTCCCAGACCACAGTGCTTTTAAAATGGGGTTTGATTAAACTTATAGATCCATGTAGACACCACAGCTTGCACACCCACCCACATAGCTTCCCCCAGTGACATAGCTACCACCTCTCGGGGAGATGGGTTAACTACACGGACGGGACAGCTCTCTCCCCTCCGCTTAGAGCATCTTCATTATTTATGAATAGGTGGGAAATAACCTCCTGAATGGACAGTAACCAATTTATCAAATATTGCTGGGTCTGCATTCAAAATGGGTACCTGGTCGTATTGGCTGGATTAGTAGGAGCATTGCCGGCAGATCGAGGGAAGTGATTATTCCCTTCTATTCGGCACTGGGGAGGCCACATCTGGAGCATTGCGTCCAGCTTTCGCCCCCCCACTACAGAAACAAATTGGAGAGAGTCTAGGGGAGGGCAACCAAAATGATTAGGGGGCAGGGGACTTACGAGGAGAGGCTGAGGGCAGGGCCACCGAGAGGGGGGGCAGGTGGGGCAATTTGCCCCAGGCCCTGCAGGGCCCCCATGAGAATACAGGATTCTAGAGTATTGCAACTTTTTTTTATGGAAGGGGCCCCCAAAATTGTTTTGCCCCAGGCCCCCTGAATCCTCTGCGCGGCCCTGCCCACTCCACCCCCTTCCCTCAGTCTCCTCCCTCCGAGGCCCCACCTGTGCTCTGCCCTCACTCCCATTGGCCACTTCCCAGCCCCGCTCTTCCACTGTGGCTGAGGCCTGCTGGTCCACCTTCCGCTCGCTCCTCTCCTCCCTGAAGGCCTCCTTGTGCCTCTCCACCCCCTACCCCAAGGCCTGCCTGCTGCCCCCACCTCCCTGCCCCTCCCCTGAGACCCGCCCCGCCCACCGCCCCACCTCTCTGCCTCTCCCCTGAGACCCGCCCTGCCCACCGCTCCCACCTCTCTGCCCCTCCTGAGACCCGCCCTACCCACCGCCCCACTTCTCTGCCCCTCCCCTGAGACCCACCCTGCCCCTGCCCCACTTCTCTGCCCCTCCCTGAGATCTGCCCTGTCCACCGCCCCACCTCTCTGCCCCTCCCGAGACCCGCCCCTGCCCCCGCCCCACTTCTCTGCCCCTCCTGAGATCCGCCCTGTCCACCGCCCCACCTCTCTGCCCCTCCTGAGACCGGCCCTGCCCACCACTTGCACCTCTCTGCCCCTCCCTGAGACCTGCCCCTGCCCACCGCCCCCACCTCTCTGCCCTCCTGAGACCAGCCCGCCCACCGCCCCACCTCTCTGCCCCTCCTGAGACCCGCCCCGCCCACCGCCCCACCTCTCTGCCCCTCCCTGAGACCCGCCCCGCCCACCACCCCACCTCTCTGCCCCTCCCTGAGACCCGCCCTGCCCACCGCCCCACCTCCCTGCCCCTCCCTGAGACCCGCCCTGCCCACCACTTGCACCTCTCTGCCCCTCCCTGAGACCCGCCCTGCCCACTGCCCCACCTCTCTGCCCCTCCCTGAGACCCGCCCTGCCCACTGCCCCACCTCTCTGCCCCTCCTGAGACCCACCCTGCCCACCGCCCCACCTCTCTGCCCCTCCCTGAGACCCGCCCTGCCCACCGCCCCACCTCTCTGCCCCTTCCCGAGACCCACCCTGCCCACCGCCCCACCTCTCTGCCCCTCCTCTGAGACCCACCCTGCCCACCGCCCCACCTCTCCGCCCCTCCCCAAGACCCGACCCGCCCACTGCCCCCACCTCTCTGCCCCTCCCCTGAGACCTGCCCCGCCCATTGCCCCCACCTCTCTGCCCGTCCCCTGAGACCCTCCTGCCCACCGCCCCACCTCTCTGCCCCTCCCTAAGACCCGCCCAGCCCACAGCCCCCACCTCTCTGCCCCTCCCCTGAGACCCACCTTGTCCACCTCTTTCTTCAGTCATCTGTTGTTATTCCATGAAACATCAGGAATGGAATAAAAAGCTGAGTTTACTCCCGGGTGAGGAAAGAAAGGAGCCACCAACCCCCTAGCATTGCTGCTTTAGTTAAAGTGTTTTAATTAAACAGCTGTTGCATGTCCACACTATGCCCCTTGTGTCCCCAGATCACATCCATGCTAGCTGTTCTTGGATGGCCACAGAGAGCAGTGCACTGTGGGTAACTATCCTACTGTGGAACTGGCTGCAGGGTGTTTTGGGAAGGGTTTGCAATGCCTCACGGGCTGGTACAACATCACATGATGCAGGTTTCTCTATCCCACCATTCCATGGACATCTTACAAGATTACCAGCTGCTTTTCAACTGCAGTGTGCATGGCGGGGCAAATACAGTGTGTGTGTTGGGGAAGAGTGAGTGTGTTGAGGTAGGTAGGAGTGGATCATTATTATCCCTACTTGAAAGAGGGAGAAGCTCAGGCTGAGAAAGGAGAATTGACTTGTCTGAGGTCACACAGCCAGTCAGTGGCAGAGTTGGGAATAGGACCCAAGAGCCCTGATTTTCAAACTAATCATCGGATCTTGAATTTCAGACATTGAATGATCTGAACAAAGTGCCCTCAGATGAGCTCCAGACCAACAACAGTGCACAGGAATTATTCAGCAAGTATTTGAGGAGAATTGCAATGTCAGAGAGAATCATGAACTGCTCAGAGACCATTAATGCAGAGAAGCAGCAAAATTAATCAAACACAGAACTGGTTCTGACTTATTTCCTTGGTCTTAAAAGAGACCAACAAGGATCTGAGTCTCCTCCCTGTCAATAACCCCCTGCTCAGCCAATCAGGGTAGAGACTGAGGGCGGGAGGCTGAGGGTTCTCACCAGAGAGCCCAAAGGATGGCCCAGGTCACTGATGGGGATCACTGCCTGAGCACTATTTCAGCCCCACATTTTTGAGTGGACCTCCCACAGTGGGAGCTGCAGAGCCCTCCCCCACCACACTCACACACTCCCCTCCTGGTGTTGGGAGGGGAACAGGAGAAAGGACAAAAGAAGCAAGAGACGAAGAGGAGGGAGGGAGGGAGGAAAAGGGGAAACAAAAAGGACAAACCCCAATGTCCCCAGTGATTCTAAGGACAAAATCCCAGATGTGCAATAAAATTCTGCCTCCTTAAGCTCATGTTTTCCATGCCTAGAATTCAACTCTCACCAGATGGATCAGACTGAACAGGTTTCAAACCTGCAGGAGGCTCTTACCTTCTAAACAGGGATGGCTGTTTTCTAGTAAAATCACTACAAGGGAAGGAGAAAACTCGAAAGAGGTTCCTCCTGGCGCTCACGTCCGTGAACCCGAATACTCCCTCAGTCCTCAAAGAGAGACCTGGAGAAGGAGACTTGCTGGAGCAAAGCCACAGGGGTCTCTGAGGTCTCCCTGGCCCCTCGCCCCTGTCCTGCCTGGCTGATGTCAGCATCTCTCTGTGAGGTCACCACCTCCCCACCACCTCTGACCAATAGGCTGAGGTCCTGCCAAAGGCCTTTGTGATGTCACTGCCACACTCCCTCTCAAAGGCAGGGGGAGCGGCCGTGAGGGCCTTCTTGTAATTGCCAGCTGTGGGAGGGAGTGTGCAGCAGTGGTTAGCGAAGGGGCCTGGAAAGAAGGACTGCTGGGTCCCATCCATACTTCTGACACTTGGTGTGAACCTGAGCCAGTAGCTTCCCCTCCCCAGGCCTGTTTCTCGTCAGTAGGGTTGGGTCGCAGTCCCGACAGCCCAGGGGGGTTGGGAGGCTCCAGGAAGGTGTGTAAAGTGCTGGGATGTCAGGATCCCGGAGGCGCTGTCACCCCCACACTAGGACGATGTTCTGCACCCCCTGCTGCTGGCTGAGTTTCCTCCGTCCCTTGGCAATAAGACAGTCTAGAACCCCAACCAGGGTTATTGTATCTGCTGCCCAAGATCCATAAACCTGGAAATCCTGGATGCCCCATCATCTCAGGCATTGGCACCCTGACAGCAGGATTGTCTGGCTATATAGACGCCCTCCTCAGGCCCTATGCTACCAGCACTCCCAGCTATCTTCGAGACGCCACTGACTTCCTGAGCAAACTACAGTGATCTTCCAGAAAACACCATCCTGGCCACTATGGAGGCAGAAGCCCTCTACACCAACAGTCCACACAAAGATGGATTACAAGCCATCAGGAACCGTATCCCCGATAATGTCACGGCAAACCTGGAGGCTGAACTTTGTGACTTTGTCCTCACCCATAACTATTTCACATTTGGAGACAACGTTTACCTTCAAGTCAGCGGCACTGCTATGGGTACTCACATGGCCCCACGGTATGCCAATGTTTTTATGGCTGACTTAGAACAACGCTTCCTCAGCTCTCGTCCCCTAATGCCCCTACTCTACTTGTGCTACACTGCTGACATCTTCAGCATCTGGACCCATGGAAAAGAAGCCCTTGAGGAATTCCACCATGATTTCAACAATTTCCAACCCACCATCAACCTCAGCCTGGACCAGTCCAAACAAGAGATCCACTTCCTGGACACTACAGTGCTAATAAGCGATGGTCACATAAACACCACCCTATACTGGAAACCTACTGACCGCTATACTTACCTACATGCCTCCAGCTTTCACCTAGAAGTCATGGAGGTCGCGGGAAGTCACAGAATCCGTCACTTCCACCACCTCCGTGACAGACACGGATCCCTTCCAATGAGACAAAGCCCTCCCTGCTGTGACTGCAGTTCCTGGAAGGAAAGAGAGACTCCCTGTCACCCAGGGCCGGCTCCAGGCACCAGCCTACCAAGCACGTGCTTGGGGCGGCACCTTGGGAGGGGGCGGCGATTGGGGTTTGGTTTTGTTATTTTTGGTTGGGCGGCGCGCTGCGCCGCTCGGTGAGGGTGGGGGCAGGGACTTGGCTGGCGCTACGAGCCGCTCGGGGGGGAGGGAATTGGCTGCTCGGGGGAGGGGTGGTAATGGCTACGCGCTGCGGGGGGCGGGGACTTGGGCGGAGCGATGCGCCGCTGGGGGGGCGGCGCTCTCCTTTTCTGCTTGGGGCGGCAGAAATGTTAGAGCCGGCCCTGCTGTCACCTCTCTCCCTGCTGCCTCCCCCCTTGTATTCTGTAACCCCATCTCACTGAGTTCCCTGTGCTGGTGCCATGGGGGTGACACTAGAGTTCTGGGGATTTGGGGGGAGGGGAAGGGGGCTCTTCATTTCTCAACATTTCACACAAATTTGTCTTTGGGCTGAAATTTCTCCTGTGAGGCCTCTCAGTCAGAGCTGTACCCCACCCTGTTTGCGGGAGGGGGGGGAAGAGGGGAGATGTAAATTGCAGAGCAGGCAGAGAAGTCGCACATAAAGGGTCATATTGATCTGGTGACTGGTTCTGACTGGGGTCACACGTCCTCTGACACAGGCTCATGTGCAGAACATGGGAGCTCTGGCTTGTCCTAAATGCTGTAGAGTGTGAGTTCCTGGGAAAGGGCAGGGGAGAGGGAGCAAGAGGAGAAAGGCAGAGACATTGGAGACGAGGAATTGGGGGGAGAAGAAGGAGAGAACAGAGAGACAATAAATGATTGAAGCAGAACAGGTGTCCCAACTCCATCTTGCTCATCACAGGTGTTCAGAGAGACAGGTAGTTGCAGGTTTTCCAGTGTCAAGTCTGAACTTTGATTCTAACAATTTGAGTTCAAATATCAAGGGGATCTCCACATACCTGATCTCTTCCCCCCTCCCCTTTTTTAGTATTAATTTTTATTTTGACGTGTTTGGCTTAACCGTGATTTTCTCTTTCCCCACCTGTATTGCAATTTGGGGGTTATGTTTATTGTGCCTCCCTGTTGTTCATGTCATTATAATTGTAACAGCAAAGGAACCTGCAGGAGCAAAAACTGACTCAAAACTTCATTTCCCCATCATGCCGGAACATCCTACAAACAGCTCACGCAGCTGGAATCATAACACGCAAGGCCAGGGGATGGGAGATGCAGGTTTCCAAGGGTTCTGTCTTTCTCAGATGACACATTCCAGCCCCTTGTGTGCCTCCATCCTGTATGACCTGCTGGACTTCGACACATTTATTGTCTCATTCTATAGATAATGTGATTGTAACACAATGTGACTGAAATTAAACCACTTCCAGATGAGGAAACAACAAAAGAGAAAAGCCATTATTGCATTGGCTGAGAATCAAACCCAGATGAATTGCTTGGAAGACACCTACGCACACCACTATACCACCAATGCATCTGGCAGGAGTAGCTTTCCTGCAGGATCTGTGTGCTGGCAAAGGGGGTGACACACGACCACAGAGTTAATGAGCAGGGTGGATGGGCTGGAAGCTGCCTGACAGCAGGGAGCAGAGTTAGGATCCCAGAGTGACTGAAAGGGGGCAATGGTGAAAACAGATCTCATTGGGAGCTGGCCCCCCACCCACCCCACCCCTAGGAGCGGGAAACTGAAGCTCAACCTCAATCACAGAAAAATCTTCCCTGAGAAGGGGACAGCTTGTTTTAAAGATCAGGTTTGTGTTTGTTCCTGCTACATAGGGAGGGGCTGGTAATGCTGATTCCAGCCCCCAGACTCTGAGAGGATAAGGAACAAATTCAGGCTGCCAGTGACCTGCAGGAGGGAGATGATATTTTGACAGTGACGGACGCCTCGTCCTAAAGGCCTTTGTCTGCCCCCTTCCACTGACTGTTTGGTACTGGAATGCAGCCCCCACACTCCTGGATCTCTCCTGGGGAAATAACGTTTCTGTGCAAAACACCAAAGCTTTTAACAGAAAGGAAGGAAATGGCCACATGATGGGACTAGGACATAAGGAATGAAACACAAGATGCTTCTCCCATGTGCATTGACTTTTAACCTTGTTTGTGGTGGTGTTGTATCCATGTTGGTCCCAGGGGTCCTCTGGGGTGCCGGGCATTGGCCACTTTCGGGATAGTGGGCTAGATGAACTGGTCTGACTCAGTGTGGCTGTTCTTATGTTCTAACTGCTGGTTATGGAAGAGACGACCTTCCAGGCTACACAGAACTGAAGAAGGGTGCTGGGTTAGCTCCACAGCTTGTCTCTTTCACCAACAGAGGTTGGTCCTTTGCAAGCTCTTACCCTCACCCGCCTTGTCTCTCTTGGACTCTGAAAAGTGTTTTCTCTCCACTCCCCTTGGAGAGACGTTAAGTTTCCCTTTGGGCAACTATCAGGCTGAAGCAATTGTATTGACTGTGACACTAGAATTGAAGATTTAATATTATAAATAAATGAGTCTAAACCTGAGGTTTTGGTTTTCACATTGGTTTTTCTAACTCAGTTCCCAATGCTCTTCTAGAAAGGCCTCCAGGCTGCCTGCCCAGCCCAGCAAAAGTGGCCAGGAGAAAGCCCACACTGCTGCTCTTTCAGGTAGTTGAAGGCTGCTATCAAACCCCCCTCACTCAGTCAGTCCCCAGCCTGTGGCAGTGCCTGGGATTCTTCCGTCCTAAGTGCAGGACTCTGCACTTCTCCTTGTTGAACCTCCTCAGATTTGTTTTGGCCCAATCCTGCAATTTGTCTAGGTCACTCTGGACCCAAATCCTGTCCTCCAGTGCTTGGATTCTTTACATGCTTTCACAGAGCAAAGAGCACATGTTCCATGATTTCATAGGGCAGAGTTTTGTGCTATCGGGAGCTTTCCCTGTGTGAATTTGACAGGTGGATCAACATAGAGACACATTGTGACCCTTCTCAGGGTGCTGAGGGCTGTGAGTCTCCTTGTTGCCACCTGCCACAAGGAAGAGGGAGTTTTGCATTTGGCAGCTGGATGTTAGTGACCAAACTCACCAGCCTGCTGGAACTCAAGGACCCTCCTCTGAGCTACAGCAGCCACCTTAACCCTTGAGTTCCTTCAATGTGTCCCCCTCTGGGGCCAGCCTGGATCACCAGATACTCGGTGAAATCTCAGATCCTCTCTTCCCCACGTATCCCAGGTTACTAGTTTTACTGTGGACCATTGCTACTGTATCTCACACAGCACCTGAGTACAGTTATCGAACAAGCAAAAAATTTATTTCACAACGGATAGAGATTTAAACAAACAAACGTGAGTGATGGAAACCAATTGTTACCACTAAACAAAGGCAGAAAATGATAGAATAGAAAGGCCAGCACAAAAAACAGAGAGAGGAACAATAAGATACTAAAAGGACAATTGTTGGAACTCTCCATTTCTCTCAGTCTTTGGATTGATGGGTACTAGAGCTGTAGCTACAGTTGAGGAACCACGGTAAATTTAATCTAATTAACTTTTCAAGATTAGCCATCATTTCCTGTACGACTAACAAAACACAAAAACAAGACAACTTTCAGTTTTCCAAAATAATTCACATTATCACAGTCTCTTATTCTTTAACCAATAACTTCACCTATAATTTCATTTTAACTGGTAACAATAACATATTCAAAGATCACAAATTCTTGTCATATATGTTAGTTTTCTTTTAATCCCCATTGCCAACAACTGAACCTTGGCTCAAGTTGTGGTTTCTTCCAACGTGAGTCCCAACACTTCTGTGAGTGCATATATCTCAGGATCTTCTGCCATGTGTGTTGGTAGAAGGGGTCTTCTATGTCGCAATGTTTGCATCATGGAGAAAAATACCTCTCTTTTCACACTTTTTAATCTTTCAAAGTAGGAGGAGGTAGAGAAGTAAGGTAAATGCATAAAACACAAGAGAAAACTAAGACCTGGTCTACACTAAAGACATTTATCGGGATAACTATATTGCTTAGGGGTGTGAAAAATCCACACAGCTGAGCAACGTAGTTACACAGCCCTAACCCCCTGTGTAGATAGTGCTACATGAGCGGGAGAGCTTCTCCTGCCAACATAGCCACCGCCGCTTGCGGGGGCTGGACTAATCAAGTCCGATGGGAGAAATCTCTCTCATTGGCTTAGAGCATCTGTTATAGCAGTGCTAGAGCAGCGCAGCTACATTGGTGCAGCTGTGCCAACATCAGCTTAATTGTGTAGCCACAGCATCAGACACAAAACCATAGAATCAGGACTCAACATGTGTGTATCTGGAAGTCTGAAATTGGAGGCTGACAAATGCGTTGCCTCATTGGTTACCATCATTTCTACAGCCTGAAAGTCCTTGTTACCCAGTCAGGCAGCCAGTTTGGGATCCACAGGGAAGGACTGTCCTATGAAGCACTCTCTCTTTGCATCCAAACAGTGAAGGATGACTGTTCTCAATCTAACCCTGGCATACTTTGGAAGTGTAATCAGTGACACTGAACTAGGAAGTGGAGTTGTACAAACCATTTTCCTTGGGTCACCATAGTTTCCTTTACTGGGGTGGAAACCAAGAACTGGGTGTGGACTCTTTCAACCTCAGCTCTTTCCAAATCCTTGGTTTTGGATAGGGTAAATTTACACTTCTCTGAAGAATATACTTTACAAAACCACTTAAAATCTGAGCAATGTTAATGAGGAGTGGCTTCCTGAAACATGCCCAGCTTTTCTTTAATTTGGTGGCACAGGTCCAGGGAAGGGACTGGATACAGGCCTGGGATCAGAATCTTCGTTAGTTTCCAGAGCTGGAGATTCTATTCAAACATGGCTATTTTTCTGAAGCTATTACATTTTCAACACTGGTTTCATTTTATACACATCTTTAGCGCCTACAAAGGAAAAATTCAACCAAAAACTCCACTTCTATTTCCTCAACATCTGTGTCATGAAAGGCTGCATTTCCCATAGCATAGGATTAGCTAGGAGAGATCTTCTGTAGGGCCTGGGTTACAAATGCTCTGGGAACCAAACACATGGGCATTTTGCCTAGTTCAAAACCACTTACCATGGAATTCTCTTCCCAGATCATTGGAGACAATATTGCCTTAAACAACTGAAATACACTGTGATCAGATGCACTTCCTTCAGTTAGTTGGGGTTCTGCTGTTGTTCACCATTTCTGAGTGGAGATTTTAAATCACTGCTGTTTCTTTGTTAGCCTGTCCAGTAAATTAGAGAGTTCTCTCCTGTTTATAGAACTGCACTTCAGCTTTCTCCATATCATCATGGAGGGATGGGGAAAAAGCAAAGCTGAAATCATAAATGAGGACTTTAGCAAAGGGTCATTGTCTTAAATTCTTCAATAAATCTGAGCTACATCCTACCAAATGAACTAATATCCAATTGGGTGACCAAACAGCCTTCAGGAAAGATAGAAACCCGCATCACAGAGAGACAATACATGACAAAGAAAGTGTCAAGTGAAATTCCAGAGCAGGTTACATCTGATTATTCAGAGTCGGGACAAGAGATTTTCCCACCACATTGTCCTCTGATCCATTCAAACCTGCTTCCCTCATCCCTGTCTCAATAGTCAGTTATGTTATTTACAATTTTTTTAGTATCCCAGCATGCCCATAATGAGGGAAAAACAGCCCTCTTGCCAGAAGTGGCTTTACAATAGATGGAACCTGGAATTTAAACTCTAAATGATCACACTGTATTTGGGATCCATTTGAATTCCCCTCCCAGATCTTTGACACTTTCATCTCCAGTCATAGCAACTCTGATATAGGATTAAAGAAGTCAAAACATCATCTGCAAGCACAGACAACGGAGAATGCTTCATCACATGACACTTTGAGAAGTGGATGGATAGAATGTGACGAAGATAAACTACTTGGCTCAGGCAAAAGGTAACAGTTCTGCAGTGAAGGGGAAGGAGGGTATCTTTGAGTCACCCCATCTCCTTCCAGTGTCACAGAAGCTGAAATTATACTGTTTTCCTGCCCCTGCTCCTCTTCATTTACATATAATTTGAAAAATTCCCAATATAACTGCTCTTCAGCACAACCCAGAGCAACGTGAGAACAACTGGCAAGGATACAATCTGGATCACTGGTGACTCTAACAATAACTTTGCAATAGGAGGAATGGTATAAACGTGATGCTCCCTGGTTCCTCATAGGAAGGGCACACTCCAATTACTTGTGGGACAATAGAAAGGACAAATAGGTCCATCTCAAAAGAGGGCGAACTGCAAAAGGCAAAAATGGGCCACTCATCTGGACAAGCTGAGGGATAACGGTGCTGCACACAGTTCAAAGAGCTTTAAAAGTTACTATGTGGGAATCAGGAAAAGTATTAAAAAACAAAGTATTGATAGCCCTAGAGATTTTTACAATGTTGATCTCTCTTGCAGAGTCTCTGATGGCTAACATGGGATGAGTGCCAAGAGAAGGTTTTCCCACACTCATGGCATTCATAGGGCCTCTCCCCTGTGTGGATTCTCTGATGCTGAGAAAGGGCTGAACAATTAGTGAAGCATTTTCCACACTCACAGCATTTATAGGGCCTGTCCCCCGTGTGAATTCTTTGATGGCTAATAAGGTGCGAGCTGCGATTGAAGGTTTTCCAGCATTCACTGCATTCGTAGGGTCTTTCCCCTCTGTGGATTGTTTGATGACGAATAAGGTGCGAGCTGCAACTGAAGGTTTTACAACACTCAAGGCATTCGTAGGGTCTTTCCCCTGTGTGGATTCTCTGATGAACAGAAAGGGCTGATATTTGAGTGAAGCTTTTCCCACACTCACGGCATTCGTAGGGTCTTCCCCTGTGTGGATCCTCTGATGTTTAGAAAGGGCTGAGCTGTGAGTGAAGCTTTTCCCGCACTCACTGCATTCATAGGGCCTCTCATCTGTGTGGATTCTCTGATGAACATAAAGGGCTGATATTTGAGTGAAGCTTTTCCCACAGTCACGGCATTCATAGGGCCTTTCCCCCGTGTGGATTCTCTGATGAACAGAAAGGGCTGATCTTTGAGTGAAGTTTTTCCCACACTCTCTGCATTTATAGGGCCTCTCATCTGTGTGGATTCTCTGATGAACAGAAAGGCCTGATCTTTGAGTGAAGCTTTTCCCACAGTCACTGCATTCGTAGGACCTGTCCCCTGTGTGGATTCTCTGATGTCTAGAAAGGCCTGATCTGTAAGTGAAGGTTTTCCCACACTCACGGCATTCATAGGGCCTCTCCCCCGTGTGGATTCTCTGATGTTGAGAAAGGGCTGAACTCTTAGTGAAGCATTTTCCACACTCACAGCATTTATACGGCCTCTCCCCAGTGTGAATTCTTTGATGGCTAATAAGGTTTGAGCTGCGATTGAAGGTTTTCCCGCACTCACTGCATTCGTAGGGTCGTTCCCCTCTGTGGATTGTTTGATGGCTAATAAGGTGCGAACTGCGATTGAAGGTTTTCCCACACTCAGGGCATTTGTAGGGCCTCTCCCCTGTGTGGATTCTCAGATGAACAGAAAGGCTTGATCTGTGAATGAAGTTTTGCCCACACTCAGTGCATGTATTTTTTCTCTTTCGCCTAAGGATTTCCTGTTGTGTTGTGGTTTCCATGAGGACCTTCTGAGTTCCCCAACAGGAAATAAATTTACCCAATTTCTCCCCTGGCTGGTTTCCTTGCTCTCTTTCTGGTCTGTGCTGAATCTCCCAGGAGTTTCCCTGCTCAGGACTCCTGAACACATTCCTTTTTGAGCTTTGTGATAATGCTCCATGTTTATCCACTTGCTCAACATTTTTCTGCTGAGAATTCCGCTCCTCTTTCTCACGGACCATTGCATCACCTGCTGTGACAGAGACAGACACCTCAAACAGGGATGGAACAGGAAAGACCAAACCAAAACAAGTGCTGGAGGGAGGTCAAATAAAAATCAGGAGCTGAACTCCCCCAAACTCTTCCCACAGACAATCCAGGAAGTTTCTAGAAAGTGTAGGGGACAATTTCCTGGTGCAAGTGCTGGAGGAACCAACTAGGGGAAAAGCTCTTCTTGACCTGCTGCTCACAAACAGGGAAGAAATAGTAGAGGAAGCAATAGTGGATGGGAACCTGGGAGACAGTGACCATGAGATGGTCGAGTTCAGGATCCTGACACAAGGAAGAAAACAGAGCAGTAGAACAGAGACCCTGGACTTCAGAAAACCAGACTTCGACTCCCTCAGGGAACTGATGGGCAAGGTCCCTTGGGAGAATAACATGACGGGAAAAGGAGTCGAGGAAAGCTGGCTGTATTTTAAAAAATCCTTATTGAGGTTGCAGGAACAAACCATCCCGATGTGTAGGAAGAAAAGTAAATATGGCAGGCGACCAGCTTGGCTTAACAGTGAAATCCTTGCTCGTCTTAAACACAAAAAAACAGCTTACAAGAAGTGGAAGATTGGACAAATAACCAGGGAGGAGTATAAAAGTATTGTTCAGGCATGCAGGAGTGAAACTAGGAAGGCCAAATCACACTTGGAGTTGCAGCTAGCCGGAGATGTTAGGAGTAACAAGAAGGGTTTCTTCAGGTATGTTAGCAACAAGAAGAAAGTCAAGGAAAGTGTGGGCCCCTTGCTGAATGAGGGAGGGAACCTAGAGACAAAGGATGTGGAGAAAGCTAGTGTATTCAATGCTTTTTTTGCCTCTGTCTTCACAGACAAGGTCAGTTCCCAGACAGCTGTACTCTGCAGCACGCTATGGGGAGGAGGTGACCAGCTCTCTGTGGAGAAAGAAGTAGTTCGGGACTATTTAGAAAAGCTGGACGAGCACAAGTCCATGGGGCCGGATGCACTGCATCCGAGGGTGCTAAAGGAGTTGGCCGATGAGACTGCAGAGCCATTGGCCATTATCTTTGAAAAATCATGGCAATCGGGGAAGGTCCCGGATGACTGGAAAAAAGCTAATGTAGTGCCCATCTTTAAAAAAGGGAAGAAGGAAGATCCAGGGAACTACAGGCCAATCAGTCTCACCTCAGTCCCTGGAAAAATCATGGAACAGGTCCTCAAGGAATCAATTCTGAACCACTTAAAGGAGGGGAAAGTGATCAGGAACAGTCAGCATGGATTCACCAAGGGCAAGTCATGCCTGACTAACCTAATTGCCTTCTATAATGAGATAACCGGCTCTGTGGATGAGGGGAAAGCAGTGGATGTGCTATTTCTGGACTTTAGCAAAGCTTTTGATACAGTCTCCCACAGTATTCTTGCCAGCAAGTTAAAGAAGTATGAGCTGGATGAATGGACGGTAAGGTAGATAGAAAACTGGCTAGAAGGTCGGGCTCAACGGGTAGTGATCAATGGTTCCATGTCTAGTTGGCAGCCGGTATCAAGTGGAGTGCCCCAAGGGTCGGTGCTGGGGCCGGTTTTGTTCAATATCTTCATTAACATACTGGAGGATGGTGTGGACTGCACCCTTAGCAAGTTTGCAGATGACACTAAACTGGGAGGAGTGGTTGATACACTGGAGGGTAGGGATAGGATACAGAGGGACCTAGACAAATTAGAGGATTGGGCCAAAAGAAACATGATGAGGTTCAACAAGGACAAGTGCAGAGTCCTGCACTTAGGACGGAAGAATCCCATGCACTGCTACAGACTAGGGACCAAATGGCTGGGCAGCAGTTCTGCAGAAAAGGACCTAGAGGTTACGGTGGACAAAAAGCTGAATATGAGTCAACTGTGTGCCCTTGTTGCCAAGAAGGCTAATGGCATTTTGGATTGTATAAGTACGGGCATTTCCAGCAGATCAAGGGATGTGATCATTCCCCTCTATTCAGCACTGGTGAGGCCTCATTTGGAGTACTGTATCCAGTTTTGGGCCCCACACTACAAGAAGGATGTGGATAAATTGGAGAGAGTCCAGCGGAGGGCAACAAAAATGATTAGGGGGCTGGAGCACATGACTTATGAGGAGAGGCTGAGGGAACTGGGATTGTTTAGTCTGCAGAAGAGAAGAATGAGGGGATTTGATAGCTGCTTTCAACTACCTGAAAGGGGTTCCAAAGAGGATGGATCTAGACTGTTCTCAGTGGTAGAAGATGACAGAACAAGGAGTAATGGTCTCAAGTTGCAGAGAGGGAGGTTTAGGTTGGACATTAGAAAAAAACTTTTTCACTAGTAGGGTGGTGAAGAACTGGAATGGGTTACCTAGGGAGGTGGTGGAATCTCCTTCCTTAGAGGTTTTCAAGGTCAGGCTTGACAAAGCCCTGGCTGGGATGATTTAGTTGGGTTTGGTCCTGCTTTGAGCAGAGGTTGGACTAGACACCTCCTGAGGTCCTTCCAACCCTGAGATTCTATGATTCTAAATAAGAGAGAGGAGGATCAATTCAGCCTTCACATCCCATCCAAATACGCAGGGGGAAGGGAGGAAGCTACTGCCTGGTGTCTGCTAGGATCTATAGGAAGCCATGAGCTATATTTACCCTGAGGATATGACCCCTGCTAGGGACAATAATGAACTGAGACACCTCCCCAAGGGCTTTGTAGGGCATCCCAGATGTTTCCTTCAGGCAGTTACAGATTCTGAGGTGGTTTAATGTTTCCTCACCTGTGCGGGGAGCTCTCAGGATCTCTCTTTCCTCTGAACCCTGGAGGTCTGGGACCCATGGCTCTTCCCCTTGTTCCAGCTGGGAGATCACATCAGGCTGGGTAACAGGAAACCCTGCTCAGATGAAAGAAAAAAGGAATTCAGTTGATTTCATAAGACTTTGTCATAAAAAACATTCTATTAATTTAACTTCAGTGCTTAGTGTGACCTGGTGGGCCAGAGGCAGGTCTCACTGAAAATGCCAAGATCAGAGCAGGCTGAAAAAGGGATCACCCACTTGGGTTATCGAGAAGCTGAAAAAAGAAATCACACGGCCCCCTTTATTGCATCCCAGTTCTCTGACTCCTAATGAGCACTTAGGTCCAGTACAGTGAGAGGTTATTTCAAAACTCTGCTCACATAAACAAAATGATCTTCTGACCCCAAAGGTCAGCCACGTTACCAGGTCAGTATAGGTTTGGATCTTACCCAAAATACCACACTGCCAGCCAATCCTTAGCATCTAAACTAAAGGTTTAAACAAAAGAAAGAAAGTTAAATGGGAAAGCAGTCAGATACATTCCAAAATGGATATATCAGGTTCTTAGCAGTATTGGTGAGTTGCCGGTGTGAAAATCTGCCTGGAACACATCCACAGCTTGGATGGATCATTCAGTCCTTTGTTCCAGGGTTCAGTTTGTAGAGAAGTTGCTCCAGAGGCAGGAAAGGGGATTGAAGACAAAATGGAGATGATGCAGCTGCCCTTTATATTTCTTTTGCTATGTGGCTTGTACTTCCTGTGTCCCAAACACAAGATTCACAGCATGTGGCATGGAAAAGCCTTCGAGTTCTCATTACACAGGTATACCCCGGCATGTCTTGCTGACTCAATAGGTGTATCCCCTTGGTCCTTTCCATGGGCTCATTGTACAGCTGATGACCCTCAATGGGCCATCAAACAGGCTAGGCAGTGTTGATGTCAATATGTCTGGGGGTGTCACCCAGAAACACTGCACAAGTCTGGAAATACAGATATACCCTACATATCTATAACTCACAATACAAAGGTGATACAGACATAGAAACAAAATTATCATACTTGGCAAATCATAACATTTCCCCTGACACCTTACATGGCATATCTAGCACGATTCATTTTAATTTGATAAGATTATATTATTTTATTATTAATACCAAAGTGTCTCACAATTCCATACAGTGTCACATTTGGTAAACCAGTGAATTTCCAGGACTAGTTCCCCAGGTCCTTGAAGATGCCGAACACTATGCTTATGAGGGACTGAAATACCCACATATCTGCTGGGAACACACACACAGACACTGTGTCAGTCTATACCCCTATGTTCACTCTTCTAGAAAATTATGATCAATTTTGTACACAGTATGGCTTGTGAGGTATCATTTGAAAATGCATAATCTACTGAATATTATCCTCCTGTTAAAATGTGTAGTAACACTGTATGTAAAGTTATGAGATTTTACAGTATGAGATTACGGAAAAAGTTACAATTCTGGGGAACACCCACAGAGCAGTTCCTCAGAGACAGCAAGGCAAACAGCTGGTCGAACAGCCATTCTCCTGCAGGGGGAAGGTGTGAAGATGACATTTACATTCCATCACAGGGACCTCTTGAAGCTGTTGTGGAAAACAACCACACGATTGATTTTGAATCAGCTCAGCCTGAGGCTCTTTTCTTGGTTAAACGTGCGCAGGGGGCGACAGCTATTGGAATACTGTCCCCCTGAGCTAAAAACCACACAAGCCTTTTAAAGCTTAAAACCACAATCAATGGCACATACATTGCACGTTAATTACCTTATTTGGAATATATTGCAAAATATGATGCAGGTCAAAAGCGAGCTGAACAAGCAGTTTTCCACATTCAGCCTTTCCTGTTATTGTTATTCCTAGTCTAGTTCATGGTTTGACTTTTCTAACACTTCCATTGTGGTTATGTTTCACAAGCTCAGTTACTGCAAATCAGTGTGTTTGGGGACTTTCCACTACACCTCCTTAGGCCCCTTCTGCACACAAAGCCATTGTTCCCCAATTTGGGGGATTTTCCATTCCACTCTGCCTTTCTATGCCCTTTACACAGAGAAGCAAGCTCAGCTAATACTTCAGGCCTTCTAACTTGACCAAAGCTCCAAAGCTCTTTCTGTAGACTTTCCCTCCCAATTCTCATATCTCCGACAGACAGCCTGGCACCATGACTCAGCTGAGAACTGAAGTTGTTTCTAGTACAAAGGACTGAGTTATAAAAAGAGGTGAGGAAAATGCTTCAGACTCTCTCTCTCCCCTTTCCCTCTGCTCATGACAACTCCTGAAGACCTGAACGTGGGCGGCAGGGGCAGGTTAGGGGGAGTCCTGGCTGAAAGGAAAACCAGCCTGTCTCAGCACATGGTGAGAGAAACATTTGCCTTGAATCCGTTTCAGCTGGTTAACTTAGATGTTAGTTTGTGTTTTATCTTTGCATTTCTTTTGTAAACAATTCTGAGCTTTATGCCTCATTATCTGTATCTTAAAATATTTTTTTTGATAAAGAATAAAACAAGATTATTAACTATCTAACCAGTGTGGTTGGATTAAAGTGTGTTGGAAACTCCATCTGGGATAACAAGGCTGGCGCATGTCATTTTCCACTTGTGAAATGACAGACTTCATATGAGCTCCCATTGTTCAGTAGTGTGCTGGACAGCGAAAGATGCACATTTCTGGGGGAAGTCTGGGAGCAGAGAATTTTCTGGGGTTCTCCTGTGTTGCACTGTAACTCGTGAGTCACTGACTAGCAGCACTCAATACTGTGTAGCTGGGAGCGAGTTACATGCTGGAGACTGCGTGTGAACTGCCCAGGAGTGGCTGCTTTCACAGTAGAGCAGTGTAAAAGGCACCCCAGCCTGGGGAACTGAGGGGACACAGCTGTTCAACAGTCCAGGTTGCACTGTGCTTAATGTCACAGACACTCAATTTCAAAGAGTCTCCTACAACACAGAGAAAGTAAATCCATGTCCCAGAAATCAAAGACTCCAGAGAAAGGGCAAGTCTCCCCGGCACTGCTTCTTGCTCACAGAGAGGTCCAGAGACAGAGACAATGAGAGAGTCCTGGGGAAGCTGGAAACAGGAAGCATGGGCCGGTGGGGTTCAGTGGAGAAAGGGAACAGGAAGGGCAGGGATATCACTGAATGCAGGATCTCAGCAGTACTAGATGACAGGATAGCACATATTGCAGCCCATTGGAAAACATAATCCCAACTATACATACAGAATGACGGGGTCTAAATTAGTTGTTTCCACTCAAGAGACGGATCTTGGAGTCACTGTGGATAGTTCTCTGAAAACATCCACTCAATGTGCAGCGGCAGTGAAAAAATGTTGGGAATCATTAAGAAAGGGATAGATAAAAAGACAGAAAATATTATATTGCCTGTATATAAATCCATGGTACGCCCACATCTCGAAAACTGTGTGCAGATGCATAGACAGCTGCAGCGGCACAGCAGCCAGCAAACAGAGCTGTAAACAGGCGAGTTTCAGAGGGAGTTTACTTGGGAGACTAAGAGACCTAGGCAGAGGAACTGACAGGCTAGTGAAGGGAGTGGGTGGTGGTCTGCCAGTGTTCTGGTGCCTTTTGGGGGTTTGTTTTGTTTTGTGTTTCTTGGACTAACACATTTTAGGTGGGAAGGCTATGACCGATACAGAGGCAGCAGGGAAAGACACAATGAGGATGACTGGATGTGGAAGCTGCGGCATGTATACGATCCTGGAGGGGGTACCTGAAAAGAGTTTTGTCTGCATGAAGTGCCACCTGATAGAGCTGATAAAGGTAATAAAGGTAATAATTGGAGATATACCAATCTCCTAGAACTGGAAAGGACCTTGAAAGGTCATCGAGTCCAGCCCCCAGCCTTCACTAGCAGGACCAATTTTTGCCCCAGATCCCTAAGTGGCCTCCTCAAGGATTGAACTCACAACCCTGGGTTTAGCAGGCCAATGCAGGTGGAAACTCTGGTCAAGTTTAGAAGGCGGTTCGAGCCGATGATGGAGCAAAGACATGAGGAGGCTGAAGGGATAAGCTCAGACTTGCAGATGGAAGCAGGACCAAAGAACTCTGAGGGGAGACTGCTGGGTGAGGAAAGTGAACAGTGGAAGCATGTGACTAAGAGAACCAGGCAGAGGAAAAGACAGGCCAGTGAAGGAGAAATAGAGCTCAGGGACAGGTTTGCAGAGCTGGAAATGAAGAAGGGACACAGCAGGTGGTCACTGAAGGTGAGAGGGCAAGGAAGAAGAGAAGAGCTGCTAGTCCTACAGGAAGAGGGGAAGAGTCAATGGAGACAACACCAAATATGAGCCCCAGGAGGATACGGGAAGGGTTGCGGAGGATAGCAAGGGTGAATAGGAATCGAGAGGACTTGCAGCCAGTGGGAGCAGGGGATAGACCGGAGAATCACACTGTCACCAGGAAAAGGCAGGTCTACGTGATTGGGGACTCCTGACTAAGAAGAATAGACAGGCCTGTAACTAGAGCTGATCCGGAGAACAGAAGGGTGTGCTGTCTGCCAGGTGCTAAGATACAAGATGTGGACCTGAGGCTGAAAAGGATCCTAACGGGAGCGGGAAAGAATCTGTTGATTGTCCTTCATGTGGGAACAAATGATACGGCTAGATTCTCACTGGAACGTATCAAGGGAGACTATGCCAGGCTGGGGAAGACGCTTAAGGAAATCGAGGCTCAAGTGATCTTCAGTGGGATTCTGCCGGTTCCTAGAGAAGGGCAACAAAGGTGTGAAAAGATTATGGCAACCAACAGATGGCTCAGGCAGTGGTGCTATAAGGAGGGCTTTGGGACGTACAGCCACTGGGAGGCATTCATGGACAGAGGACTGTTCTCTCGGGATGGACTCCACCTGAGTAAGGAGGGAAATAGACTTCTAGGATGGAGGCTGGCACAACTGATTAAGAGAGCTTTAAACTAGGAATTTGGGGGAGATGGTTGGGAGATGTCCAGGTAATCTCCACGCCGGAATTTAACATTGAGAGGGAAGAAAACAAAGTAAGAGAGGATACAGCCATGGGCAGAAGAATGGACATAAGGAGGAAGGGTAGTGTAGATACCAGTCTAATAGGTGATGCTGGTGGTAGAATGTCTGTGCCTATCCCCCGGGGAAAGAATGTCAGTGAAGCCAAACAGCAGGAATTAAGCTGTCTGTACACTAATGCGAGGAGCCTAGGTAACAAAATGGAGGAACTAGAGCTACTGGTGCAGGAAGTGAAACCGGATATTATAGGGATAACAGAAACATGGTGGAATAGTAGATCATGACTGGAGTACAGTTATTGAAGGGTATGTGCTGTTTAGGAAAGACAGAAATAAAGGCAAAGGTGATGGAGTAGCATTGTATATCAATGATGAAGTTAATTGTAAAGAAATAAGAAGTGATGGAATGGATAAGACAGAGTCTATCTGGGCAAAAATCACACTGGGAAAGAGAGCTACTAGAGCCTCCCCTCAGATAGTGCTTGGGGTGTGCTACAGACCGCCGGGATCTGATTTGGAGATGGATAGAGACCTCTTTAATGTTTTTAATGAAGTAAACACTAATGGGAATTGTGTGATCATGGGAGACTAACTTCCCAGATATAGACTGGAGGACAAGTGCTAGTAGTAGTAATAGGGCTCAGATTTTTCTGGATGTGATAGCTGATGGATTTCTTCACCACACAGTTGAAGAACCAACAAGAGGGGATGCCATTTTAGATTTGGTTTTGGTGAGTAGTGAGGACCTCATAGAAGAAATGGTTGTAGGGGACAACCTTGGTTCGAGTGATCATGAGCTAATCCAGTTCAAACTAGATGGAAGGATAAACAAAAATAGATCTGAGACTAGGGTGTTTGATTTCAAAAGGACTAACTTTAAAGAATTAAGGAAATTAGTTAGGGAAGTGGATTGGATTGAAGAACTTGTGGATCTAAAGGTGGAGGAGGCCTGGAATTACTTTAAGTCAAAGCTGCAGAAACTTATCAGAAGCCTGCATCCCAAGAAAGGGGGAAAAAATCACAGACAGGAGTTGTAGACCAAGCTGGATGAGCAAGCATCTCAGAGAGGTGATTAAGAAAAAGCAGAAAGCCTACAAGGAGTAGAAGATGGGCAGGATTAGCAAGGAAAGCTACCTTATTGAGGTCAGAACATGTAGGGATAAAGTGAGAAAGGACAAAAGCCATGTAGAGTTGAACCTTGCAAAAGGAATTAAAACCAATAGTAAAAGGTTCTATAGCCATATAAATAAGAAGAAAACAAAGAAAGAAGAAGTGGGACCGCTAAACATTGAGGATGGAATGGAGGTTAAGGATAATCTAGGCATGGCCCAATATCTAAATAAATACTTTGCCTCAGTCTTTAATAAGGCTAATGAGGAGCTTAGGGATAATGGAAGGATGACAAATGGGAATGAGGATATGGAGGTAGATATTACCACATCTGAGGTAGAAGCCAAACTCGAACAGCTTAATGGGACAATCGGAGGGCCCCGATAATCTTCATCCAAGAATATTAAAGGAACTGGCACATGAAATTGCAAGCCCATTAGCAAGAATTTTTAATGAATCAGTAAACTCAGGGGTTGTACCGTACGACTGGAGAATTGCTAACGTAGATCCTATTTTTAAAAAAGGGAAAAAAAGTGATCCGAGTAACTATAGGCCTGTTAGTTTGACATCTGTAGTATGTAAGGTTTTGGGAAAAAAAATTTGAAGGAGAAAGTAATTAAGGACATTGAGGTCAATGGTAATTGGGACAAAATACAACATGGTTTCACAAAAGGTAGACTGTGCCAAACCAACCTGATCTCCTTCTTTGAGAAGGTAACGGATTATTTAGACAAAGGAAATGCAGTGGATCTAATTTACCTCGATTTCAGTAAGGCATTTGACACAGTTCCACATGGGGAATTATTAGTTAAATTGGAAAAGATGGGGATCAATATGAAAATTGAAAGCCGGATAAGGAACTGGTAAAAGGGGAGACTACAACGGGTCGTACTGAAGGGTGAACTGTCAGGCTGGAAGGAGGTTACTAGTGGAGTTCCTCAGGGATCAGTTTTGGGACCAATCTTATTTAACCTTTTTATTACTGACCTTGGCACAAAAAGCGGGAATGTGCTAATAAAGTTTGCGGATGACACAAAGCTGGGAGGTATTGCTAACACAGAGAAGGACCGGAATCTCATACAGGAAGATCTGGATGACCTTGTAAACTGGAGTAATAGTAATAGTGAAAAGTACAAGGTCATGCATTTAGGGATTAATAATAAGAATTTTAGTTATAAATTGGAGACACAACAGTTGGAAGTAACAGAGGAGGAGAAGGACCTCGGAGTATTGGTTGATCACAGGATGATCATGATGTGATATGGCTGTTAAAAAAGCTAATGCAGTTTTAGGATGCATCAGGCGAGGTATTTCCAGCAAAGATAAGGAGGTGTTAGTACCGTTATATAAGGCACTGGTGAGACCTCATCTGGAATACTGTGTGTAGTTCTGGTCTCCCATGTTTAAGAAGGATGAATTCAAACTGGAACAGGTTCAGAGACGGGCTACTAGGATGATTCGAGGAATGGACAACCTGTCATATGAAAGGAGACTCAAAGAGCTTGGCTTGTTTAGCCTAATCAAAAGAAGATTGAGGGGGGGGATATGATTGCTCTTTATAAATATATCAGAGGGATTAATATTAGGGAGGGAGAGGAATTATTTAAGCTTAGCACCAATGTGGACACAAGAACAAATGGGTATAAACTGGACACTAGGAAGTGTAGACTTGAAATCAGACGAAGGTTTCTAACCATTAGAGGAGTGAAGTTCTGGAACAGCCTTCCAAGGGGAGTAGTGGGGGCAAAAGACATATCTGGCTTTAAGACTAAGCTTGATAAGTTTATGGAAGGGATGGTATGATGGGATAGCCTCATTTTGGCAATTGATCTTTGATTATCGGCAGGTAAGTATGCCCAATGGTCTGTGATGGGATGTTAGATGGGATGGGATCTGAGTTACTACAGAGAATTCTTTCCTGGGTGCTGGCTGGTGAGTCTTGCCCACATGCTCAGGGCTTAACTGATTGCCATATTTGGGGTCGGGAGGGAATTTTCCTCCAGGGCAGATTGGCAGAGGCCCTGGAGGTTTTTTGCCTTCCTCTGCAGCGTGGGGCACAGGTCACTTGTTGGAGGATTCTCTGCAGCTTGAGGTCTTCAAACCACAATTTGAAGACTTCAATAACACAGACATAGGTTAGGGGTTTGTTATAGAAGTGGATAGGTAAGATTCTGTGGCCTGGATTGTGCAGGAGATCAGACTAGATGATCATAATGGTCCCTTCTGACCTTAAAGTCTATGAGTCTATGATGTGGTCACCCCATCTCAAAGAAGTTTACTGGAGCAAATAGGAGATATTTGACACTGTGATACTGCTCCTGTGCGCTGTTCCCAAAGTGTTCTGCAGCACCTCCTCCAGTGTGTGTGTGTGTCTCACTGGCATATTGGGGCGATACAGAAACAGGGCAGAGTAGAGGTGGCATTGCGGGGCTGGCGTGAACTTTATCTCTTCATTTCCCCTTCCAAGAACTGAAGGGACAGGAACCCTTACCCAGTGAGGTCACATTCTCATAGTTCTCCTGCATGACGTCTCTGTAGAGGGCTCGCTGAGTAGGGTCCAGCAGAGCCCACTCGTTCCTGGTGAAATACACAGCCACCTCCTCGAAGGTCACCGGCCCCTGAAAGAGCAGGAGTCCAACATTTAGTACCTGTTGCCCCACTCACACTATTCGTGGAGGAGAGGAGCCAAACAAATGGAAGCTCTGGGTGGATCACAGTCAACAGAGTCCCACCCCCACCCCATTCAGAGCATGCTGGAAACACCAGGGTGAGGGGACGAAGAGGGAGCCCCTCCTCTCTCCCAGCAGAGCCATCACCCACCTACTAGCCACAGACTGATACAGGAGATGGAGCCCCTAGCAGGGACCAGGGAGCTCTTCCTGGTCGGAAACCCAACACCCTCCTCCTTGTGAGGAGCTGGATGTGAAGGGCGGGGCAGCTCCCCTAAACCTCACTGCTGGGTGCCCCTTTGATATCTCACAGCAGCCACTGGTCAGTCAGGTCGGGCTCCAGCACTGGGAGTCTGGTCAGCTTTCCTAGCCCCATGTAGGAGGATTATTTTCTGTTTCACAGATTAGGGTATTTCCACCTCCTAATCTCATGGGTCTGTTCCTATAATCTAGGCCACTTATTAAACAACTCCCAGCAGGTTTGCCACACTCTGTCCTCCTCCCTTTCCCACCCTGTGCATTTCCTGCCCCGCTCCAACCTCCATACCAGACTGCACATCTCTTTCCCTCTCTGGTGTATTTGCTGTCCCTCTCCCTCCTGCAGGAACTCACCAGCAACCTCTCGATAATCCCTACCTGAACAGGCTCCTCTGCACCCATTTCTCTTCCCTCTCCCATGAGAGGTTGGGATGAGCTGGAGTGAAACATGGACGTCGTTCTGCAGCCTGTCTGGGGGAGAAGGGCAGTTGTGGGTGTTTCAGAACAGGCTTTAGTTAATTTCACATCATGACAGACATCCTAGATTCTGCCATCCTGGGAAAATGCCTGATCTCTTTATTACAGTGTAGACCTGGCCCCTCCTGTCAGGTTAAGCCCACAGAGAGATTTTTAACCTCCCTTCTCCCTCCCCTCACCCCCTAACAAAGTCTCTGAACACAAGGCTAGAAAAGAGCAGAACTAAAGGAGTCACTGTGGGGGATTCCCTCGGACACTGACCCCACGGCAGCCACACCCCAGCAGGGGGAATATGGAGTCAGGAAATGGCTTTTCCTCTCTCTGATCCTTGTTTTGTTCACTGGAAAGTGGTTCTGCCCAGGGATGCAGCAATACATGTGTCTGGGTGGACTAGAGAGCTGGAAATCTCTCCCCCCTCATTTCTCCCACTGCCCCTTTCAGTCTCTCCTTCCCCTGTCCTCTCTTCCTGCCCCTCTGGCTGGGAAAGTCCCATTCCTGGGGGCTTTGCTCTCCCAGGGCTGGATTTTCTCCTGGCAATTGCTACTGGGAGGAGAAATGAGGAGGGGCTGTTTGTGCAGAGTCACTTTCTTGCCAGTCCCCAGCACTTTCCCTGAGGTCTGTCAGTTACCTGGAGACTCTGGCTCAGAATTTAGTATTAACAGGGCCCAGGCTGCCCTAGGGGGCTAGGACCAGCTGGAGAAAGTCATCCCCTGGGCCGGGCAGAGAAGCAGCTTTAATTCAGGTCACTTCCCAGCACAGAACCCCACTGGGGGAGCAGCAGCTGCTAAGCCTGGTCTCCCAGATCACAATGGAGGCTGCAGCGTCTGACCCAGGAAGCTGAACCCCAGTATCCTGAGCAGAGAGGGACAGAGCGTTTGAGCAGCTTCCCTCCTTTAGCTCTCTGGGGAGAGCAGCTAATGAGAGCCCCTCCTCACAGGGAGAATTGCTGATCTCATTTGCCCCACTGTCCATCTGGAGTCACTCCTTGTCCGTCCATGCAGTGACTCTGGATTAACAATGGTCTCAAACCAGAGTTCAGAAAGAATGGGGGTATCTGGCCAGGGACCCCAGATACCCCCACCGGTCACAGTAAGAGCTGGCCACTGGCGAAGGGAAGAGAAAATGGGACACAATTGGGGAACAGGGAACTTCTCAGGGGTTGGGGAGGGGGTCACCCTGGGCTGCTCGTGGCTCTCTAGGGGGAAAGGGGGCAGGACGGGGGAGGAGGGGGTCCCCATGGGAGGGGGCAGCGGTAAATCCGAGGGGATCTCAGCCCCCCCCTTTCTCTCCCCGCTCCTCGGGGGGGGGTCACCTGCCCCCCCCCGGCCATGTCCGGGCTGCACCGACATTTCCCTCCCGCCCGCCCCCAGCCCCGCCCGGCCCCACGCAGGGACCCCAGTGGGGCCGGGCCCCTCCGGCACCCCGCGGGGCCCCAGGGCAGAGCCTGGCCGGGCCCGGGGGCGCTGGGCTCCTGCGGGGCAGCAGCTCCGAGCCCCCGCGGGCGCTGCCCCGGGAGCAGATCCCGGCGCTGCGAGATGCCGGGTCCCCGGGCACTGGGGCAGAGTCACCGCCCGGCCCCGCCCCGGGCTCGCTCCGGGACCTGGAGGCTGCAGCTCCGCAGCGGGGCGGGCGGAGCCCGAGGCGGCCCCAGGGCGGCTCCAGCGGGGCAGGGCCCGGGCCGGGCACGGAGGGGTTAATGAAGGGCTCTCCCGCCGCGATCTGCGCATGCCCAGAGCTCCAACGGCACCAACCCTTCTCCGGCCCGGGAGAGGCTCCAACGGCCCCGCGCGAGCCAGGCAGAGCCGCAGCGCCCAACGCTCCTTCGCAGGCCGGCTCCGCCTCTCCCGCCAACGTCACTTCCGCTCCGGGGCGAATCAGTAACTACATCTCCCAGCCTGCCCCGGGGGCGCTTCCGCCCTCCGCAGCTCAGGTAAAGGAGGCCCCATCTCATCCCCGCCCCTCGCAGAGACCCCGCCCCGCCCCCGTCACCGCCCCAGGAGCAGCGGCCCCGCCCGGAGCCCCAGCCCCGCCCCTCCCATGTGCCGGTCCTGCCCGCGGCCGCGGCGCGTCCCCTCGCGCCAGAGCCCGAGACCCGGGAGCAGCTCGCGGGGCCCGAGACGCAGCGGCCTGTGGGGAGGCGGGGCCGGGCTCTGCCCGCAGCGAGGCCGGGAAGGGACCGGAGGAAAGTGCCCCCGGAGACTGTCCGGCCCCAGGTTCCACCGGCCTGGTCCTGCTGCGCCAGCGGCCCCCGCTGCTGCTGCCCCTGCCCAGCGCCCCCACCTGCCAGTCACCCGTCCACCCTGCTGGTGCCCCTGCCCAGCGCCCCCAGCTGCCAGTCACCCCCGCCCTGCTGCTGCCCCCACTGCCCAGCGCCCCCAGCTGCCAGTCACCCGCCCCCACCCTGCTGCTGCCCCATCTCCCAGCGCCCCCAGCTGCCAGTCACCCCCACCCTGCTGCTGCCCCCATCTCCCAGCGCCCCCTGCTGCCAGTCACCTGCCTGCCCTGCTGCTGCCCCCACTGCCCAGCGCCCCCAGCTGCCAGTCACCCGCCCGCCCTGCTGCTGCCCCCGCCCAGCGCCCCAGCTGCCAGTCACCCGCCCGCCCTGCTGCTGCCCCTGCCCAGCGCCCCCAGCTGCCAGTCACCCCCGCCCTGCTGCCCCCGCCCAGCGCCCCAGCTGCCAGTCACCCGCCCGCCCTGCTGCTGCCCCCTGCCCAGCGCCCCCAGCTGCCAGTCACCCCCGCCCTGGTGCTGCTCCCCTGCCCAGCGCCCCCAGCTGCCAGTCACCCCGCCCTGCTGCTGCCCCCTACCCAGCGCCCCCAGCTGCCAGTCACCCGCCCGCCCTGCTGCTGCCCCTGCCCAGCGCCCCCAGCTGCCAGTCACCCCCGCCCTGGTGCTGCTCCCCTGCCCAGCGCCCCCAGCTGCCAGTCACCCGCCCGCCCTGCTACTGCCCCTGCCCAGCGCCCCCAGCTGCCAGTCACCCCCGCCCTGCTGCTGCTGCTCCCGCCCAGCGCCCCCAGCTGCCAGTCACCCACCCGCCCAGCGCCCCAGCTGCCAGTCACCCGCCCGCCCTGCTGCTGCTCCCCCGCCCAGCGCCCCCAGCTGCCAGTCACCCCCGCCCTGCTGCTGCTGCTCCCCGCCCAGCGCCCCCCCAGCTGCCAGTCACCCACCCCCCTGCTGCTGCCTCCTCCCCACTGCCAGGGAGTTTTCCTGCTCCATACTCCCCTCACGTACCCTCTTAAAGCACCTCCCCACAGGGCTCCCTGCTGCCCATGTGAAGGGTGGGGGCATGGGGGGGGAATTATTACTGTCTGTTTATGGAACTTCCATACACAATCCCGTCACACTGTCCAACTACTGTCACTTACTTGGTATAAAATCTCTTCAGAACCAGGTGCTTTTCTCTCATCAAATATTTCTTTTTAGACCTATTTCTTCCCCAGTTCTCAAGGATAGATTTAAAATATCCCCGGTGCAGTGCTGTAGTAACCATGGTGAGCCCAGGATATTCGAGGCTGCCCCCGTGATTTATATACAAACATTCCGTGTTATTTTCCATCCCATTCCTTGTGAATCTGAACACGTTCGATTTTCTGCTGGCAGCTGTGCAGTGAGTGGAGCTTTGCATTGATCTGTCTAGAGCAGTGCTTCCCAACCTTTTTGTGGCCAGTAGCACATTCATGTTTTCAGAAGAGTGTGGTGGGCGCCAACAATTTTTCAAGGCTTATTTTCTGTTTACATTAAATATACAAAAAATCATTTAATATTACATAATATATGAATCCATAAGATAAAAACGGTAATTTTACATGTGAAAGGTATTAACTAAATTATTCGGCAATTACTCTTTCACCTTCCCATGTCAATTTGCTCTTTTTTATCTACAAAATATTTTACAAAATAAATATAAACAATTTTCATCTTCTTTATTTTTAAAAAAGTAAAACATTGCTGAACTGCTGGTCCAAATATATTTATTATCCTTCCTTTAACATAGACTGAAGCCTGCAGCCCCAGAGTTCTCTGTTCCCGGCCGGGGCTGGGCTGCAGCTTCTCTCCAGCTTCAAAGCCGCAGCCCCGCGCCTGCCAGGACAGAGAACGCCGGCGCCTGCAGCTCCGGAGAAGCCGGAGAGAAGCTGCAGCCCCGCGCCTGCCAGGGACAGAGAGCACCGGCACCTGCAGCCCTGGAGAAGCCGGAGATAAGCTGCAGCCCCGCACCTGCCAGGGACAGAGAGCACCGGAGCCCGCAGTCTGCAGCCCCGGAGAAGCTGGAGAGAAGCTGCAGCCCTGCGCCTGCCAGGGACAGAGAGCACCGGCGCCTGCAGCCTGCAGCCCCGGAGAAGCTGGAGAGAAGCTGCAGCCCCGCGCCTGCCAGGGACGGAGAGCACTGGCGCCCGCAGGCTGCAGCCCCGGAGAAGCCGGAGAAAAGCTGCAGCCCCGCGCCTGCCAGGGACAGAGAGCACCGGTGCCCGCAGCCTGCAGCCCCGGAGAAGCTGCAGTCCCGCGCCTGCCAGGGACAGAGAGCACCAGCGCCCGCAGCCTGCAGCCCCGGAGAAGCCGGAGAGAAGCTGCAGCCCCGCGCCTGCCAGGGACAGAGAGCACCGGCGCCTGCAGCCTGCAGCCCCGGAGAAGTTGGAGAGAAGCTGCAGCCCCGCACCTGCCAGGGACAGAGAGCACCGGCGCCCGCAGCCTGCAGCCCCAGAGAAGCCAGAGAAAAGCTGCAGCCCCACGCCTGCCAGGGACAGAGAGCACCGGTGCCCGCAGCCCCGGAGAAGCTGGAGAAAAGCTGCAGCCCCGCGCCGGCCCGGGCCAGAGAGCACCGGCGCCTGCAGCCTGAGTTCTCTGTCCCTGTCAGGCGCGGGGCCACAGCTTCTCTCCCCTGCTGGGCAGTAGGTGGGTGCACATAAATGCCCCGGCGGGCACTATGGCGCTCGTGGGCACTGTGTTGGGAGCCACTGGTCTACAGCCACGTGCAGATCCCTTTCTTTAGTTGTGTAGCCGATATGTTCTGCTGACGCTGCTAGGTGTAATGCATGTTCAGTAGGGGTTTCTCCCTTACTAATGCTGCAGTGTCCTTCTCCTCTAGGTTAGTATATTAATGATCTCATTTTGGTGTCACGTGTGTCAGTTCGTTGCCATGGCACTCGTGTGCTCAGACATCTGAGGGCTTGGCTACACTTACAAATTTGCAGCGCTGCAGCAGGGTGTGAAAACACACCCTCTCCAGTGCTGCAAATTGCGGCGCTGCAAACGCCAGTGTGGTCAAAGCCCCAGCGCTGTCCGTTATTCCCCACAGGGAGGTGGAGTACGGACAGCTCTGGGAGAGCTTTCTCCCAGCGCTGGCGCTTTGACTACACTTAGCGCTTCGCGGCAGCGCTAAGTGTAGCCACAGCCTTAGGATGCTCTGCAGAAAAGCTCCTTGATTGGGGTGATCCACAGGGAGTAGCTCAAACCTCCAAAGTGCCTGGCCAGGGGCAGGACATTGGCACAGCAAGGGAGGGGTGTGGCAGCAACATCACAAAGGCCTTTGGCAGGACCTCAGACTATTGGTCCAAGGTGGTGGGGAGGTGGTGACCTCACAGAGAGATGCTGACATCAGCCAGGCAGGACAGGGGCGAGGGGCCAAGGAAACCTCAGAGACCCCTGTGGCTTTGCTTCAGCAAGTCTCCTTCTCTGGGTCTCTCTTTGAGGACTGAGAGAGTATTCGGGTTCACGGACGTGAGCGCCAGGAGGAACCTCTTTCGAGTTTTCTCCTTCCCTTTCAGTGATTTTACTAGGAAACAGCCGTCCCTGTTTAGAAGGTAAGAGCCTCCTGCAGGTTTGAAACCTGTTCAGTCTGATCCATCTGGTGGGAGTTGAATTCTAGGCATGGAAAACACGAGCTTAAGGAGGCAGAATTTTATTGCACACCTGGGATTTTGTCCCTTAGAATCATTGGGGACATTAGGGTTTGTCCTTTTTGTTTCACCTTTTCCTCCCTCCCTCCTTGCTCTTCTTCTCTTGCTTCTTTTGTCCTTTCTCCTGTTCCCCTCCCAACACCAGGAGGTAGGATGGGGTGGGTGTGTGTTTTGCGGGGGAGGGCTCTGCAGCTCCCACTGTGGGAGGTCCAACCAAAAATGTGGGGCTGAAATAGTGCTCAGGCAGTCAGGACCAGATTAACCTTCTGTGGGTCCTGGTACCAAACATATTTGTAGGCCCCTACGTAGTCACTGTGGGCTCCGAGTGTGGGCCTGGTGGGGCAGTGCCATTGGTGCCATAGGATACCCGCTACTGAACCTCAGAGACATTTTTCATTTTGATCACACACCTCTCCATGACTATATGCATTGCCATACACAACTCCCTCAGCCCCCGGGTTTTCTTATTGAGCTGTACACCCATGTGGGTTTACCAGTGTCCACAGTGAGCAGAACTTTCATAGTGATCAAGGAAACTCCCCACAGATTTATCTCCTTCCTCATTCAGACCTTCTCTAGCCATGTCTCCAGTACCCACCCCGCCATGTCACCAGTCACGGCATTGCTTGAACCTTGCAACGGTAGCACTAGGGACTCTAAATCCTCAGCCCTGGCCCTAGGCAGCTGCAGACTCTGCAGTTAGGCACTTCCCTCCTCTAGGCCATGGCTTTAAATACCTGCGATTCCCATCACCTGCAGCAGAGGCCACCAATTCCCACGCCCCCCTCAGCCAGCACCTAGTCGTGCAGAAAGTGAAGCCTGGATGATTTTGGAGGCTGGGGTGCCAGGAGATTCCCGTCCCGGAGCAGCAGCTCTGCAACAAGCTCACATGCCCCCCCTCCACTGTGAGACCAGGACCCTGTGAAGACAGTGGGGTTACCCCGTGTATAACCAGTTCTGGCCAACGCCTGTTGAAGTGAGTGGGAGGCTTTTCATTGTCTTTAATGGACTGTGTATAGATGCAAAGGCCCCATTCTAGACTCCAGGAGCAAAGTGCCTGCTGTGCAGCACTGGTTTACTAGTGTAACAGGAAGGTTACACTAGTGAATAAGCAACACCTCCTACAGCACCTAACTTTTTCTGAGACGCTTCCCACCCAATTAGTAAATGTGAACCTGCTTCCCTTACAAGGGCTGAACATATCAGGTGAGATGGTCACAAAAGAGATGGTGAGATGGTGATTCTGAGTTCAGCAGGGATTTTGGATGCGCACAGAACACAGACAGGACTGGTTCCCGCATGGTTACTGCAGTAAAGTGGAATAATTTTCAGCTTGTGTGATTGGAAGATGTCTGGATCCATCTTATAAGACTGTCCTACATAAATGAGGAAAACTTGAGGTGCCTTTATTATTCTTTTGTTCCACTCTTTGTTTCTATGGGGGATTTGCCAGTGCAATATCACTGTCTTCCTTTTAAACAAGCAAAACTAAAAAAAAAAAAAATGGTAATGGCTGTTGAAAATAGCAATTCCAGCCCTAGTGAGCACTGGGAAGACCCCAGCATTTGTTGCTCAATTTTATCCTACTTTTTCTACAGCAAATGATAGTGGATCAGCATATTTGATTTGGGAGAAATGAAGTAACAGCTGCCCAAATTGAGCTTGAGCACTCCTGAATTTTGAGGGTGTTCAAATCTGGAAGGCAGGCGCTAGATTCCCTTTCTGAACATTAGCTAAATCTGGAAAGGAAAAAGTCAATTTCTATTTTCATGGCTCAGAAGTGGAAATCCTCCTGTGCTGTTTCTGAAGCTGCCCAGGTCCTCTAGTAAAGCCTCCCCTCCCTTACTTACCATTTTAACTTCTGGTGGGATCCACATACCTCCCTTGCCAGGCTTCAGATAAAAGGGGACACTGTCCATTTAGTCCACCCAGTTCCTTCCTTGGGGGCTGCCAGGCGAGGTCACACCAGCATCCCTAAGCCAGTCTGGGGAAGTCTTCTGAGGGTGCTACCTGGGCCAAAGCCTTCTACTCCTTGGGCACACTTGTTCCCCATTCACACTGCCACCCCCTTCTAGCAGCCAGCTCCCCAGCCACAGCAAGCTGCAGCGCATGGAGTCTCACAGCTTCCCCCCTCCCTTTCCTGTTGATAGCAGCCAAGGGAATGCTGGGAAATGTAGTTCCTTCCCTGCTCCAAGGCAGGGAGCTGGCCAAGGAACTACAGCTCCCAGGGCCCCGTGGGGTCTCAGCTCCCATGCTGGATCCAGGCTGCTCTAAGGCTCCGTTTCTGCAGAGGGGAGGAAGCGAGTGTTACAGGCCTGGAAAATCCTTGGCGTTCGTTACACAGGCATTCCCCGGCATGTCTTGCTGACTCAATCGGTGTATCCCCTTGATCCTTTCCATGGATTCATTGTACAGCTGATGACCCTGGACGGGCCATCAAACAGGCTAGGCAGTGCTGATGCCAATAGATCTGAGGGTGTCACCCAGAAACATAGTCCACAGTCTGGAATACAGATATACCCTACGTATCTATATCTCACAATACAAAGGTGATACAAACAAAAAAATGATCATACTTGGAAAATTATAACATTTTCCCTGACACCTAACATGGCATATCTAGCACAATTAATTATTAATACCAATATGATAAAATTGCAAAGTAATAATAATAGGAAGCGTCTCACAATTCCATGCAGTGTCACACTTAGTAAACCAGGTCCTTGAAGATGCAGAACACTTTGCTTAGGAGGGATTGAAAATCCACATATCTGCTGGGAACACACACACAGGCCCTGTGTCAGTCTGTAATCCAATGTTCACTCTTCTGGAAAATTATGATCAATTTTGTACACAGTATGGTTTGTGAAGTATCACTTGAAATCACATAATCTACTGAATATTATCCTCCTGTTAAAATGTGTAGCAACACTGTATGTAAAGTTATGAGATTTTACTGTAGGATATTACAAAAAGTTACAATTCTGGGGAACACCCACAGACCAGTTCCTCAGAGACAGCAAGGCAAACAGCAATTCGCTGGCAGGGGGAAGGTGTGAAGAAGACATTTACATTCTATCAGAGGTAGACCTGAAACTCATATCTCCAACAGACAGCCTGTCACCATAGGCGGCAGGTTCGTATAATTTTTGGTGGGGCCCAAAATGGTGGTGTCCCCCCCCCCCGCTCTCACCCTGTAAGCTGATATAAAATGAAGCTACAATGCGTCAGCACTACAAGATTACAAGGGTCAATTAAAAGTGGAAAGTCAGAAGCAGCACTTGCCTGCTTTAATATACAGTATTAAATTTTGTTGCACCTGTTGTGACAAAGTGGGAATGTTCTTAATGTTTTCTCTGAATACTGTGTGGGTGCCTCAGTTTCCCCTGCAAAGTGCCAACTGATGGTGTTGGGGACAAAGAGATCAGGTGGCCTCCTTGTCCGGAAGAGACACAAAGGCCAGATGAGGGAGTGTCAGTTTGGAGCTGGCTGGGAAATCGGGAGAGGCCCAGAACTTGGGTCTGGGCTCCCACCCCCAAGATGGACCTGACTGAGGGGTCCTGTTTTCTGTACCTACAAGCTCTGTTTTAGACTGTGTTCCTGTCATCTAATAAACCTTCTGTTTTACTGTCTGGCTGAGAGTCACGTCTGACTGCGGAGTTGGGGTGCAGGGACCTCTGGTTGCCCCAGGACCTGCCTGGGCACACTCGCTGCGGAAAGTGCATGGTGTGGAAGGGCATGCTGAATGCTCCGAGGTCAGACCCAGGAAGGTGTAAGCTTCTTGCCCTGGAGACAGTATGCTCAGAGAGGAGGCTCCCCCAGAGTCCTGACTGGCTTTATATGGAGTTGTTCCAAAGCATCCCAGCATCCCCTTCCACACCATGCGCTTCCTGGAAGTCCGCACAGGCACTGACACTCCCTCCTCTGGCCTTTGTCTCTTTTCCAGGCATTAGGAGGCCACCTGATCTCTTTGTTCTCCAACACCTTCAGTTGGCACCTTGCAGGGGGGTGGCCCAGGCCATCAGTTGCCTGGAGACAGGGTGTCGGCCATTCTCTGTGCAGACGGCATCACACTGGCCCTCTAGGGCTTTACAACAATCACACCCCCTTATCCCACCATCTAGAGCCTTAAGAAATGCATTGGGGAAACTGAGGCACACAGACAGTACTCAGAGAAAACACCTGTATATGACCAGTTACATACTTTGAAGGGTGTAAAATAATCAAATATTGTGCTAAATACAATGATACTCCAAACTGACCACCAAATTTAAGTTGCACGTTTTTCCCCTCAGGTGAGGGTTCTGGGGTGGGGCTGGGGATGAGGGGTTCACAGTGCAGGAGCGTGCTCGGTGCTGGGGGTGCAGGCTTTGGGGTGAGCCAGGGCTGAGGATGAGGAACTTGGGGTGCAGACAGGCTGCCCCAGGGCTAGGGCCAGAGAGGACGCCCCATCACCACCACTGGCAGCAGCAAGCTCCAGGGGAGGGACCCCTCCTCTGCCCCCCTAGCCCCCACAGCACACTCACTCTGCACCACAGTCACTGCACATGCTCCTAGGCCCTCTCTCAGGTCCAGAAAGCTCACTCACCTCCTCTATGATGGGTACTAGGGGGTGGGGGTTGCCATCACAGGTGGCCTTCCATGTTACTGCCCCTCACCATAACTTCACTGTGGATGGGGCTGCCTTGCCCAGCATGGGGCAGAAGTGGGGTCTGCATGGTGATGGCTATGGGGCAGGGGAGCAGGGTGTCATAAAATTCACCCAAGCCCCAGCTGCTCAGGTAGGTCTATGAATCCCCTCCCCCATCTGCCCTGTGGTGGGTGGGTGCTGGAGGGGAGGGGCACTGCCTTCATATATGGCTTCCTGCCTCCCTGACCCCTGCTGCAGGCTGCAGCCTGCTGCCCCTCACTGTAGCTTCACTGGGGGACGGTGGGAGGGGATGGCATGGGGCTGCCCCTTCCCCAGCGTTGGGCAGGAGTGGGGGCTGGGGCTGGGGCTGGGGCTGGGGCTGGGGCTGGGGGGGGGAATCATAGGGTCAAACACTCACGGAAGCCCCAGCAGCTGCTCAGGTGAGTGAGGTCAGTCTCCGAGTCCTGGCCGGAAGTCCCCTTTGCCTCTCCTCCAGGTAGGGGGAGGGGAGGGCTGCCAAACATGGCACAGCCCTCCACTCCGCCTCCCCGGCCGGTGCTCCAGCAAGCAACAGCAGCTTGCATTGCCTTAGGCAGCAGCCGGCAGCAGCAGAGGCAAGGGAGAGAGACACGCTGTCTGGTCTGTGTTCAGGCAGGGAAGCTCTGGGGCCGGGCGGCAGGGCCGGCTCTAGGTTTTTTGCCGCCCCAAGCAAAACATTTTTTGGCTGCCCTCCCCCGCCCCCAGACATGAGCCCCCCCCCGCACACCCCCTGTTGCCCCAGCACTGGGCTCCACCCCAAATGTGGGATCCGCTACCAGCACACTGCAGCCAAACCCTGGCCCAGCTGTGACTCTGTCCCCATGCGGGTGGAGCTGCTGGGCGGCGCGGAGCGGGAGTACTTCCAGGTGGCGGCGCGGCTACGGGGTGGCGCAAAGAACACGGCCCCCTCCCTGGGCTTCGCAGCACTGCTGGTGGCCAAGGTGGATCAGTTCGCGCTCACCGCCCTCACCCCCGACATGCTGGCAGCCGAGGACCTGGAGAGCCCCCTGGACCTGCTGCTCTTCAGCCTCACGGTGCCCTGGCCCAGCCCCGGCAGGAGGGAAGGCAAGGATCTCCGGCTGCGGGGCTACCTGCTCAGCACCGACGAACCCAGCCGGCCGCTCACCTCCTCACACACTCCAGGAGCCCCTCGCCATCGCAGCCCGGGCTCGGCTCCAGGGGACCCCGTTTCCGTCCCTCCCCAGCTCCTCACACACACTGGGTAGGGCCGCCCAGAGGATTCAGGGGGCCTGGGGCAAAGCAATTTTGGGGCCCTTCCATAAACAAAAAGTTGCCATACTATAGTAACATGTATTTGGAAATGTAAAAAATAACTAGTGAAAATTAATTTGTAATAATTTGAAAATACACCAAATACATTATTTAAAAACATTAAATGCTTTACTGGTCTGTCTACATTTGCAATTACATAATGGGCTGTTGCTGGGTGATGGTTGGTGCCAATGGGCTGTCACTGCCTGGAGGTGGTGCTGCTGTTGCCCAGGGCTGGGTGGGGAGCTGGGCTCTGGGGGGTGCCTGGCTCACAGGGGCTGGGCTCAGGACTGTGGGGAGATGGGGTCGGAGGTTGTCTGGCTCAGAGGGCTCGCCTCAGAGCTGGGGGTCTGGGGTGGGGATGGGGTCGGGGGTGCCCGGCTCAACGGGGCTGGGCTCGGAGCTGGGGTCTGGGGTGAGGAGATGGTGTCAGGAGTGCCCATCTCAGAGCAGCTGGGCTCAGAGCTGGGGTCAGGGCTGTGGGGATGGGGTCAGGTGCCCACCTCAGAGCAGCTGGGCTCAGAGCTGGGGTCAGGGCTGTGGGGATGGTGTCAGGGGTGCCCAGCTCAGAGGGGCTGGGCTCAGAGCTGGGGTCAGGGCTGTGGGAGGAATGGGTACAGGGGGTGTCCGGATCAGAGGGGCTGGGCTCGGAGCTGGGGGTCAGGGCTGGGTGGGGAGGATGGGTTTGGGGGGGTGCCCACCTCAGAGTGGCTGGGCTTGGAGCTGGGGGACAGGGCTGGGTGGGGAGGATGGGTTTGGGGGGGTGCCCACCTCAGAGGGGCTGGGCTTGGAGCTGGGGGTCAGGGCTGGGAGGGGAGGATGGGTTTGGGGGGGGGTGCCCACCTCAGAGGGGCTGGGCTTGGAGCTGGGGGACAGGACTGGGTGGGGAGGATGGGTTTGGGGGGGTGCCCACCTCAGTGGGGCTGGGCTTGGAGCTGGGGGTCAGGTCTGGGCCTGGGGGGTAATGGGGTCGGGGGGTGCCTGACACCCATCTCCTGAGACCCCCAATCCAACCCCCCTGCCCTGGCCCCTGACCGCCCCTCCCCCCACAGAACCTGTGCCCCCTCCCTGCCCCCTGAGTGTCCCCGGGACTCCCTGCCCCTTAGCCAACCCCCCGGCCCCGGCTGCTTACCCCCGGCTCACTGCGCACCTCGAGAAGCGGCCCTGCCCAGCGCTGCAGCCACATGGCTCCCGGAGGGGGCTGAGCTCTTCCCCGCTCAGAGCCGCGTGGTGAGGGGAGGAGCCGCTCGGCCCGGAGCTCCCAGCCCTGCCCCCTGACCACGCGGCTCTGAGCGGGGCGGAACTTAGCCCCGCCCCCCCCAGCCAAGCTGCTGCTGCTGCGCTGTGTAGGACCCGGCGCGAACAAGCGGAGGAGGAGCGGCCCGTCCTCTGCAGCCAGGCGGGGCCGCGCTACCGGTAAGGGGCCATCCCTCTCCCCCAAGCGGAGCCGGTAGCGCGGCCCTGCCCCGGCTGCAGGGGACGGGCCGCTCCTCGGCTCGCAGCGGCAGGATGAGCTGGGGCCCCAGCTCTAGGCACCAGCTTGTTTTGCTGGTGCCTAGAGCCGCCCCTGCCGGGCGGAGGGGAAGCTCCAGCCGTGGCGACGGTGGCGGCGGCGGGGTGCGCTCAAGCAGGGGAGAAAACATTGGTGGGGCAGAGCCCCTGCTTGGGAATATTCCTGGGGCTAAAGCCCCAGAGCCCCATATAAGTCGACGCCTATGGATGAAGGGGCTGGTTGAACAGCTGGAAGAGCAGAAGAGCTGCTAGATAGACAAGGTGTCTGGGACTCTCATTAGGCAGCGATCACACACCCAGAGCATGGACATTGCCCAAGGTGGAGTGTGACCCACCAGATGCAGCCAAGTCATCTCCAGTCGCAGGCCATGAGGAGCAGGTCCTTAAAAGGGGAAGGGGCCCTGTGCTCAGGAGTCACTCACAAGCTTGTACCTCCAGTGAATGCCCTTCGCCCGGACCGCCTGGCCAGTGGTTCGCTGCATTGCAGTTCATTGTGCCTCAGGAAGACTTACCTTCATCGCACTGTCCATCGCGGCGCTGTGGGACACGTACCTTGCAGAATCCTGTGCCTGCCTCTTGGCTTCCCAGGGATGGCTACTTGCAGCCCAGGAGAAGAAGGATGGTTCTGGTGAAAGGACGACAAGCAAAGCACTGGGAGGAAATTTGGGTGCGGGCTCTGCGCTGGGGGTGGGGGTGGGGTGCAGGAGGGGTGGTGCAGCTCCCAAAGTGACCGGTACACACAACCCTCTGGCAGCAGCTCCTAGATGAGTGGGGCCAGGGGATCTCCATGTGCTGCTGTCTGCAGGCGCTGCCCCCAGAGCTCCCATTGGCTACAGTTCCTGGCCAATGGGAGCTGCAGAGTTGGTGCTCGGGGCAGGGGCAGCACGTGGAGACACTCCCCCCACCCCAGGGGATGCTGGGACATGCCAGCCACTTCTGGGAGCGGCACGGAGGGGCGGAGGCACATCTCTGCAAACCCGTTGTGGGGGGAGGGGAGCAGAGGGCCTCCATGTGCTGCCTGGGGTAGGGGCAGTGCACAGAGCTGCCTCCCCTCCCGGGTCTATTCCAGGAGTGGGTGGGTGGGGTCTTTTGGCCTGCAAGGTGCAGCAGGTCAGACTAGATGATCACACTGGTCCCTTCTGACCTTAAAGGCTCTGAGTCTAAAAGGGAGAGGGAAGTAAAGGAATTTAAAAAAAAAATAAACCAAGCATTGTAATACCAGGATGACTCCAACTGCTCATTATATAGTCCCACCCCTTTCTTCCTCCACTGGGTGTTTAATGACCTGTTGGGATTTGGGACACTGATTCTCTTATTCCATTGATAAACTGATACAACATGACTGAAATTAAACCAACTCCCAGTGGAGGAATCATCATATCATTGCATTGGCTGGGAATTGAACCCAGGTCAACTGCTTGGAAAGCAACTATGCTCACCACTATACCACCAATGCATCTGGGGAAGCTCTCTGATTTTTCACACTTGGTGATTGGTCACCTTACTTCTCAGCATGAGGCAAATGTCTCTGTGGTCTCTGCCATTCATCGTGGGGAGTTTCCCCACTGATAACAGTTCTTGCTGGGTTGGGGATGGGAGACAGAAGAGGCGTTTATTCTGTTTCATTCCTCTCCATTTTCTGTTCCTCCCCTTCCCTTCCAGGGTCCTCCCTTCCATTTCAGACTGTGCAGTGACACCCTCCCCGCGCCCAGGACTCTCGAGCCTCTGGAGCAGCACGATCCCATGAGATCCTCAGTGACCAAGGGTCTTTTCCAACTTCCAGGAGACCCAGCTTGAATCTAAAGGAAGCTCTGTTCCTTCCTGGGGATCCTCTCTCCCTTCATGGAGATCAAGAGCATGAAGCCTCTCTGCCTTGCCTCCTGGGTCTGAATTAATGTCCCATTTCCCACTATGTGCTCGAAAGAAACAAATGTTTCTAACCCAGGTGAGTGGAGTTAATTCAGCTGGAATCCTTCACCCACATTCCTTAGGAGATACAGACTCTCTGTGACACAGACTGACTGGGGTTCATCTCTGCATGTCCCCAATGGGGAAGGAAAGACACTGAGGGCGAAGGAAGAAGATGGACAGAAGGAGTCAAATGGGGCTAGACCAGAATAGGACATTTTCTGCCTGTTAAAATGTACTAGACTCTAATTGCTTAAAACAAAACAAAACCCCACCAGCTTCTGTTTGAACCATCAGCTTTTCACAGAGCAGCCGAAGTGGTGAAGCACAGACACACATAACCACCTACAGCCCAAGTTTGTCTAAGAAGCACCTATAGTGGCTCATGCAGGGGGAAATATAGCTGTGGGTGTGAGTTCAGGCCTCACCCAGAGTGTTGGTTTTCATTAGCCACGGAGCTTCCCCCACTTTCTTTGCCCAATTCACATGGAAAGTGCCATAGGAGGGTGATGAGAGTAAATTCTAAACTCTGAAATGTGGAGGTTGGCCCAGAGATTGGAATAAGGGGTTTGAAGAGAAAAAGCTCTAAGAGTATAAAACCAGATAGTCTCCAGGGGCAGGTTCGGTACAACACCTCAACAGGGAGCCATTCGGGGGAGGGGGTTTCACTTCCTCTGTTCAATGTCCTGAGAGGTATTTGAAGATGAAGATAACACCATGGCTAACAGGTGACTAGCACGTCCTGGGTTAAAGAAAGGGACCTGGGTTACTAGTCTGAAGATTTGCGTTACCGTCACTGTCTGACCCCCCTTCAGTGCGGAGCAGGTGTGTGCGTTGCTGGGTGGAACGCACAGACTCCTGGAGAGCAGGGGCAGCTGTTTCCATGGCAGAGAGCCTGGCACTTAGGAGACTTTCTACACTTGCTGTTTTGAAGCAATTCAGTAAAATAACAGTGGAGCTACAATGTCTGGTCCAAAATTTCAGCTGCCCCTGGTGCAAAAACGCTATTTTAGGATCTACATCGGAGGCTCCCGGCACTAGGACACCTGACCAGAGAGCTCAGTGGGGGCGTAACAGCTGCTGACTCTGAGGGTCCCGGGCTAAATCCACTTGCAGGGGGAAGTGTTTTGATTTATTTGATGGATAATGAGCACCAGCTACCAGGGGAGAAGCCCTGAGAGTCGCTGCCACTCCAGCTGCTGCTAGGGCAGGGGGGAGCCCCAGGGGGCCAGCTGCTGCTCTGGCCACCCCAGAAGTGCTGCCAGAGGCCACCAAGCTGTGGCTGCTCCTGCTGCCCTCGGGACCACTGGTCAAGTGGTCCCCAGGGCCAGCCGCATTGGCCGCTGCTTGGGCGGTCCCTGGAGCCAGTTGATTGAGTGGCCCTGGAGTCAGCCACTGTGCCCACTGCAGAAGTCACGGAGGTTGCAGGAAATCACAGAATCCGTCACTTCCACCACCTCCGTGATAGACACGGAGACAAACCCCTCCCTGCTGTGACTGCAGTTCCTGGAAGGAAAGAGAAGAACAGAAAGTGACGAGAGAAGGAAAGAGAGAGACTCCCTGTCACCTCTCTCCCCTGCTCCCTCCCCCCTTGTATTCTGTAACCCCATCTCACTGGGTTCCCGGTGCTGGTGCCATGGGGGTGACACTAGAGTTCTGGGGATTTGGGGGGAGGGGAAGGGGGCTCTTCACTTCTCAGCATTTCACACAAATTTGTCTTTGGGCTAAAATTTCTCCTGTTAGGCCTCTGTCAGAGCTGTACCCCACCCTGTTTGCGGGGGGGGGGGGAGAGGGGAGATGTAAATTGCAGAGCAGGCAGAGAAGTCGCCCATAAAGGGTCATATTGATCTGGTGACTGGTTCTGACCGGGGTCACACGTCCTCTGACACAGGCTCATGTGCAGAACATGGGAGCTCTGGCTTGTCCTAAATGCTGTAGAGTGTGAGTTCCTGGAAAGGGCAGGGGAGAGGGAGCAAGAGGAGAAAGGCAGAGACATTGGAGACGAGGAATTGGGGGGAGAAGAAGGAGAGAACAGAGAGACAGTAAATGATTGAAGCAGAACAGGTGTCCCAACTCCATCTTGCTCATCATAGGTGTTCAGAGAGACAGGTAGTTGTGGGTTTTCCAGTGTCAAGTATGAACTTTGATTCTAACAATGTGCGTTGAAATATCAAGGGGATCTCCACATACCTGATCTCTTCCCCTCTCCCCTTTTTTAGTATTAATTTTTATTTTGACGTGTTTGGCTTAACCGTGATCGTCTCTTTCCCCGCCTGTATTGCAATTTGGGGTTTATGTTTATTTTGCCTCCCTTTTGTTCATGTCATTATAATTATAACAGCAAAGGAATCTGCAGGAGCAAAAACTGACTCAAAACTTCATTTCCCCATCATGCCGGAACATCCTACAAACAGCTCACGCAGCTAGAATCATAACACGCAAGGCCAGGGGAGGGGAGATGCAGGTTTCCAAGTGTTCTGTCTTTCTCAGATGATACATTCCAGCCCCTTGTGTGCCTCCATCCTGTATGACCTGCTGGACTTTAACACATTTATTGTTTCATTCTATAGATGATGTGATTGTAACACAATGTGATTGAAATTAAACCACTTCCAGATGAGGAAACAACAGAAGAGAAAAGCCATTATTGCATTGACTGGGAATCAAACCCAGATGAATTACTTAGAAGACACCTCTGCACACCACTAAACCACCAATGCATCTGGCAGGAGTAGCTTTCCTGCAGGTTCTGTGCGCTGGCAAAGGGGGTGACACATGACTATGGAGTTAATGAACAGGGTGGATGGGCTGGAAGCTGCCTGACAGCTGGGGGCAGAGTTACCATCCCAGAGTGACTGAAAGGGGGCAATGGTGAAAACAGATCTCACTGGGAGCTGGCCCCACACCCGCCCCACCCCAGGAGAGGGGAACTGAAGCTCAACTTCAATCACAGAAAAATCTTCCCTGAGAAGGAAGGGGACAGCTTGTTTTAAAGACCAGGTTTGTGTTTGTTCCTGCTACATACGGAGGGGCTGGGTAGTGCTGATTCCAGCCCCCAGACTCTGGGAGCATAAGGAACAAATTCAGGCTGCCAGGGACCTGCAGGAGGGAGATGATCTTTTGACAGTGACGGACGCCTCATCCTAAAGGCCTTTATCTGCCCCCTTCCAGTGACTGTTTGGCACAGAAATGCAGCCCCCACTCCTGGGTCTCTCCTGGGGAAATAATGTTTCTGTGCAAAACACCAAAGCTTTTAACAGAAAGGAAGAAAAGGAAATGGCCACATGATGGGACTAGGACATAAGGAATGAAACACAAGATCTTTCTCCATGTGCATTGACTTTTAACCTTGTTTGTGGTGGTGGTGTATCCATGTTGGTCCCAGGGGTCCTCTGGGGTGCCGGGCATTGGCCACTTTCGGGAGAGTGGGCTAGATGAACTGGTCTGACTCAGTGTGGCTGTTCTTATGTTCTAACTGCTGGTTATGGAAGAGACGAACTTCCAGGCTACACAGAACTGAAGAAGTGTGTGGGGTTAGCTCCACAGCTTGTCTCTTTCACCAACAGAGGTTGGTCCTCTGCAAGCTCTTGCCCTCACCACCTTGTCTCTCTTGGACTCTGAAAAGTGCTTTCCCTCCACTCCCTTTGGAGAGAAGTTAAGTTTCTCTTTGGGCAACTATCAGGCTGAAGCAATTGTATTGACTGTGACACTAGAATTGAAGATTTAATATTATAAATAAATGAGTCTAAACCTGAGGTTCTGGTTTTCACATTGGTTTTTCTAACTCAGTTCCCAATGCTCTTCTAGAAAGGCCTCCAGGACGCCTGCCCAGCCCAGCAAAAGTGGCCAGGAGAAAGCCCACACTGCTGCTCTTTCAGGTACTTGAAGGCTGCTATCAAATCCCCCCTCACTCCGTCAGTCTCCAGTCTGTGGCAGTGCATAGGATTCTTCCGTCCTAAGAGCAGGACTCTGCACTTCTCCTTGTTGAACCTCCTCAGATTTCTTTTGGCCCAATCCTCCAATTTGTCTAGGTCATTCTGGACCCAAACCCTGTCCTCCAGCGCTTGGATTCTTTACATGCTTTCACAGAGCAAAGAGCACATGTTCCATGATTTCATAGGGCAGAGTTTTGTGCTATCGGGAGCTTTCCCTGTGTGAATTTGACAGGTGGATCAACATAGAGACACATTGTGACCCTTCTCAGGGTGCTGAGGACTGTGAGTCTCCTTGTTGCCACCTGCCACAAGGAAGAGGGAGTTTTACATTTGGCAGCTGGATGTTAGTGACCAAACTCACCAGCTTGCTGGAACTCAAGGACCCTCCTCTGAGCTACAGCAGCCACCTTAACCCTTGAGTTCCTTCAATGTGTCCCCCTCTGGGGTCCAGCCCGGATCACCAGATACTTGGTGAAATCCCAGATCCTCTCTTCCCCAAGTATCCCAGGTTACTAGTTTTACTGTGGGCCATTGCTACTGTATCTCACACAGCACCTGAGTACAGTTATCGAACAAGCAAAAAATTTATTTAACAACGGATAGAGATTTAAACAAACAAACGTGAGTGATGGAAACCAACTGTTACCAACTAAACAAAGGCAGAAAATGATAGAATAGAAAGGCCAGCACAAAAAACAGAGAGGAACAATAAGATACTAAAAGGACAATGGTTGGAACTCTCCATTTCTCTCAGTCTTTGGATTGATGGGTACTAGAGCTGTAGCAACAGTTGAGGAACCAGGGTAAATTAAATCTAAGGTTTGAGCTGCTAGTGAAGCATTTCCCACACCCACTGCATTCATAGGGCCTCTCTCCTCGTGGATTGTTTGATGCCTAATAAGGTGCGAACTGCGATTGAAGGTTTTCCCGCACTCAGTGCATTCATAGGGCCTGTCCCCTGTGTGGATTCTCTGATGTCTAGAAAGGACTGATCTTTGAGTGAAGCTTTTCCCACACTCACGGCATTCAAAGGGCCTCTCCCCCGTGTGGATTCTCTGATGTTGAGAAAGGTTTGAGCTGCTAGTGAAGCATTTCCCACACTCACGGCATTCAAAGGTCCTCTCCCCTGTGTGGTTTCTCTGATGTTGAGAAAGGTCTGATCTGCTAGTGAAGTGTTTCCCACACTCACTGCATTCAAAGTGCCTCTCCCCTGTGTGGATTCTCTGATGTTGAGAAAGGTTTGAGCTGCTAGTGAAGCGTTTCCTACACTCACGGCATTCAAAGGGCCTTTCCCCTGTGTGGATTCTCTGATGAACAGAAAGGGCCGAGCTGCTAGTGAAGCATTTCCGACACTCACGGCATTCATAGGGCTTCTCTCCTCTGTGGATTGTTTGATGCCTAATAAGGTGTGAAATGCGATTGAAGGTTTTCCTACACTCACGGCATTCATAGGGCCTTTCCCCTGTGTGGATTCTCTGATGTTTAGAAAGGTCTGAGCTGCTAGTGAAGCTTTTCCCACACTCACTGCATTCAAAGGGCCTCTCCCCTGTGTGGATTCTCTGATGTTGAGAAAGGTTTGAGCTGCTAGTGAAGCGTTTCCCACACTCACGGCATTCAAAGGGCCTCTCCCCTGTGTGGATTCTCTGATGTTGAGAAAGGTTTGAGCTGCTAGTGAAGCATTTCCCACACTCACGGCATTCATAGGGCCTCTCTCCTCTGTGGATTGTTTGATGACTAATAAGGTGCGAACTGCGATTGAAGGTTTTCCCACACTCACGGCATTCATAGGGCCTGTCCCCTGTGTGGATTCTCTGATGTACAGAAAGGGCTGAGCTGTGAGAGAAGGTTTTTCCACACTCCCTGCATGTATTTTTTCTCTTTCGCCTGAGGATATCCTGCTGTGTTGTGGTTTCCATGAGGACCTTCTGAGTTCCCCAACAGGAAATAAATTTATCCACTTTCTTCCCTGGCTGGTTTCCTTGATCTGTTTCTGGTCTGTGCTGAATCTCCCAGGATTTTCCCTGCTCATGACTCCTGGATACATTCCTTTTCGATCTTTGAGATAATGCTCTCTTTTTACCCACTGGCTCAACATTTTCAGGCTGAGAACTCTGCTCCTCTTTCTCACATGCCATTGCATCACCTGCTGTGATAGAGACAGAAACCTCAAACAGGGATGGAAAGGGGAAGACCAAACAAAAACAAGTGCTGAAGACAGGTCAAATAAAAATCAGGAGCTGAACTACCCCAAACTCTTCCCCCAAGTAGGAGAGAGGAGGGGGATGAATTCAGCCTTCACATCCCATCCAAATACGCAGGGGGAAGGGAGGAATCTACTGCCTGGTGTCTGCTAGGAGCTATAGGAAGCCATGAGCTATATTTACCCTGAGGATATGACCCCTGCAAGGGACAATAATGAACTGAGAGACCTCCCCAAGAGCTTTGTAGGGCATCCCAGATGTTTCCTTCAGGCACTTACAGATTCTGAGGTGGTTTAATGTTTCCTCACCTGTGCAGGAAGATCTCAGGATCTCTCTTTCCTCTGAACCCTGGAGGTCTGGGACCCATGGCTCTTCCCCCTGTTCCAGCTGGGAGATCACATCAAGTTGGAAAACTAGAAACCCTGCTCAGATGAAAGAATACAAAGGAGTTCAGTTGATTTCATAAGACTTGGTCATAAAAAAACAAACATTCTATTAATTTAACTTCAGTGCCTAGTGTGACCTGGTGGGCCAGGGGCAGTTCTCACTGAAAATGCCAAAGTTAGGGCAGGCTGAAAAAGGGAGAGCAGATGCTCCCAGAACTGCTGGTTAACACTGAAGTTAAACTCACTGACCAGTCACCAACTGGGTTATCGAAAAGCTGAAAAAAGAAATCACACAGCCCCCTTTATTGCATCCCAGTTCTCTGACTCCTAATCAGCAGCGAGGTCCAGTACAGTGAGAGGTTATTTAAAAACTCTGCTCACATAAACAAAGTGTTCCTCTGACCCCAAAGGCTCAGCCACATCACCAGGTCAGTATAGGTTTGGATATTACCCAAAATTCCATCCTTCCAGACAATCCTTTAGCATCTAAACTAAAGGTTTAAAGGAAAGAAAGACAGAAAGAAGTTATATGGGAACGCAGTCAGATACATTCCAAAATGGATATATCAGGTTCTTAGCAGTATTGGTGAGTTGCTGGCTTGAAAGTCCGTCTGGAACACATCCATAGCTTGGATGGGTCATTCAGTCCTTTGTTCCAGGGTTCAGTTTGTAGAGAAGTTGCTCCAGATGTAGAAAGGGGGATTGAAGACAAATGGAGATGATGCAGATGCCCTTTATATTCCTTTTGCCATGTGGCCTGTACTTCCTGTGTCCCAAACACAAGCTTCACAGCACGTGGCATGGAAAAGCCTTGGAGTTCTCATTACACAGGCATACCCCAGCATGTCTTGCTGACTCAATAGGTGTATCCTCTTGGTCCTTTCCATGGGCTCATTGTACAGATGATGACCCTGAATGGGCCATCAAACAGGCTAGGCAGTGTTGATGCCAATATGTCTGGGGGTGTCACCCAGAAACACTGCACAAGTCTGGAAATACAGATATACCCTACATATCTATAACTCACAATACAAAGGTGATACAAACGTAGAAACAAAATTACCATACTTGGCAAATCATAACATTTTCACTGACACTTGGCATGGCATATTTAGCACGATTCATTGCAAATTTATCAGATTATATTATTATTTTTATTATTAATACCAAAGTGTCTCACAATTCCATACAGTGTCACACTTGGTAAACCAGTGAATTCCCAGGACCAGTTCCCCAGGTCCTTGAAGATGCCGAACACTATGCTTATGAGGGATTGAAATACCCACATATCTGCTGGGAACACACACACAGACACTGTGTCAGTCTACACCCCTATGTTCACTCTTCTAGAAAATTATGATCAATTTTGTACGCAGTATGGCTTGTGAGGTATCATTTCAAAACACATAACCTACTGAATATTATCCTCCTGTTAAAATGTGTAGTAACACTGTATGTAAAGTTATGAGATTTTACAGTATGATATTACTGAAAAAGTCAAAATTCTGAGGAACACCTACAGAGCAGTTCCTCAGAGACAGCAAGGCAAACAGCTGATCAAACAGCCATTCTCCTGCAGGGGGAAGGTGTGAAGACATTTACATTCCATTGCAATCCAGAGCAGTGAGGAGTTGTGTCATCTGTAATCCTGGGTGAGATTCAGTGTTCTGCTGCTGGGGCTCCCCTGTCTGGATATCCCCAGCCAGCATTCAAGGCCGCACCGAGTGTCTGTGTGATAAGTCACCCTGGACCAGCAGCTCTGACTCCAGCCACCTGCTTGTTACATACCAAGCCCATTCTGGTTTGGGTAGAGAAGGCTCAGGGTTTGAGAGAAGGCCAGGGGTAGGAAGCTTCTATTCATTATGCTGGACCTAACCCCCAGTTTTACTTGAGTAAAGAGGAGATATTTGGCACTGTGTGATACTGCTCCTGTGCTCTCTTCCCAAAGTGTTCTGCAGCTTGGGAGGGTCTCTGGTAGTGTGTGTGTGTCACTGGCATATTGGGGTGATGCTAAAACAGGACAGAGTAGAGGTGGCATTGTGGGGATGGCATGAACCGTCACTCTTCATTTCCCCTTCCAAGAACAGAGGGAACAGGAATCCTTACCCAGCGAGGTCACATTCTCATAGTTCTGCTGCATGACATCCCAGTAGAGGGCTCTCTGAGCGGGGTCCAGCAGAGCCCCCTCTTCCCTGGTGAAATACACAGCCACTTCCTTGAAGGTCACCCTCTCCTGAAAGAGCAAGAGTCCAACACTCAGTACCTGCTGCCTCACTCACAACCCCACTATTCACGGAACAGCAGCACCAGGGAAATGGAAGCTCCGGGAGGCCCATGTTAACAGAGTCCCACCCCACCTTGCCTAGAGCAGCCAGGAGGCATCAGAGGGTAGAAAGAGAGAACCTTTGTGTCTCCCAGCGGACAGACGGAGGCAGGATCTTCACATTTATCACATAGCTACTAGCCAGAGCTTGATATAGGAGATGGGGCTGTCTCTGGACCCTACTGGTGTCGCCATGGTAGGAATCCCAACGCTCTCCAAATTAAATATATGGAAGAAAGGGGAAGTCAATAGTAAAGAATAGAAGTTAGAAGGTCAGATTTGTAGAAAACTGGTAAAGAAAGCTATCAGAAATCAATGACCAATGAATGACAATAAGAAGGAAGATTTTAAAAGTATATTAAGTGCAAACTTAATCCTAACAATGGTACTTTACTAATAGAAATGGCAGAATTATCAAAAATAATGCAGAAGAGGTAAAAGTCCTCAATAAATATTTCTCTCCTGGATTTGGAGAAAAACAGACGATGTACTCGTATCATAAGATGTTGATGGCGACACTCTTTCCATTCCAACAAGAAGTCATGAGGACATTAAACAGCAGCTATTAAAGTCAGACACGTTTAAATCAGCGGGTCCAGATAACTTGTATCCAAGACTTTCTAAAAGACCTGAAGTCTGACATCTATACTCATCAAGAGAATGGAGCAGCCAATACTGGATTTCATTCATTAATAAAGAATCAAAGAAGGGTAATATGATTAGTGCCCACTAACAAAGGTTTAGAGAAAATAGAGCCTATCAAACTAACGGGATATCCTTATTGGAGGAGATCAAAAGTTGTAATTTACCTAAACTTCTGTAAGGGATATGACTTGATCAGCACAATATTTTTACTAAAAAACTAGAATGATACAAAATAAACACGGCATACATTAAATAGATTAAAAACGGTGATAGTAAATGGGGAACCGGGTTTTCTTTCTAGCAGATTCCCGCAGGGATTGGTTCTTGGCCCTGTGCTATTTAACATTCTTATCCATGAGCTAGAAGAGAGTATAAAAGCATCACTGATAAAGTTTGCAGTTGCCACAACGATTGGGGTTAGTGGTAACTAATGAAGTGCCAGTAGATTCGCTCCAGCACTGGGAGTCTGGGAAGTTGTCCCAGCCCTGGCTGGAGGGTTATTTCCTGTTCCACAAAGAGGGTAAGTTCCATTCCCAACTCCTGTGCCTTGAAATTAGGCCCTATCTGACACTACACCCCCATATTCATCATAGTGGTACGGTTATAATATGATTAGGACATAATTATGATGTATTTTGTACAAGATGCATCATGTGTGGTGTCACTGGAAAAGTTATGATTTGCTGAATATGATTATCCTATTTGTGTGCACATATCACGTTCGTATCTGAAGTTATGGGTATTGACTCTGTATCTGTATTTCAAATGTGCTTACTCTGGGTAACACCCACAACGAGCCTTTCAGGTACAACAATGAAGAAGCCAGACAGTCCTGATAGCTCATCAACAAAGACAATGGACCGTGGAAGAGCTTAGCCTTCCTCTGAATGTTTCAGCCAGCCTATTAGTCATGGATACTATGGCGCAGCAGGGCCTGTGACCAGACCACATGACACTAAACTCCATTTTAGTACCTGTATTTTTCCACAAACTGGACTGGGAACTGAGTTTGGAACAAAGGGGTCACGCCATATGGAAAAGCTACATAAGGTGGGGTGTGACGTTATCTCTTGGTCTCATTCCCCACACAAGAGAACTCCTGGAAACACCTGAGAAAAAAAAACTGAAGTGGGGGAAGTGCTGCTCCCAGGATAAAGGGATTTCTAGCTTGCGTATGGAAACTTGGTGGACTGCTTGTACCATCAGTCAGGGTGAGAAACTGCTAATTCAAATTCTATCCAGCTAGTATGTTAGGCTTAGTTTGAGTTTTGGTTATTTGCTAAATAATCTGCTTTGATCTGTTTGTTATCACTTATAATCACTTAATCTGTCTTTCTGCAGCTAATAAACTTGTTTTATGCTTTATCTTAACCAGCGTATTTTGAGTGAAGTGTCTGGGGAAAATCTCAGCTTGGTTAGCACAAGCTCGCTGTGCACATCTGTCCCAGATCGAGGGAAGGGGAACTATATTAATGAGCTGACATTAGAGGATCCTGTGCACTATAAGATGGTATAATTCTGAATTTATACTACAGCAAGTGTGCAAGGTTGGGGAGCTGGGAAATTGGCTGTTGTCTCTATCTGTCCTTGAGTGGCTTAGGTAAAGCACTCAGGTAGCTTAGTTGGGTGTATGGCGCCACCTGCTGTCTTGTTGGGTGATAACAGGCCCTGGAGAGACTGGCTGAATCTCCAGCAAAGCAGTGTGAGAAGGGCCAGCCCAGCTTGAGGGTTAGAGGGCACAGCAGTTCCCAGAAGCCCCCCAGACTGCACCCCGGGGTGACAACCCATCACACCCTAAACTGCACTAGTGTCAGCAGGTTTGTCACATCCTGTCCCCTCCCTTTCTCCGCCCGAGATATTTCCTGCCTCCCACCACCTCTAGCAATTCTCACCTTCTTATGCATTTACTGCTCCTCTCCCTCCAAGCAGAACCCACCACCAGCTCCCTGAGAATCCCGTACCTGAGCCAGCTCCACTGCAGCCATTTCCTTCCCCCAGGGAGGACGGGATGCTCTGGAGCAAACCATGGATGTTATTCTGTAGCCTGCTGGGGTGAAAAGGGCAAGGTGTAAGAATTCAGACGGGGCTTTTGTCCATTCCACAAGCTGATTCCCCCCAGGTTTTCCCCTGCTAATGGACATTCTAGGTTCTGCCACACTGTGAAACACAGAGTGACCTTATCCCAGTACAGGCCTAGCCCCCTCCCACCAGAGTGTAACCCTCTGAGACATGATGAAACCCTCCCAGCAGCAGAGTCTCTCTCTTACACTTATCAAGTTTGTGGACAATACCAAGCTGGGAGGGGTTGTAAGTGCTTTGGAGGATTGGATTAAAATTCAAAATGATCTGGACAAACTGGAGAAATGAGCTGAAGGAAAGAGTTTCAGTAGGGACAAGTGCAAAGTACTTTGCTTTGGAAGGAACAATCAGACACCAGAGAAGAGCAGAATCCAAAGAGTCACTTTGGGGGATTCTCTGTCATTGTTCCCAAGGCAGCTGTCTCAGGTTTACAAAGTTGTTTGATGTTCCGGCCTTTATACAGTCTCTCCTGGGAGTGCCCCTTTCATGGGCTGGGCCTAGTTTTAGTTTTCGGTAGTTAACAATCTTGGTTTATTGTTTATCTAACCAGGGTGTTTGGATTAAAGTGTGTTGGAAACTCCATTTGGGATAACAAGCTGGTGCATGCCATTTTCCACTGATGAAATGACAGACTTCATATGAGCTTGCGTTGTTCAGTAGCGTGCTGGACAGTGCAAGATGCACATTTCTGGGGGAAAGTTGGGCACTTGAGAATTTGCTGGTTTTCTCCTGAGGTGTAATTCATGAGTGGCTGTCTAGCAGCACTCAATACTGTGTAGCTGGGAGTGAGTTACATGCTGGAGACTGTGTGTTAATTGGCCAAGAGGGGCTGTTCTCGCGGGAAAACAGCGGAAAAGGCACCCCAGGTTGGAGAACTGAGGGGACACAGCTATTTAACAGTCCAGATTGTACTCTAGGTAATGTCACAGACCCTCATTATGACAGAGCCTCTTACAACACAGAGAAAGTAAATCCATGTCCCAGAAATCGAAGACTCCAGACAGAGGGCAACTGTCCCTGGCACTGCTTCTTGCTGACAGAGAGGTTCAGAGACAGCGAGAGAGTCCTGGGGAAGCTGGGAACAGGAAGCATGGGCTGGTGGGGTTCAGTGGAGAAAGGGAACAGGAAGGGCAGGGATATCACTGAATGCAGGATCTCAGCAGTACTGGATGACAGGATAGCACATAGTGCAGCCCAGTGGAAAACATAATCCCAACTATACATACAAAATGATGGTGTCTAAATTAGCTGTTTCCACTCAAGAGAGAGATCTTGGAGTCACTGTGGATTGTTCTCTGAAAACATCCACTCAATGTGCAGCAGCAGTGAAAAAAAGCGAGCGATGTTGGAAATAATTAAGAAAGGGATAGATACGACAGAATATATCATATATCATAATTGTAAAAACAGCAAATGAATCCATGATACACCCACATCTTGAATACTGCATGAAGATGTTGTTGCCCCATCTCAAAAAAAAGATATATTGGAATTGGAAAAGGTTCAGAAAAGGGCAACAAAAATGATTAGGGGTATGGAACAGTTATGCCAGACCTAACCCCCAGTTTCACTTGAGCAAACAGGAGCTATTTGACACTGTGCGATACGGCTCCTGTGCTCTGTTCCCAAAGTGTTCTGCAGCAGGGGAGGGTCTCTGGTAGTGTGCGTGTGTCACTGGCATATTGGGGTGATGCTGAAACAGGACAGAGTAGAGGTGGCATTGTGGGGCTGGCGTGAACCTTATCTCTTCATTTCCCCTTCCAAGAACCGAGGGGACAGGAACCCTTACCCAGCGAGGTCACAGTCTCATAGTTCTCCTGCATGACATCCCAGTAGAGGGCTCTCTGAGTGGGGTCCAGCAGAGCCCACTCTTCCCTGGTGAAATGCACAGCCACCTCCTCGAAGGTCACCGGCCGCTGAAAGAGCAAGAGTCCAACACTCAGGACCTCTTTCCCCATTCACAGCCCCATTATTTGTGGCAGAGAGGAGCCAATCAAATGGAAGCTCTGGGTGGATCGCAGTCAACAGAGTCCCACCCCCACCCTGCTCAGCGTATCCAGCAAATACCAGGGTGAGGGGACGAAGAGAGAGCCCCTTGTCTCTCCCAGCAGATCCATCACACACCTACTAGCCACCAACTGATACAGGAGATGGAGCCCCTAGCAGGGTTCAGGGAGAGCTCCCTGGTAGGAAGCCGAACAACCTCCTCATTGTGAGGAGCAGGATATGAAGGGAGAGGCAGCTCCAATGAGCCTGACTCATGGGTGCCCCCTTCATATCTCACAGCCGCTGGTTAGTGAGGTCAGGCTCCAGCACTAGGAGTCTGGTCAGTTTGACTAGCCCCATGTAGGTGGGCTATTTTCTTTCTTCACAAATTAGGGCATTTCCACCTCCCAACCTCCTGGGTTATTAAATAACTCCCAGCAGGTTTGCCACACCCTGGCCTCCTCCTTTCCCCACGCTGTGAATTTCCTGCCCTGCACCAACCTCCAAACCAGACTGTGCAAACCTTCCCATCTCCGGTGTATTTGCTCTCCTCTCCAACAGGAACCCACCAGCAACCCCCCGATAATCTCTACCTGAGTTGGCTCCACTGCAGCCATTTCTCTTCCCTGTCCCACGCCAGGCTGGGATGAGCTGGAGCAAGACATGGACGTCATTCTGCAGCCTGTCTGGGGGAGAAGGGCAGTTGTGGGCATCTCAGAACAGGTTTTAGTTCATTTAGCATCAGAATTCCCCCAGACCCTTTCCCTGCAGACAGACACCCTAGATTCTGCCATGCTGGGAAATGCTCAATCTGTTTATTACAATGTCGATCTGGCCCCTCCTGCCAGGCTAAGCCCAGACACATTTTTAACCTCCCTTCTCCTCCCCTCACCCCATAACAAAGTCTCTGAACACAAGGCTAGAAAAGAGCAGAACCAAAGGAGTCACTGAGGGGGATTCCCTCAGACACTGACCCCGCGACAGCCACACCCCAGCAGGGGGAATATGGAGTCAGGAACTGGCTTTTCCTCTGTCTGATCCTTGTTTTATTCACTGGAAAATGGTTCTGCCCAGGGACGCAGCAATACATGTGTCTGGGTGGAAATCTCTCCCCCCTCATTTCTCCCACTGCCCCTTTCAGTCTCTCCTTCCCCTGTCCTCTCTCCCTGCCCCTCTGGCTGGGAAGGTCCCATTCCTGGGGGCTTTGCTCTCCCAGGGCTGGATTTTCTCCTGGCAATTGCTACTGGGAGGAGAAATGAGGAGGGGCTGTTTGTGCAGAGTCATTTCATGCCAGTCCCCAGCACTTTCCCTGAGGTCTTTCAGTTACCTGGAGACTCTGGCTCAGAATTTAGTATTAACAGGGCCCAGGGCTGCCCTAGGGGCTAGGACCAGCTGGAGAAAGTCATCCCCTGGGCCAGGCAGAGAAGCAGCTTTAATTCAGGTCATTTCCCAGCACAGAACCCCGCTGGGGGAGCAGCAGCTGCTAAGCCTGGTCTCCCAGATCACAATGGAGGCTGCAACGTCTCACCCAGGAAGCTGAACCCCAGTATCCTGAGCAGAGAGGGTCAGAGCGTCTGAGCAGCTTCCTCCTTTAGCTCTCTGGGGAGAGCAGCTAATGAGAGCCCCTCCTCACAGGGAGAATTGCTGATCTCATTTGCCCCACTGGCCATCCGAGTCACTCCTTGTCTTTCCATACAGTGACTCTGGATTAACAATGGTCTCAATGAAACCAGAGTTCAGAAAGACTGAGTCCAGAATGCGGTGGAAGAGACCACCCCCTGAAACCTCAAATCTCCAGAACCCACCAACCTAACTAGGGTACCCCCTGCCCCGCCACCCAGAGGCCTCCCCACCACAATCCCCTTCAGCTGCTATCTCCCACACAGCCCCACCCCAACCAGCAACACTGTTACCTCACAGTGCCTGAGAAGTGGATAGCAAGTGACCACCGCCCCCTGCTGGCCAGTCACACAGGCAGAGGGAGCCCTGGGGGATGCTTCTTTAACAGGAGAATGGAAAACCTGGAGGGACAAAATAGGTAAGAAATGTCCATGGCCTGTCACTAGCAAATAATGGCCACCATGGATCCACCCCAGAGGTGGCTGCATCTTAGCACTGCGGGAAGCAACCCCACACAGAGGCCATTTGCCATGGGGTTTAGGATACTTCCGGACCCACACTGCACTCAGAGTGACCTCCTCATCCCGTGCCAGCTGGAGAAAAGAAAAGGGTCCAGCCAACTCTCCCGTTACCAGCTGGGAACCACTGATCCCCAAACAGGGGGAGGCCTCTGGCTTTGATGGGTATTAAATATGTGGCTGGTCTCTTTCATCAGCAAACATTTTAACAGAGGTAAAGGAGGGAACAAATGATTCGCAAAGGAGACGGGAAAGATGAACTCTGGGCAATTTAACCCCCTGCGACCTCCAGGATGGAGAAGAACTCAGGGCAACAGGTTCCCTCAAAGGAAGAAGTTGCTGGGATTTAGAAACACAGGGAACAGCCTCAAACCCCAGAGGATTTTTAACTGACATTTGATAATGACATAGAAAGAGGCAAAACCTGAGCTTTGAGAGCAACGTTCAGAAATGAAAGAGAAAGGGTGGAAATCTGAGAGATTTTGGATCCATTTTGCAAATTATAGAGAGGAAAGTGGAAAATCAGAGGGATTTTATATCAGTTGTTGATAGGAGGTAAAATCTGAGTGTTTCACATCAATATTTGATAAATGAATAAAGAGGAAATGGGCAACATTTGCAAACATTTTATATCCAGGTTCAAGAATCTGAGAAAAGGTGTAAATCTGAGATTTTCTTGGTATTTTATAATTAGAGAGGCAGGGGAAATCTCAGGGCATATTCAATTAGAAACAGACAACTAGAGAGAAGTGGGGCAAATGTTTAGGGTATTTTATATGAACCTTTGAGATTTGCACAGAAAATGTGTCACAAACTGCGTATTTGATAACATGAGAGAAAAACACCAAGATCTGAGGGGATTTTATATTGCTGTTAACGAACTAGTGGAAAAGGGGAACTGTTGGACTGGATTTTATATGACTGTCCAATACATAAACACAAAGTGATGGTTGCCCCCACCCCCACCATTCCCATGGGCAGCAGGGAGCCCTTTGAGGAGCTGATTAAAAGGGAGGGGGAGGGGGAGCTGAAAGGTCCCTGGATAAAGGAAGGGGGCAGCAGTGGGGGATGGGCGGGTGACTGGCAACTGATCGTTAGGGGTAACTGTGTTGGTAGTTAGGGGGCAACAACTGGGATTGGGAAACGGGGTCTGGGCAGTCCCCACGGGGGACACGTGCACCTCCCTTCCAGTGATGAGCTGCTAAAATCTTAACAACCGGTTCCCTATAAAAAGTTCTGATTTAAGGGATGTGCCACAGTATGGATTTTTTGTACCAATAGGGTTACCATACGTCCGTATTTTCCCGGGAGGAATTTTTAAAATTTACCACCCAGACAGCGATTTAAGAACCTAAAAGCCTGACATCTCTGGGAAAATACAGATGTATGTTAACCCGACCTACAGTTCTTTTTTACAAAGATGGGCCTGAACTAGAACTGAGCTCCATTTCACAGGTGTGGGTCCCCGCCACTCCCTGGGGTGTGCTAGGGTGACCAGATGTCCCAACTTTATTGGGACAGTCTCAATTTTGGGGTCTTTTTCTTATCTAGGATCCTATTACCCCTCACCCTCTGTCCTGATTTTTCACACTCGCTGTCTGGTCACCCTCGGGTGTGCCCATGTGTGGGTCCCAGCTGCTCCCTGCCCCCCTCATTGAAGCAGGTGTGCAGGGTTAGTGCCCTGGGAACTGCAGGGCACCAGTGGCCATGGGGCTGGCTGCAGACAGGGGCGTGGGGCAGGGCTAGCTGGAGGCAGGGAGTGTGACACGGGCTGGCTGCAACAGGAGCTGGCTGTGGGCAGGTGGTGCAGACAGGCTGTGGCGGGGAAAGGGGCTGTGTCAGGGGGTGGCCGGGGCGGTGGGCAGGGACTGTGGCAGGAGGCAAGGGGGGTGGCAGGGGCTGTGGCAGGATGGATGGCAGGGGCTGGCTCTGGCCAGGGGGTGCAGACAGGGGCTGGCTGGAGGCGGGGGGCGGCAGAGGCTGCGGGTGGGGAGGGTGGCAGGGGCAGCTGTGGGCAGGAGGAGCGGAGGTGCAGACACTGACACAGGGGAGCAGCTGGGAGCAGGAGGTGGCTGTAGGCAGGGGCTGCGGGCGGGGTGCAATGAGGGGTGGCAGGGCAGGGGTGCAGACAGGGACTGGCTGGGAGCAGGGGTGAAGACAGGGGCTGGGGCAGGGAGGGTGGCGGGTAGGGGTGCAGACGAGCTGGGGGCAGGGCAGGGGTGCAGACAGGGGCTGGGGTGCAATGGGGTGGCGGGGCAGGGGTGCAGACAGGGGCTGGCTGTGGGCCGGGGTGGCAGGGCAGGGGTGCAGACAGGGGCAAGCAGGGGCGCAGACAGGGGCTGACTGCAGGCAGGGGTGCAATGGGGAGTGGCAAGGCAGGGGCAGGGGTGCAGACAGGGGCTGGGGGCAGGGAGGGTGGCAGGGCAGGGGTGCAATGGGGGTGGCAGGGCAGGGGTGCAGACAGGGGCTGGGGGCAGGGCAGGGGTGCAGAAGGGGCTGGCTGCAGGCAGGGGTGCAATGGGGGCAGGACAGGGGTGCAATGGGGGCAGGGCAGGGGTGCAGACAGGGGCTGGGGGCAGGGCAGGGGTGCAATGGGGGCAGGGCAGAGGGTGCGGGCAGGGGCTGGGGCAGGGCTGGGGTGCAATGGGGGCAGGGCAGGGGTGCTGGCAGGGGCTGGGGGCAGGGCAGGGGTGCAATGGGGTGGCAGGGCAGGGGTGCAATGGGGGTGGCAGGGCAGGGGTGCAGACAGGGGCTGGGGCAGGGCAGGGGTGCAATGGGGGTGGCAGGGCAGGGGTGCAGACAGGGGCTGGGGCAGGGGTGCAATGGGGGTGGCAGGGCAGGGGTGCAGACGGGGCTGGGGGCAGGGCAGGGGATGCAATGGGGGCAGGGGTGCAGACAGGGGCTGGGGGCAGGGGTGCAATGGGGGCAGGGCAGGGCAGGGGTGCAGACAGGGGCTGGGGTGGGGGCAGGGGTGCAATGAGGGGCAGGGCAGGGGTTGCAGACGGGGCTGGGGGCAGGGCAGGGGTGCAATGGGGGTGGCAGGGCAGGGGTGCAATGGGGTGGCAGGGCAGGGGTGCAATGGGGGTGGCAGGGCAGGGGTGCAGACGGGGCTGGGGGCAGGGCAGGGGTGCAATGGGGGCAGGGCAGGGGTGCAGACAGGGGCTGGGGCAGGGCAGGGGTGCAATGGGGGTGGCAGGGCAGGGGTGCAGACAGGGGCTGGGGGCAGGGGTGCAATGGGGGCAGGGCAGGGGTGCAATGGGGGTGGCAGGCAGGGGTGCAATGGGGTGGCAGGGCAGGGGTGCAATGGGGCAGGGCAGGGGTGCAGACAGGGGCTGGGGCAGGGCAGGGGTGCAATGGGGGTGGCAGGGCAGGGGATGCACTGGGGTGGCAGGGCAGGGGGTGCAGACAGGGGCTGGGGAGGGTGACAGGGGCTGGCTGCGGCGGGGGGCTGCAGGCGGGGGGCTCTGGGCGGGGGAGGGGCGCAGACACTCACACGGGGGGTGGGGCTGGGAGCAGCAGGAGGCAGCCGGGCACCCACCAGGCAGCAGCAGGAGCCCCAGGGCCAGAGCTCCAAAGAGCAGGAGCAGCAGCAGGGCCAGGGGGCAGCTCACGTGGCTCCCGCAGCGCCGCGCCCCCCGGCGGCCGGGAGGAGGAATTGCACCTTCCCAGCCAGAGCCCATCCAAGCGACCCGGCTCCAGCTCCCCCTGCCCCCTGCCCTGCCCTGGCAGAGACCCGGCACCTCCTAGAATATCAGGGCTGGAAGGGACCTCAGGAGGTGTCTAGCCCAACCCCCTGCTCAAAGCAGGGCCAATCCCCAACTAAATCCCCAAATGGCCCCCTCAAGGAGTCAGCTCCCAGCCCTGGGTTTAGCAGGCCAGTGCTCCAACCACTGAGCCATCCCACCCCCACCCCAGGGGCAGCCATGTGCTGGGGAATGACTCAGGGCAACAATTTCCCACCTAAACAAGGACAAATCGCTGCACATAAAACGGGTGGGAAAATGCCCCTCACGAGAGAAGATTTTAAACTGATGTTTGAGACTCATGGGGAGAACGGGGGAAATCGGGGGGGATGGGAGAGCTGATCATTGGAGGGGATGGGGGGAATCGCCCCAGATTTTACAGCCCGTGTGAGACACTGAGAGAGAAAAGGGGCAGAACTGGAGAGAATTTGTATCGGGGGCGAGAGGCAAGTGGCACAAACAGGGACAGGATCCAATTAACCCCCCTTCCCCCTTCGCCCGCCCGGGAATTTCCGGGCTGCACAGAGACAGTTCAACCCCCCCCCCGCGTCCCACTGACCTTCCCCCCCCTACAACTCCAGCTTCTCCTCCTGCCTGACACCCCCATCCCCACACCACAGGGATCCCCGCCAGGCCCCAGTCTCTGCCCCCCAAATCCCACTGGGGCTGAGGCAGCTCTGAGGCTTCTCCCAGGTTCCCCGGGGCAGAGTCACTTTCCTGCCCAGCCCCAGTGCCCCCCCCCGGGGTCTCTCACTCCCCGGGGGCTCCGTGGGAGGCTGGACACCAGGGATGCAGGACGGCAGGAATGGGGGTGACAGGCCTCCTGCTCCTCAGTCTCACGGCGGGACCCAGGGGGCTCGTCGCTCTCCGGCTCGGGAGCACTGGGAAGACCCGACCGTGGAGGGGCCGTCGCTGGGGGGGGGCGGCCCCGCGCAGGCGCTGAGCACGTCCTTATATCACTTCTGTGGCGGGAAAAGTGCTGAGGAGATGGAACGCTGAGGGCTGGTTTTGGTGGGAAAAACCGGTTTGGACTGGTTTGAGCCTGTGCCCTGATGGTAAACAAGTCCCCTCTCAGAGATGGAGTCCAGGGGTCAATAGTTCATATGCTCCAGATTGGATCTTATTTTAAAGCCAGTGATTTACCTCATAAACATCTTATTAACCAACTAATTGAACCTATTGAACAGTTCATACTACTCACACCTAACAATGAGATACAAAAAAAGAACACAGACAAACCTTGTCAGTAACGGCTAATGTCCTAACTGGGAAGCACATGAGCTTGCTGCAGAGCTGCTGCTCAGGGACGGGAACCTCCTGCCACCCCAGCCTCCAAAATCACTCAGGCTGCACTTTCTGCACAACTAGGTGCTGGCTGAGGGGGGCGTGGGATTTGGTGGCCTCTGCTGCAGGTGATGGGAATCGCAGGTATTTAAAGCCATGGCCTAGAGGAGGGAAGTGCCTAACTCCAGAGTCTGCAGCTGCCTAGGGCCAGGGCTGAGGTTTTAGAGTCCCTAGTGCAGCTGTTGCAAGGTTCAAGTAGGCTCAGCCCTGGCATTGCCACCCCTCCTGCGGCTAGTAGCTGCAGCTGGCTAAGGCTGGCCTCTGGGAACTGGCCCCATGGCTGTAGCCAGAGAAGCTGCAGGTGGCTCTATGACTACTGGGGCCATTAAGCTAGAGCAGCTAAAGACACTGGAGTTCACCTCAAGGAACAGAGGTCACCAGTAGGACAGGAATGTCAGGGGGAGCAGGGAAAGAGGGAGCAGGTCAGGCTGTCAGAGGGAGCTTCCAGCTGGTTGGGAGCATGTCCAAAGTGGAAAGGAAACAAGTATGGGGAGAGGTGGTGGTGACCAGGTAGCAGACTAGCATGTAGATGGGAGCAGAGGGAGAGAGGCTGGTGGCTTCAGATTCCCAACGGCTAAGTCCTGACTTTGGGGAGATGGTGTTTGCAGGTGGCTGGCTCACATGGCAGGATGGGGGCTGAGGGGGGGATCTGTCAGAACTGATCAGGTGTCTGCTGGCTTTAGAACTCTGAGCTGAGACTAGGATCACATGCGGTGACTGGTGACGTGGGGGGTACTGGAGACATGGCTAGAGAAGGTCTGAATGAGGAAGGAGATAAATTTGTGGGAGTTTCCTTGATCACTATGAAAGTTCTGCTCACTGTGGACACTGGTAAACCCACATGGGTGTACAGCTCAATAAAGAAAACCTGGGGGCTGAGGGAGCTGTGTAGGGCAATGCATATAGTCACGGAGAGGTGTGTGATCAAAATGAAAAATGTCTCTGAGGTTCAGTAGCTGGTATGCTAAGGCACCAATGGCACTGCCCCTCCAGGCCCACACTCAGAGCCCACAGTGACTATATAGGGGCCTACAAATATGTTTGGTGCTGAGGCCCACAAAGGTTAATCTGGCCCTGACTGCCTGAGCACTATTTCAGCCCCACATTTTTGGATGGATCTCCCACAGTGGGAGCTGCAGAGCACTCCCGCCACACCCACCCACCCATCCACCCCTGGTGTTGGGAGGAACAGGAGAAAGGACAAAAGAAGCAAGAGACAAAGAGAAAGGAGGGAGGGAGGGAGGAAAAGGTGAAACAAAAAGGACAAACCCTAATGTCTCCAGTGATTCTGAGGGACAAAATCCCAGGTGCACAATAAAATTCTGCTTCCTTAAGCTCATGTTTTCCATGCCTAGAATTCAACTGTCACCACATGGATCAGACTGAACAGGTTTCAAACCTCCAGGAGGCTCTTACCTTCTAAACAGGGACGGCTGTTTTCTAGTAAAATCACTACAAGGGAAGGAGAAAACTTGGAAGAGGTTCCTCCTGGTGCTCACGTCCGTGAACCCGAATACTCTCTCAGTCCTCAAAGAGAGACCTGGAGAAGGAGACTTGCTGAAGCAAAGCCACAGGGGTCTCTGAGGTTTCCCTGGCCCCTCGCCCCTGTCCTGCCTGGCTGATGTCAGCATCTCTCTGTGAGGTCACCACCTCCCCACCACCTCTGACCAATAGTCTGAGGTCCTGCCAAAGGCCTTTGTGATGTCACTGCCACACCCCTCCCTTGCTGTGCCAATGTCCTGCCCCTGGCCAGGCACTTTGCAGGTTTGAGCTACTCCCTGTGGATCACCCCACTCAAGGAGCGTTCGTTCTAGGCAGCAAGCCGGCTAGACAGGGAAACATCAGATGCTGCTCCCAAAGCTACACTCAGATTTTCAGAAATTAGTCGACTTTACAGCCAGAAGAGACCATTAGAGCATCTAATTTGACCCCCTGCATGTCACAGGCCTCCTGTAGGACACAATAGCTACTTTTGGGGCAAACACATTCCAGAAAGGCATCTAGTCTTCATTAAATGACATCAAGAGATGGAGAATCCAACACTTTCCTTGGTAGCTTGTTCCTGTGGTGAATCATCCTCGCTGTTGAATATTTTTGCCTTAGTTGTAATATGAATTTGTCTCTTTTCACCTTCCAGCCACGGGGTCTTGTTATGCCTTTCTCTGCTAGATTAAAGAGCCCTTAATAGCCAATATTTTCTCTCCTGAAGGCACTTCAACACTTCAATGAAGTCACCTTTCAACCTTCTTTTGATAAGCTAAACAGGTTGAGCTCTTTCAATAGCTCACTAGAAGACATTTTTCTCCAGCCCTCAGGACATTTGGTGGCTCTTTGCTGCCCCAGCTCCAGTTTCACAACATGTTTTTCAACTGAGGACACCAAAACTGGAGGCAGTATTCCAGTATCAGTCTCACTGATGCCGTGTCACCTCCTGTGACGTTATTGACATAATCTGTAACTGTATAGATCACCGTTGCGACCGCTGTTCTATATTTGAAGCCAATATTGTAGAAAGGTTGTCGTGTAAGGGGTTTATGGAGAGGTTCTGATTGGCTGATTATAATGATGCCATCTCTAGATGTGTATCATTTTTGTAGTTGATGTTATAAGTATTGGCTCTGTTCTGTCATTATTTCAAACTTGTGCTCTGCTTCCGGGGAACACCCCAGACAAGTTGGTGTCAGTTCTGCCTAGCCTGCTTGATGGCCCATTAAGGACCATCAGCTACACAATCGACCCACTGAGAGAAGGCAGATACCTTGTGACTCAGCAAGGTATGCAGGGACCTGCCTATGGAGAGAACGCTAAGGTTTTTCTATGCCACGTGCTGGATAGAGTGTCCTTGGGACAAAGAAAGCAAAGACCACATGGCAAGAGACTATAAAAGGCTGATACCTCATCTCCATCTTGTCTTCAATCCTGCTTCATACCTCTGGAGGGACTTTGCTACAAACTGAAGCTCTAGACAAAGGACTGAATGGCCCATCCCAGCGGGGGATGTACTCCAAAGACTTGATTTGAACCTGCAGTTTATTCCATCATTGCTACAAGCCTGAACCAAGAACTTTCCCATTACTGTATGTGAACGGTTAAAATCCATATGCATTTTATATAACAACCTGGTCTATGGATTGTGCCAGCTCTTTTCCAGACCCGAAGTCCAGACTATGGTCTAGCCCACTATGACTCTTTTGATGGTTTAAATTACACTCACAGGCACTGATGATAGAGTTACTGAAAGTTTGGGAGTTAGGAGCTGATAGGTCAGTGGTCCAGTCCCCTCACAGATGACCCCGACCCTCTGGGACAGGGGCAGGTCTGAGCTCTCACACCAAATGCCTCATTGTGGCTGCCAGAATCTATGGGCGGCTCATTTAGTTTACACTGAGGGTTGAGTCCTGCTTCGTGCACCATGTGTGAGAATGAAAATCCTAAACCGCCCTTTGAAATAACAAAAGCAGCAGGACGTGTTATTGTCCCTGCCCCAAAGCAGACAGACCGATGGAGAAATGCCATTGAGACCAGGGTAATACTCCACTGCCGTTCTACCTTTTTTACTTGCTAAACTCCCTCCCAGCCTTGTGGGGTCTCAGAGCCCGGTACTGAGCCTGAGCCGAGATGTCTACACTGCAAATTTACCACCCCACAGCCCAAGCCCTGGGAGCCTGAGCTGGTATGGGGCAGCCCTGGGTGTTACATTGCAGTGTGGACATAAGCCTATTGTGTTTCATTTCTTAGGTTCTGCTGCCATCGTGTGGCCATTTCCTTCCCCTCCTTTCTGTCCAAAGCGCAGAGCCCAGTTCCTCCAGAGGGAGAAGGACATCTTTCTTCTTTCCTTCCTCAACAGCCCCCTTCCCTGGAGAGCCCTTTGCTGGGGTCTGTGGGGGGAACAGCCGTTTCTGAGGATTAATTTCATATTAATGGTGTTGATCTATAGATTTTACAGCCAGACTAGATCACTAGGTACCTCTGCTCTGACCTGATTCAGAACAGAGTCCAGAGAATTTTACCCAGTGACTCCTACATCCACCCCAAGATCTTCTGGCTGAACGAGGAGGGTTCATTCAGAAAGTCATCGTGTTTGGGTGTAAAGGTGTGAAATGATGGGGAAATTGGCCCCTCTCTCAAGTTTAAATGTTGTCACTTCTACATCTAGACCGGGGTGGCCAACCTGAGCCTGAGAAGGAGCCAGAATTTCCCAGTGTAACTGCCAAACGTGCACCTTTGTATGCAACTACTGAGTCAATTGTGAACCTTCCCATCATTGTCCTTTGCTCTTAATCCTGAGGCTATTGCCCCATCATGGGGCCATTTCCCGCCTCTCTTTCATACAGAAGCACAATTTTCTTTGCACAGACACAGGAACAGCAAGATCTTTCTCTGTCCCTTGTGCAAAGCAGGGGGGCAAATTCCATGGAAACAATGGACAAGCAGGGGGCTCTGGGCACATCCAGCCCTGGCCGTGAGATGTTCCCTCCCCTCTTTCTTTATGCCCCTGTTGTTATTTCATGGATTGTCTGGGATGGGGAAAAAGCTGAGTTCACTCCAGGTGGAGGGGAAACGAACCCTGAAAATCTCAGGACCCAACCCTGCTACCGGGATCACTGAGGTGCTGGGAATCTGCCTGGGAAAGGGACTGTGTGAATTGTCAAGGTGGGGAACGAATAACAATCTACAACTAGATCCACCTCATTAACCACCGACACAGGCTAATCCTGCTGCCAATAGAAGGGAAACTGGGAGTGATTCTTTGCTGTTCAGCCATGGAAACAGTGACCCAATTGCACCGCAGTGAATGTGCTGGGGAAACCTAGAGTTTGCAGGCAGGTGGAAATAGCAGATCCTAGAAACACCTGGAGCTCCCCACACCACTTCTGCCACTAGGGTGAGGTGTTGAGCTGCTCACAGCATCCCCCACTATGACCTTGCAGCAGGGGATTGCCGCACCCCCAACCCAATGCAGGGGAGATGGCTGAGTGTATCTCTGCACCCTGAGACCAGTGCACCCAATCTCTATGCCCGACCCATAGAATCTGGCCCTGCTGAAAAGTGACCCCTATGAATAAGTCACCTCCAGGAGAGCAGGATTGGTCCTCAGAGAGGGGAATGGGCTTCTCGTGAAGCTTATAGGTCACTGGATGCTCTGGAAACAGGAGGGCTCTGAGTGTAACCCATAGCAAACACAACCTGCTAGGGGATGTAGCTCGGTGGTTGAGCATATACTTTGTATGTATGAGGCCCTGGGTTCAATCCCCAGCATCTTCATGATCATTTTTTCACCCTGCTGCTTTCCTCATGCCCAGAGGGGATGTGGCTCACCAGTCTCCCTGCACCAGTTTCAGTCCTGCTCAGTGAAGGGCAATTGACAATTGCATGGAAGATCTGCGGGGGAGTGTTTCTGCTCCTAAGTCACCTTGGTACGTTTAAGATTCCCACCCGCTGTGCTGCTTGGGACAATGGTAGATGAGAAGAGCGAATCCTCCAGCACTGGAGGGAAAGGTCCCATCTGCACAGACTGAGAGGCAAGGAAACAGAGGGGCAGTTAGTGCTCAGGGAGGAGAGCGGTCAATGATTTACTCCCAGCAGGGGACACTGTCTTTTTGAGTATCAGAGGGGTAGCCGTGTTAGTCTGGATCTGTAAAAGGTGACAGAGTCCTGTGGCACCTTCTAGACTAACAGACGTATTGGAGCATGAGCTTTCGTGGGTGAATCCCCACTTCGTCAGATGAATGGAGTGGGAATTCTATGACTGGCTAGCCAACTACAAAAGCAGTTTCTCCTCCCTTGGTGATCACACCTCAACTGCTAGAAGAGGGTCTCATCCTCCCTGATTGAAGTACCTTGTTATCTCTAGACTGGTTCTTGCCTGCATACTTATACCTGCCCCTGCAAATTTCCACTACATTCACCTGACGAAGTGGGATTCACCCACGGAAGCTTATGCTCCAATACGTCTGTTAGTCTGTAAGGTGCCACTGGACTCTGTCTTTTTGAGGCGAGTGCTGCTGGCTTGAGATGGTGCTGACGATGGAGATAAAAAAGGCTGGAGTCAATGACAGATGGGACCACAGAAGGGGAAGGGGAATGGCAGCCCCACAGAAGGTCCTGGGTGCTCAGATGCCCCCAGTTATTGCACCCCGGCCTGTCCTAGAGAGAGAAAAGACACCGAGGGATCCAGCCCCCCTACAGTGATCCCATGGACAAGAACCTGGTTAGGAGTGGGGTGAAGGTTCCCTCTGAGCAAAGGGGAGCTGAAATCCCTCCGTGTCCTGGAATTTAAGCAATGAAAGCTTCAAACCCTGCACGGGTGTGGGCTGAGGTGCATCAGCAGAAGATTGGGCTGGACAGGGGTGGCAGTCAGAGGGTTGGGGTGCAGGAGTGGGTGTGGGGGCAGGCTCTTGGAGAGTTTGGGTGCTGGTGTGGGGTCTGGGCTGGGGCAGGGGGTGGGGGTTGCAGGAGAGGGTGAGGGGTGCAGCATTTACCTCGGGCATCTCCTGAAAGCAACCCGCAGCCCCTAAGCTGGAAGGCCGGGGGCGTCTCTGCACACTGCTACCCACAGACTCCACCCCCGCAGCTCCCATTGCCACAGTTGGCAGTTGGGGCGGGGGCAGCATGTGGAGACCCTCCACCCCAACAGTTGTTCTTCTCACAGCTGGCTGATGGGGGGAAGCAGGGGATCTCCCAAATCTGGGGGAATCTCTCTGTGCCCCACTGTTAGTTCTCCATCCTGTCTCCCCCTAACCACGCACACCACTCCCCTCCCCATTATCAGTGTTTTAGAGAGACCCCTCCCTCCCTTTATGGGATACAGACTCTCTGTGACAGAGACTGACTGGGGATCCTCTCTGCATGGCCCCAGTGGGGAAGGAAAGCGACTGGGGGAGGGGGAGAAGATGGGCAGAAGGAGTCTAATGGGGCAAAGCCAGAATAGAGGAGATTTTCTTCCTGTTAAAATGTACTGGAGTCTCATCGCTGAAAAGCCGCATCTTGAGTTAAGTTTGAACCAGCAGCCTTTCAATTACCAGGCAAAGGTGTGAACCACAGAGACTGATAACTGCCTGCTTCCCAAATGTTTAAAAAACATCTTCAGGGGTGCAACTGGTTAGTGCAGAGGGGCCATCTGTTGGGGTTATGAGTTCAAGCTTTCTCTCAAGCCCTTGTTTCTCTTACCTGTGTAGTTTGTTTTGCCAGTTCATATAGAAAGTGCTATACTAGAAAAAGGAGAGTAAGTTCTAAAATGTAGAGGTGGGTGCATACTTTAGAAACATCCCCCCTGTGCTGCCATTAGTTCCAGTAGATTGTTCACTGGAAGGGCAAATTGATTTCTTTGCTGCTGAGAAAGATGCCAGGACAGGTCTGTGGGCACCAGATCTCTCTGCTTCTTCCAGCTCCTTCCCTGCTCCAGTCACTGCTGTAGGAGGATCCTATATGCACTGAGCCTAAACATTTTCCTGGGCCTTCTTAGCACAGTTGGCAGCATGTCAGTCTCATACTCAGTAGGTCCTGAGCTTACACCTCAGAAAAGACAATGGTTTTCTGCTCCCTGCTTCAGATTTTCTAAAGGAAATTAGAGAAAAGAAGCTATAGGAGAGTGGTTCCTAGACACTCTAACACACACAGATTTTTCTAAGGCATTAACTTTTCCTTCTCTGTGGAGTTTGTATTCTCCATAGAGCAAAATAAAACAAAAACATGCAAGTCTAAGACTAATACAGTATGAAACTCAATACACATAAAATCTCACCCTCAGAGACTTTCCAATAAGCTTCTTTTGCAGACTAGACTTATTTCTTGTCTGGGCCCAATCTTTTCACCTGGTATAGTCCTTGTTCCAGCTCAGGTGGTAGCTAGGGGATTTCTCATGACTGCAGCCACCTTTCTTCTGTTCCACCCCCTTATACAGCTTTGGTACAAGGCAGGAATCTTTGTCTCTCTCCTGGGAAAAGCCCCAGGTTTAAGATGGATTCCTGTACCAGGTGACATGGTCACATGCCCTGTGAGACCCCAAGCCTTCATTGTTCCTGGCCTGACTCACAGATGGTGCAGGACAGAGCCATCTCCAGTCAATTGTCCTGGTTAATGGGAGCCATCAAGAGTCCAAACCACTATTAATGGCCCACACATTGCGGACCTCAGAGTTATAGTTCATATTTCTAGCTTCAGATACAGGAAAGATCGGTTCATACAAATAGGCTGAACACACACAGTAGATAATAAGCTTTGTAATGATACTGCACAAGAGACCTTTTGCATGAAGCATGTTCCAGTTACATTATATTCACACTCATTAGCATATTTTCATAAAATCATCAAGATCACAGCAGGGAAAGGGTTTTACTGCGGCACCTGGGAGCAGTTGAGTTTCATGTTCAGGCTCTGCTATGAGTTCCTCCAGGTTTCCCATAAGCACACAGGGCCCTTAGCGGGTACTCTCGATACAGGAATGGCCCAGATACAATGAAGTGATGGGAATTGCATTTTCCTTTTTAATTTTTGAATTTCCAATGACATTTCTATTTGTGATTTTGTTTTGCTTCGTATAACTGTGTTTTCTCAGGGACTTGATATTTACCAGGCTAACTAACAGCTAATAACGGAGACTTCCAAGCAGGGCGTGGGCAGCGGAAAAGAACTGTAAGAGACGCTGGTTTTCGACCTTGTGTTAGATAAGAATAGAATGCAGATTGTAGCAGAAATTGCTGAGAGAAGTAAGCTATCAGAAAGGAATATGTACAAACAAAATGCAGTTGTTGCTCCTTACTGTACGTCGCAAAAGGTATAAATGCTTGCCTTAATTGTTTATCTAACCGAGACCTACCTCGGGAGGAAACTCTGCCTGTCTGTACTCTCCCGAATAACTGCAGTTGCTCGAAATAAACGGCATAATATAATAACATTTAACATCACTGTGGTGTGAAGAACATCTCAACAGCCCAACACTGTGGCATTTGATTTCAAAAAGGAGAACTATACAAAAATGAGGGGGGTTAGTTAAACAGAATTTAAAAGGTACAGTGACTAAAGTGAAATTCATGTAAGCTGCATGGACACTTTAATGACACCATAATAGAGGCCCAACTTAAATGTATACCCCAATTTAAGAAACACAGTAAAGAACTAAAAAGAGCCACCGGGCTTAACAACCATGTAAAAGAAGCAGTGAGAGACAAAAGACTTCCTTTAAAAGTGGAAGTCAAATCCTAGAAAGGAGCATAAACATTGCCAAATTGTAGGTGACAAATCTGAGGAACTGTCACAGACTGAAGTGTCACTAGAGGAGGTTTTGGAATTAATTGATAAACTCAACATTAACAAGTCACCAGGACCAGATGGCATTCACCCAAGAGTTCTGAAAGAACTCAAATGTGAAGTTGCGGAACTATTAACTATGGTTTGTAATCTGTCCTTTGAATCGCCGGTACCCAATGACTGGAAGTTAGCTAATGTAACGCCAATATTTTAAAAGGGCTCTAGAGGTGATCCCGGCAATTACAGACCAGTAAGTCTAACATCGGTACCGGGCAAATTAGTTGAAACAATAGTAAAGAATAAAATTGTCAGACACATAGAAGAACATAAATTGTTGGGCAAAAGTCAACACAGTTTCCGTAAAGGAAATCATGTCTTACTAATCTATTAGAGTTCTTTGAGAGGGTCAACAAACATGTGGACAAGGGGGATCCAGTGGACATAGTGTACTTAGATTTCCAGAAAGCCTTTGACAAGGTCCCTCGCCAAAGGCTCTTACATAAATTAAGCTGTCATGGGATAAAAGGGAAGGTCCTTTCAAGGATTGAGAACTGGTTAAAAGACAGGGAACAAAGGGTAGGAATTAATGGTAAATTCTCAGAATGGAGAGGGGTAACTAGTGGTGTTCCCCAAGGGTCAGTCCTAGGACCAATCCTATTCACCTTATTCATAAACGATCTGGAGAAAGGGGTAAAAAGTGAGGTGGCAAAGTTCACAGATGATACTAAACTGCTCAAGATAGTTAAGACCAAAGCAGACTGTGAAGAACTTAATAAAGATCTCACAAAACTAACTGATTGGGCAACAAAATGGCACATGAAATTTAATGTGGATAAATGTAAAGTAATGCATATTGGAAAAAATAACTCCAATTATACATAAAATATGATTGGGACTAATTTAGTTACAACAAATCAGGAAAAAGATCTTGGAGTCATCATGGATAGTTCTCTGAAGATGCCCACGCAGTGCAGAGAGCAGTCAAAAAAGCAAACAGGATGTTAGGAATCATTAAAAAGGGGATAGAGAATAAGACTGACTATATTATTACCCTTATATAATTCCATGGTATGCCCACATCTTGAATACTATGTACAGATGTGGTTGTCTCATCTCAAAAAAGATATACTGGCATTAGAAAAGGTTCAGAGAAGGGCAATTAAAATGATTAGGGGTTTGGAACGGGTCCCATATGAGGAGAGATTAAAGAGGCTAGGGCTTTTCAGCTTGGAAAAGAGGAGACTAAGAGGGAATATGATAGAGGTATATAAAATCATGAGTGATGTGGAGAAAGTAGATAAGGAAACGTTATTTACTTACTCCCATAATATAGGTTCACTCCCTGGGCTGCTTCTGCTCTACAACTATAATTGTCTTTTTACACCAAAATCACTAACTTGAGCACCCAATTCCATGTACAGTCCTAGTGGATATAAGGCACAGGTAACTTTGCCTCAGGGTAGCTTGTTGGCATCAACCTCTCTCCCCACCTGGAGCTGATGAAATTCCTGGCTGGAGGGACACACACTCTTACAAGTCAAAGGGAAGGAGCTGATAGAAAGATCACAGGACTGACCCCAAAGAAGGGTGAGCTGCAAAAGGCAGAAGCAGGCAACTCATCTGGCAGAGCTGAGAGACCACAGTGAAGATGGTGCAAAGATCACTATATTGGAATTAGCAAATCTGATTTTTTTTAAAAACAAATCTTTGGGAAGCCCTAATAAAGGCATTTCTTACAGTTCTCTCGATTTGGATTTTCTGATATCTAATAGGGAATGACATCTGATTGAAGCTTTTCCCAAATGAAGAGCATGTGTAGGGTCTCTCTCCACTGTGGATTCTACGATGTCTGACAAAGTCTGAGTGCTCAATGAAACTTTTCCCGCACTCAGAGCATGTGTAGGGCGTCTCTCATGTGTGGATTCTCTGATGTGTGACAAGGCTTGAGCGCCGACTGAAGCATTTCCTGCACTCAGAGCATGTGCAGCGTCTCTCCTGTGTGGATTCTCTGGTGTGTGATAAGGTTTGAGCGCCGACTGAAGCTTTTCCCGCACTCAGCGCACGTGTAGGGCTGCTCTCCTGTGTGGATTCTCTGATGTGTGATAAGGGCAGAGCGCCGACTGAAGCTTTTCCCGCACTCAGAGCACGTGTAGGCGTCTCCCTGTGTGGATTCTCTGATGTGTGATAAGGATTGAGCGCAGACTGAAGCTTTTCGCGCACTCAGCGCACGTGAAGGGCGTCTCCCCTGTGTGGGTTCTCTGATGTCTGATAAGGGCAGAGCGCCAACTGAAGCTTTTCCCGCACTCAGAGCACGTGTAGGGCGTCTCCCCTGTGTGGATTCTCTGATGTGTGATAAGGTTTGAGCGCCGACTGAAGCTTTTCCCGCACTCAGCGCACGTGTAGGGCGTCTCCCCTGTGTGGATTCTCTGATGTGTGATAAGGTTTGAGCGCCAACTGAAGCTTTTCCCGCACTCAGCGCACATGTAGGGCTGCTCTCCTGTGTGGATTCTCTGATGTGTGATAAGGTGTGAGCGCCGACTGAAGCTTTTCCCGCACTCAGAGCACGTGTAGGGCGTCTCCCCTGTGTGGATTCTCTGATGCGTGGTAAGGATTGAGCGCAGACTGAAGCTTTTCCCACACTCAGCGCAAGTGAAGGGCGTCTCCCCTGTGTGGATTCTCTGATGCGTGATAAGGTTTGAGCGCAGACTGAAGCTTTTCCCACACTGAGAGCACGTGAAGGGCGTCTCCCCTGTGTGGATTCTCTGATGTGTGACAAGGTTTGAGCGCCGACTAAAGCTTTTCCCGCACTCAGAGCACGTGTAGGGCGTCTCCCCTGTGTGGATTCTCTGATGTGTGATAAGGCTTGAGCGCCGACTGAAGCTTTTCCCGCACTCAGCGCATGTGTAGGGCGTCTCCCCTGTGTGGATTCTCTGATGTGTGATAAGGCTTGAGAGCTGACTGAAGCTTTTCCCGCACTCAGCGCACGTGTAGGGCGTCTCCCCTATGTGGATTCTCTGATGTGTGACAAGGTTTGAGCGCCGACTGAAGCTTTTCCCGCACTCAGAGCACGTGTAGGGCATCTCCCCTGTGTGGATTCTCTGATGTGTGATAAGGTGTGAGCGCCAATTGAAGCTTTTCCCGCACTCAGCGCACGTGTAGGGAGTCTCCCCTGTGTGGATTCTCTGATGTGTGATAAGGTGTGAGCGCCAATTGAAGCTTTTCCCGCACTCAGCGCACGTGTAGGGCGTCTCCCCTGTGTGGATTCTCTGATGTGCGATAAGGATTGAGCGCCAACTGAAGCTTTTCCCGCACTCAGCGCACGTGTAGGGCGTCTCCCTTGTGTGGATTCTCTGATGTGTGACAAGGTTTGAGCGCCGACTGAAGCTTTTCCCGCACTCAGAGCACGTGTAGGGCATCTCCCCTGTGTGGATTCTCTGATGTGTGATAAGGTTTGAGCGCTGACTGAAGCTTTTCCCGCACTCAGAGCACGTGTAAGGCGTCTCCCCTGTGTGGATTCTCTGATGTCTGATAAGGCTTGAGCGCCGACTGAAGCTTTCCCCACACTCGTGGCATTTGTAGTGTGTCTCTTCCAAGTTGATTCTCTCATGTGTAATAAGGGCTGAGAGGCTACTGAAGTTCTCCTCTGGCCTCTGCTGAGTCTCAGAGGCTTTTACTGTTTCTCGGAGTGCACAACTCCTGGAAACATTCCCTTTGGGTTTTTCTGATAACGTCCCATGTGGTGCTCCTTGTTCAGCATCTTCCTGCTGGGGTTTCTGCTCCTCATTCTCACGCACCATGCTATCACCTGATGGGCTGCTCGTGGCTCTCTAGGGAGAAAGGGGGCAGGACGGGAGGGGAGGGGGGTCCCCATGGGAGGGGGCAGCGGTAAATCCATGGGGATCTCAGCCCCCCCCCTTTCTCTCCCCGCTCCTCGGGGGTCACCTGCTCCCCCCCAGCCCTGTCCGGGCTGCACAGACATTTCCCACCCGCTCCTCCCCCCCCCAGCCCCACGCAGGGACCGCAGTGGGGCCGGAGCCCTCCCCCCGGCACCCCCCGCGGGGCCCCAGGGCAGAGCCTGACCGGGCCTGGGGGGCGCTGGGCTCCTGCGGGGGCAGCAGCTCCGAGCCCCCCGCGGGCGCGGCCCCCCCCCCCAGGGAGCAGATCCCGGCGCTGCGAGATGCGGGTCTCCTCCCCGGGCACTGGGGCAGAGTCACCGCCCGGCCCCGCCCCACCCGGGGCTTGCTCCGGGACCTGGAGGCTG